>NC_034011.1:12539772-12630911 GCF_000346465.2 Prunus persica | reverse complement strand
CAACTCACAGAACCAATGGATGAAATAATATGAACATAAATATATCATCTGGACACCTTCCACCACATGTAACCATAACCCAATGCCCCCAAGGTAGCTGTTGGCATTATTAGTGATGTCAAACCTATTAAAAAAATCAAAGAAAAAATATAACCAAGTATAAAATGTTTCTATTGCATTATGAAATACATACGTGTAAGGAATTAATCGTTTTACAACTTAACCAAAAAGTCAGGGCAGGAGCATGCATTCATTGAGTGGTTATAAGCAAGAGGAAAAAGCACAAAGCATGCTAAGAATTCATTTGAACACAGAAGAGAAAGTAAGCTACCTTGCAATTTGGCTGTCATTCCCCTTCAGGACGGCTCTCTGTAGTGACGAGTCTAGTTGCCGGACCTCAGCTGCTAGTCGGCGCACCTAAAACAAAGTAACACAGGAAAATTGATATCCATTACAAAAAACAAAAATTGAACACGAGAAAGCATCCTTCGACACTAAATTTATAGCAGTTTTTCCAATACTTGTGATGTGATCACATAAAAGTCACCTTCTGATTGTTCTCTGGTTCCATTGAACAAAGGCTGCAAACAAAACAGAAATAAGCACAAATCCATCAATATTTTGAGCAACAAGACACAAGCTCCGAAAGAAATAAACTATCTAACTGATCAAAACCCTAGTTTACCAAATGCATTACAAAATTTAAAACTCATACAAAAATAACACCAAATACAAATGTTCTGCGAGTTCCACTAGCAAAGCAGAGTACAAATCATGAAAATGGTACCTGAAGTTCACCGATCAATTCAGATAATTGACCATTCTTACGCAGGATGGTGCTAGTATACCCTGTAGAAAGAGAACAATCACTCAGATCGAATGCAGCTAAATACACAAGGAAACTAATCCAGTATGCAAGATGAAAGAGGAGTGATTGGCACCTACTCCAGCGAAGATCAGCAAACACAGTATGAGGTTCCAAATTCAAATAACAACATAATGCTAAGCAGAAAAGTAGAATTGCTGCCGAAATTATTTAAAACGAACTAAGTCAAAACTAAATGGAGAAATGTTAACAAAGTTGTATGCTTCAGTAAGTCCAGTAACAGATTCCCAAAACCACAGAGACAAAATGTGAACAATGGCTACAAAAGCATCCATAAAGAGCAACTATGTTTATATATGGAGGTGTACAAAATAGTTAACCTTCAAAATCGAAACAGTGTGTGTACCATGTAAGGCAATTAGCCACTGCTTCTAGACTATACAATATTACACCTCACAATAATAACTAAACCAACTAGCTCTAGCAAAAAGGCAGGATGACCATAAAAAGTACCCCCAGCAAAGCATCTACGTCTGCATCTTCATATCAAGGAGTTCCTGACATAAATAATGAGCAAAGTGAATTCCCAAGTCATAAGTCCAGAGTGAGGTGAATTCACGGACATTAAGACATTTACCTCATAAATATGCCTCCCCCCCTTAAACCCTCAATTGCAAGCTTCAGTCGGTAATATTTGATCTTCAAAGGGTCAACTTTATCTACCGAAATCCCAGCACTGAGATGCTCGATGAATTTGACGGTCATGATTCCGCAAGACGTACTGTGAGGCCAATAAGTTGGGAAATTAGAACTGCAGTTATGTAAAATTTGGATAAACTGCACTAAATTCACAAAGCTTACCCATCTCGTTGTTGTGGCACATCTGCAATGCTGCAAACTGAGAATGGCGTAAACGTCGACATCTTCAGCCCCTTTTGCTTAACCTCTTCAACCTCAGAATCTTCATAAAAGTGCATATCGTACAGCACTCGTGCCAGCGTATCGCTAATAGGGTGCAGAAGTGTAACCAGCTTCGAACATTTGGTAAAAGCAACATAGGAGTCATACACAGTTGCAGTATGTCTGACGAAATCAATTTCGATTGCAACCCAGTGAGACCCTTTAAGATTATATGGAAAATAGACCTTCCGGACTTTTGTCCAAGCTTGGCCATACCCGTGTTGCCACGTACCGCGCACAAAGTAATGTATATTGTTCAGCTTACTGGGTGGAAGTTGAATGGTGTTTGAAGCAGCTGCCTTCTTCGATCCACGTTTCTTGGCAGTCGGTTTGAACGGCTCTAGAAATTGCTGCATAAATTGAAATGAAGGCATATTAGAAAATCACAACCGAAAGCAAATGAAGCAGTGAATGTAACATGGTAACATGTTTACCTACAAGCAACAATCTACCGTTGTCCAGTCAGTTCCAAATACCAACGGATGAGAGAGTCGCCTTTTCCGGATAAGAAAGGTTGCCATGTCCAGGTGCTGAAAGTTGACACATATAACATGAGCACAATTTCATACAACTGTACACTTAAAAAAGGTGAGAAAACAATTGAATTATCGCAATAAGTAGAGCTTTGTGTATTCTTACCCTTGAGCTAATCCATTCCGTTTTATCGATAAGTTTGTAGAAAAAATCAGCGCCCACTGAAAATAATTCCAGCTGCACCTCCGCACTACAAAAGGCAAACTTGCAACGGTTACTTTTGTAGTCATCTCATAATTCTGACTTTGTTGATGACAAAAATACACATGTATATTAAAGCAAACTCTACATTTTCTCATTAGTCTATGACTACATACTAGAATAGGATGAAGATTGGATTTCAAAGGTAAAGAATCCTAACCTGATATCGTTTTTCCAAGCAGTGCAAAACTTTATTACTGCCTTCACATCTTCAATGGGCACGGATTTTGATGGATCAAAACATGGCGGGGTTGCAGTCGCAGCTGACACACTCATCGTCCTCTTCTTCCTTAAAGGATCAGTAAATGGGCTCAACAATGTCTGCGCCGGGCGCTTCTGTCTGCACCCTTTACCTTCCACTTCTTTTTTTTCCACACTCGAACTACCTTCTTCATCACCAGCCATACTAACTGTGCGTAGACTTGGAGGATTCATCGGACCTCCCGATGGCATACTCTTAGTCACTTTCCAATCTTTTAACAAAGACAACACTTTTTGGCAGATTTCGTCACACCCGGCCACATCTTCCAGGGTAGGCAGCTTCTCGGATTGTGCTTGCTCAGCTGCTTCATGCACTTGTAAGTGAGGAACTGAAGCGGCCATTTCTGCCTCTTCGACTACCATGGCTGCGGAAGGTTCGGCTCCATCACCGGGGACTTGTGTTTCCATTACCGCCGGTTCTGTAGGCGGACTAACATGGTCATGTAATGGCGACAAGTGATTGTCGCCTCCTTTATTCATATGAGGACTACAGAGGTCCTCATGTGCTTCCCCACCTTCATTCACCCCACCATTTCGTTTTTTCAGCTGCTCTATCTCCACATTAAAATAATGCTCCATTGAAGCCAGGGTGTTGCGGAAATCCTCCACACACTTTTTATTTTTTTCGAACTCTCTTTCAACTTTCAATGACTCCTTCCATACCATGTCTTCCAACTGATGCACTCTGTTGCGAAGCGCTCGATTTGATATGGCAACTTTGGCCAATTCATCCTTTGTCCTTTGAAAGTCACGCTTCAAAGTGCGTAACTCTCTGGACGCGACTGTACCCTGCATTCAGTTATAATGCAAGTGTTACAATATTTTCAAAATATATTGCAACAATACAGCAGTTATTTTCCTATTGTATTATGACGTATATCTTGGAAAAAAAATGTCATGCTTGCCTTAGAAGACGACGGAAGGCTAGCAGTTTCGTCAATGTCCTTATCTTTTTCTTCTACAGAGGCAGAAGTGCTGGTTTTTTGTTCAGCGTCATCACCAAACAACTGAACAAATTCTTCAGTGTCGTCAACACTGTCACCCCAAGTCCAATACGGCTGCTGCTTGTCGATTACAGATGGCCGGAGAAGTTGCACATCAACCTGCAATTTACACATACAATATACATATCAGTAAACTTATTATATTATATTTTCATATGCCTAACATTATCATTAAAAACTTAACTAACCTCACGGTTCTCGAATACTTGGCTCATTAGCTCATAAAAACGCGGCGAACTATTGGTCCTCCAATGTAATAAACGAGGGATATAGGCATTATCTTCGTGCACCACCAAATGTAGTGCAGCCAACGCTGGAAATACCTCATAAGCCCAAATCTGGTTTGAGGAATAAAACGTGAGTCACTATAACCAAATGAAACTTAACTTCAACATGAATGGAAATTTGCTCACCTAAAGTGCATAGGCAAAACCTTTGAGGTGGTACTCTCTTGGTCTACCAGTTGCCGTTGTTTTTGCTTTCTTTTCAGATTTTTTTGTTTTTGCAGCTTTTTTGGACACTTTCACTCGCTGGTAATCTGCACAAAGTGCCCTCAGAAGTGACGCATTTGTCTTGGCATAACACACAGCACCCCATGGATACTTCCCAAACTCTTCAAGGTCTTCTGCCAACTTCAAATATCGCATGTCAATCTGGACATGTTTTTCACTGCCCAACAGCACAAACACAGCAAAGTATACAAATCCGAGCTTCAATACATCGTCCGCATCAGCGCATTCGAGGAAGGCCTTTTCTAATTCCAAAAGGTTGACAGTTTTATCGTTGCCAAAGTACTTCCTTTTCAATGAGCAGTTCTCATTAGTGGGAATCGGAATAAAGGGAAGGTTTCCAAACCTTAGCCCTGTCACGATGCAAAATTGCTGCGCCGTGAATTGGATCACCTTATTACCAACGATGAATTTGATCCCGTTCAGTTGGGAAACTGTCTTTGGATCAGCTTTCCTCAGCAGCAAGCCGTGGACAATTGGCGAAGTCCACTTGAGGTCCTCAATTAGTAGGAAATGCCCAAAACAACTCTCTTCAAACCTTTGTAGCTGTTGTTCACTGAATTCCTCCTTTATCTTGCTGATTGCAGTCTTCGTATGGGATAGGGACAATGCTTTTCCTTGGAACTTTTCTTCCTCTGCAATCATCAACTTCATTTGAGCAACCATCTTTCCCTGCATGCCAATATTAAAAAAAAAAATTCAGTCCGTTGCAATCTAGACAATAACAAGCAATAAACAATCAGCACTTATCAATAGCCTATTATAGGATATTAAGTGAAAAAAAATAAAAAATACAGAGTATAAACAAAACCCCAGCTATTTACAACTGACCTACTCATTCAATAGCTCAAAGCCACATCCCAAGACACCCAGTACTCTACCACTCTTGCATAATATAATATCTAAAGACACATCTCAACACACCAGATAATCATGACACAGCTTTAGCTAGAATGGGAATGTGCGGTAGCACAAGCCTAATTGAGAACAATTCAAGACTAATGATAGAAATCTATCTGACTAGAAAGAGTTTTAAAAAAACAAGAAGACATCGGGAAAGAATTGATTGACTTCAAGGTATAATGTAATGGAACATCCTATGAATTAGTGGCAACCACAATAATGACTCCACTATGGCCCTCCTTTCAAATGTAAGAAAATGAATGAAATTGGCACCATCCCTTCAGTTTTTTCTTAACAAAATAAGAGGTTTGTATGTATTCTCTGCTTTATCGATATCAAAGATAAATTAATAAATAAACCATCAAAATTGTATAAAATGTTTGTTAGACATGTACAATTACAAAATTATAAGTTCTCCTCAGAAACAAAGTTCTCTAAGTATCCATACACAAACAAGAAAAGCAAAAGCTTAAAGAGTTAGCTTATAGCAAAATTAATGTCCCCATTTCTCTAAACCACACCTGCTGGTGGTAGGTTCCCATCTTCACTCATTTCCCGCTTTCTTTTAAGCAGACAATGATCAAGCACAAAAAAGCAAACTTTTAAATAACTCATATTACACCACACATAGTTCTAAAGAAAACTTATCCATATCCAATATGCAACCCCTAAAGTTAGTAAACAGAGTTATAAAAAAATGTGTCAAATTAACAAGCATTATTCTCAAACAAAAAGTATGATATGGTTGGGAGTTTACAAGTTCAAAATGATATACACAGGTTAATTGTCTTAGACTTTAGATATCATCTTCAACAAAGAAAATAGATACCGATTAGACTTGTAAGAAGGTTAAATGCAATGGTCATAAAGACCCATAGTAAGCCACCAAATACCAATCAATAACTGCTACAAAAACCATAATCAAACCATAATAAACTAAAAATACAACAGCACTAAAATGCCAACACAACATCACTACATTAGCAATACAGTAGCAACAAAACTACAATATGACATCAATAGCAAAACAACAGCAGTGCAAGCATCAGTCCACAAAGAACAAACCCATTCACTGTTTCAAACAAGGAATCATCATACTAAGATCATTTCAGAGAAACCCCAAAACCAATTTCAATGAAACCCCTAAACCAATTTCAGAGAAACCCCTAAACAAATTTCAGAGAAACCCCTAAACCTTCAACCAATTTTGAACAAATCCCTGAACCAATTTCATAGAAATGCATAAACCCTAAACCAACTTCAGAGAAACCCTAAACTGTAAGAAAATGACGATGAACAGTACCTGTTCAAGGTGAACGATGGAGTTGAGCTTCGATAAACAGATTTCGCTCGGAGAGGAAGAGGGAAGAGAGAGTCAAAGCTGAGCGACGAGAGATTGAGCGCTGAGTGACGAGAGCGTGAGAGCTGATTGACAAGAGATGAGAGAGTGAGAGCAAAGCGACGACAGAGTGAAGAGAAATTGACAGACGGAGCCAAGAGAGAGAGCTGAGAGAGAACTTCAGCAAAACTGATAGAGAACTTCAGCAAAAGTGATATGTGTACAATAAGGGGACAATAAATATATATTTATAGGTTATAGTTCCAAATTTTTTAAAAAAGGGTGGTATTTTTAGTTACAATTATAAAAATGGTGGCATTTTGAGCTATTTCCCAATATTTTATTAGGATAAAAGTTAACTTTTTGATCAGGAAGGAATTTGAAAATTTCAATTGGACCACTACATAAAGCACGTCGAGACGAGTCCGTAGACATGTAGTGGGCTCAAATTGGAGTCGTAACGAAGAAATTGAGATAAAAAATAGTACAGTGGCATAATCGTAACTTTCTCGAAATTGGATTTTTAAAAGTCTGGTCTCTCTCTCTCTCTCTCACACTCTCTCTCCCCTTGCAAACCAGGTTCTCCTCCTCCCCTTCTTCTCGACCAACTACAGCCGATCAGAAATTTTGGGCTGCCGTCACTTGATCCAGCCACCAATTTGGGTGGCGCCAACACCAAAAGCTCCGCCACAACCTCCTCTCTCCATCCTGACAGTCCCCCGCCACGATCAACCACTGCCGCCGTCGGAAAACACAGAAAACAGGGAAGTTTATGAGAGAAGTTCCCATAGCTCATTCGGACCGCTCCAGCCACCATTTTCTTCGAATTTGGTATGCTTTCTCAACCTCTCAATGTGTTCTAGCTACTGGTTGGGTAATTTAGGAGAAATTTATGCGTTTTGGGGGTTAATTAAGCAATAGAAGTTTTGGCCGATTTCGGCCTCCGATTCCGGCCACTTCCGGTGACTCTTTCGGCAGGTCCAAGAACAAAAGTTGCTCCACTCTATGTGGTGATCATGTAGGTATAAGTCTTGACCGGCGGTTTGGAGATTTTTCGATAGCCGATTTGCTTTGGACACCCACGCACTACCGATGCGTGTGGCGGCACGTGGGCCATTTTCTGGCCAGTCCTTGAGTCCGAAAATAATCTTCATGTCATCCCGAGCACGACGGTATTCTCGGATATGAATTTGGTTGTCCTGTGATCGCCGATCGGATATCGCTTATTAGGCGTTATCCTGGTTTAATATGTTCGGACTGTTGGATTGACTCTAATTTGTTATATGTTCGTCTATGCATTCCTAGTATTGTGTAAGAATTCGCAGATCGTGAATCGGAGCATCGGATGTTCCGATTCAATTACTTAAAGTTTGCGTTAAATGATAACCACCCGATCGGGCCATTGGGAGCTATCTGACAGTTCGATTCAGACCAAACTTGCAGTACGTATATCCTAAATCTTGTTGAACCTATAGGAACTTCCGGATCGGGAATCGGAGGTCGTGGATCCCGCGGGCCCGGTTGACCAAGTTTGGGCAGTTTGACCCCTCAGATGACCCTGAGTCTTCCGAGGTAGTTTTACCTTTCGAGAAGTACTGAAACGACCATGTAAACGAGTCTTGACCGAAAGTTGAGTTATTCTAACCATGTTAGGATTAGAAGATTGTTTTATAGTACCTTATAGAAATTCTTAGATATTACATTGATAATTGAAGTTATGGGATTTTCTGTGAAGGTTATTACTTTTCATTAATTGATATTATTATGATTATAAATAAAGTATATGGATTGGGTAGTATTGGGTTATGTATGGAAGTATAATGTTTTAATTGTGGGATATAGTATTTTATGGATTTATATAATTATGGAATTAGTATATATATATATATATAGCTAAATTGTGCATATTTCTAGTATTTTATTAGTTGAAAGTGTGTTAAAGTATGTGATGGTATACCTAAATGTTATTTTTGATATTTGGAGATTATGCATTATTGGAACTGATGAAATCTCTTGAAATTATTATTATTTAATATATATATTTATTATTATTATCGGGATTAGTATTAAGGTATCGGATGCAGTGTTAGTGGTGGATTTATTGTTTATAAGTTTTAAAGTAATCGCCTTTACTTTCTAAGGATATTATATTATGCTTAATTATGTAAAGCTAGGAATAGCTTGTTAATTAGTTTGGAGTGGATGGGGAAATTAATTAAATATCTTATTAATTGTTAAATTCAATATATATATATATATATATATATATACTCGGTAGTTTGAAGATAGTGAATCATGGAAACCAGTTCTTAACAGGATTTGTTATATTATATTTTAAATATAGTTGAGAATCGGTTTGTGAAAAGTTGATATAAAGGTTGGAAAATGAATTTGCAGAATAAAGGATGGTTATGAATAATCTTGAAATATAATTTTCAAATCCACCACAGGAGTACCCCCCAGTTGCCTTGAAACAGTTTTGTTATTTTTGATAATGTCCCACAAGTTTCGGGGACGCTTGAACCGTGTGGTGCGAGCAAAATCCATCATAGAAGCTCCGCCACCTAGGAACAAGAAAGAACTGCATAGTCTCCTTGGAAAAATTAATTTTTAGGAGATTCATATCCAATTCAGCAGGAAAAATTTAGCCCTTCTTCTCCTTGCTGAGGTTAAAGCAAGAACAGACATTTAAGTGGGAAGAACAGCATCAACAGGCTTTTGAGGAAATCAAGCACTACCTCTCAAACCCACAAGTTCTGTCCCCATCAAAGAGAGGCAGACCACTCAAACTCTATGTTTTTGCATCAGAAGTGTCCATAGGGAGTCTGTTGGTTCAAGATAACAAGGAAGCGAAGGAACAGACAGTCTACTATCTGAGCAAAGCTCTGACAGAAGTAGAAAGGAAATATTCTGCAATTGAAAGGCTTTGCCTAGCCTTATATTTCACTGCTGTGAAACTCAGACACTACATGCTGCCATTTGCCATCTACATCATCTCCAAGATAGACGTAATCAAAGGACAAGCTGTAGCAGATTTTCTAGCAGATCATCCAGGGAAAGAGATTGAAAACATGGATTCTTTGCATATAGCAAATGCAGATCTATTGACTAGAGCCCATACTTGCCTTAACAATCCCATCTATTCAATCCACCTCACACCTTGGAAGCTGTACTTTGATGGATTAAAAACTGATGTAGCTTCTGGGGCAGGAATTGTTTTAGAGGAACCACTAGGAATCAGACACTGTTATTCTTTCCAGCTGGACTTCCAATGCACTAATAACAGGGCTGAATATGATGCTTTAATCATAGGACTTGAAATGCTGGTGGAGTTGGGAATCCAGTCTGTGGAAATCTTGGGAGATTCTATGCTTGTGTTAAAGTAGATTGCTGGAGAATAAAAGTGTCTAAATCCTTCTTTAGTTGTCTATTTAGTAGCAGCCATGAATCTTCTGACAGAATTCAGAGAAGCTACTTGGGAACATATCCCAAGAGAAGAAAACTTTGCAGCCAATGAATTGGCTCAGGTAGCAGCAGGTATACAAATCCCTGAAGACTGTGTGCAAAGGATCATCAAGTAGGAAAGAAAAGTTTGCCATCTATTCTGACCATGGGGATGGAGATAGATGTCAATTCTCCCATAATCACTGAAGATGATTGGAGAAATCCCATCATAAATTACTTGCAGTATCGCAGTATCCAACCCTGTCTTCTGATAAAAGAGTCAGAATCATGGCTTTGAACTACCTTATGTGGAATGGAGATTTGGTCCGAAAAAGCAAAGACAAGGTACTTCTAAGGTGCCTTGGAAAGAAAGAATACATGAAGGTCATGGGAGAAACCCATGAAGGAATCTGTGGAGCTTATCAAGGTGGAAGAAAAATGTGCTGGCTAATTAGAAGGTATGGCTACTTCTGGCCAACCATGATGAAGGATTGCATTGAATATTCCAAGGGATGTGAGGCTTGTCAAAGGCATGGCCCAATCCAGCAAGCTCATTCAGTTTCCATGAATCCAGTAGTCAAGCCATGGCCTTTCAGAGGATGGGCAATGGACCTCATTGGCAAGATCTATCCAACCAGCAGCAAGCAGCACTGTTTCATCATTATAGCTACAAATTATTTCACCAAATGGGTAGAAGCCAAGCCTGTTAAATCCACTACATCTCAAGAGATCATCACTTTCATAGAAGAGCAAATCATGCATACAAAGGTTTGGCATTCCAAAATCAATCACAACTGACAGAGGATCTTCTTTCATATCTGGAGAGATGCTAGATGTGGCAGAAGCATTCAAGTTTAAGCTACTTCAATCCACTCCTTACTATGCCCAGGCAATGGACAGGCAGAATCAAGTAACAATGTGATCATCAACATTATCAGGAAGATGCTTGAGAAAAATCCAAAGCAATGGCATGAGAAGTTGTCAGAAACTCTGTGGGCATATAGAACTTCAAAGAGAGAGGCAACTGGCATGACCCCATATGCTCTAACTTATGGCCATGATGCAATTCTGCCTATGGAGATAGTGGTCTAGTCCCTCAGAATTGCTCATCAACACAGTCTGATTGGAGAAGACTACTCTCAAGCCATGCTACTAGAATTGGAAGGATTTGATGCAAGTAGGATTGATACCCTCAACAAACTCTTGGCTGGAAAACAGGTTGTGTCAAGGGCCTACAACAAGAGAGTTAAAAACAAGAGTTTTGAAGAAGGAGAGATAGTCTAGAAAGTAGTTCTGCCCCTTGGAACACACATAGCTGGATATGGAAAGTGGTCACCTACATGGGACGGTCCTTTCATAATTAAGCAAATCCTTGGAATGGGGGCATACAGATTACAGGATCGAGATGGAGATGTTCATGCTGCACCAATCAATGGCAAGTGGTTGAAGAAATTCTATCCAACCATGTGGGATTCACAGGCTGTGCAAACAGATCCTGGAATAGAGAGGCAGCAAAATGAAACTGTTTTTAAAAGTTATGTTCAAAACTTACTTTTATTGTAATCTGTTAAGTACGTTTATTACTATTTTTGCTTTCTTTTGTCAAGAAAAACCAAAATTCCACAAAAATAAATAACTTTTATTTAAATATAGCCACTTTTTATGCTAATTGTTTATTACAAAGTCTAAATTTAAAATCTAAAACCCTAATTTCTTGAGAGTCTCCTGTAGACTAGCCTTTTTGATAGAAAGTTCCTTCTGGAGCAGCACCCCCTGATGGATTGAAGCCTCTGCAATTTCCAAAGTCGGCCTGGAAACTGAAACCATGCTCTGCACAAGGAAGGTGGCCTTGGTCTTGGAACTCAGTCCAGCCTCGAGCCTGCTCTGCACCTCCCTGCACTCTGCCAATTGCTTTTGAAGCTCTTTAATTTGCTTCTCTAGTTTGTCTGCAGTGGCCTTGGCTTCCTTGTATCCTGCAACCATCTGGTCCAGTTCTGCCTTCTGTTTCACGTAATCAGCCAAGTTGGCTTCATGAGTGACTTTGTAGAACTCAGAGGTTTTGAAGGTGGGCCTGAGATCCTCATAACGGTCGTGGAGGTCGAGCACATCTCTTGCCAAGCCAAGGCTCATCTCAAGTATAGGTTTGGGAGCCATGTTCTGTCTATGCAGGAGGTCTAGGTCCTTCATCAATTTGATCAACAGCCTCCCTGTCCTCATCCAGTTCCAGCTCAGAAGATTGCCAGATCCTCAGCCTCTCCATGGCCTCCTCCACCGTCTTGGACTTGGCACTGCCAGGGGTGAAACTGAGTTTTTCTAGCTTGTCCAGCTAGGCATCCAGATCCATGGCCTCAAATTCCGCCAGCTCCGGATCAGCAAAGGAAGCAGTGGCAAATGAACCTGGAAAGGAATGGATGGGCATCTGCAAGAAGAACTGGAGTCAGTTCTATGCAAAATTTTGAGACTAAAGGAAAATCCAAAATGAGTAAGCACTTACAGTGACAATTGGAGGCTTAAGAGGACTGGTCATCACTGCCAAAACCCCAGTAGTTCTAGGCACTTCTACCTGAAAAGACCAAATAGTTAAGAAGCAAAGACATGATAGAACTGCAGGAAAAAAGTACCATAAGATCAGGAACAGCAGCAGCTACTTCCATTCCAGCTTCTAGGGCTGCAACAGGTAGTTATGCCTGGTCCACAGGTTCTGATACAGATTGCTCTGCCTGCTCCTCAGATACTGGAACGGCAGTAGAGTGATTTGCCTCTGCATCCTCAAAAAGAGCCAACTCTGAGCTGGTCAGCTCTGCCCATAGGGTTTCCTGCTGTTTCTGCGCCAAAGCAATGCTCTCTACATTCACTTCAGTAGAGATTTCCTCCTACAGAAAGGCAGAAGTCAGAATAGAGGAAATAAAAAGACAAAATTTGCTGGTATAGCCAAAAAACAAGACTCACCTCCTCTTCCATCTCTTTCGTTTTTCTTGAGGTTCTTCTTCTTCTTCTCCTTCTTCCTCTAGCTCTTTTTCCTGCTCCACTGCTTCGAAAGCCTCCCTCAATTCCTTATCAGTGCCAGAATTAGTTGTAGGAACTGATGCAGTTTCTTCTAGAGCCACGTACTCCACCACAGTCCTCTTTCTAAGTCTTTTTGACTTAGTGGGAGGAGGATGGGGACTTTCAGCTGCAATAAGCAGGCAATAAACTATTAGAACACAAGCTGAATTGAGCAAAACAGAACAGAATTATGAACGCTTAAACTTTCAGAATTTACTGGAAGTCACAGGCTGAGCAGCACTATCATGGACTGAAGCAATCTCTTTTCTCTTGTTCCTTCTGCCAGAAGGAGTGGCCTCAACAACTGGTTGTTCTGTCTGAGTTTCATCCTCTTCATCTCCGGAGCGAAGCTCCAAGTCTCTGACAGCAATGACAGAAGTAACTGCACAGGAAATAAAGCAAGTCAGGATTTAATCAAGCAAAAGAATATGGAAGGAACAGAATGATGAAAACTTACAAATCACCTCCCCAACCTGGATAGATTGTCCACCTATATTATTTGTCAAGGAGGGGTCTGATACAGACAGAACAAAAGTTTTAGGCATCATCACTAAGGCAGAATAGGCAAGACAAAGACAGAATTGAGAGTATACCTTCGATAACTTGAGCATTGATATCCTTAATGGTCTTCACCATAAAGCTCTTTGCCTTTGCCTCTACATAGATATTCCAGGAGTCCCAGCCATCAAAAATCACCTTGAATGCAGGGCTGGAGGCAGGCAGGCCTTGAAATCTAGCTTTCCACCAAGCGTCAAACTCGGCAGAACTGTAGGAATTCGGTTCTCAGGCTGGATAGAGAGCATCTACGCTGTTGTTTATCTTATTCACCGCGCATCTGGCATCTTTGTGCACTTCCAGATCATCTGCATCTCTCCAAGAAGTAGCCCGATTGCAGCTCTTGTAGGATTTGAGTGGAATGAGCTGTGGGCAGCCAAGTTGTCTTGCGTAGAAGTTGGGATGATAGACCTCCACCCCCAAATGATAATTTGGAGGCTTTCCACCTCAGTAGGGCAGATCTCTCGGTAGGGTAACACTCAGGAATTTCTTCTTGAAGTATGTTTTGGCATATGCCTCTTCTGGCTCCTTCTCAAACAGCCGATATCCAAGCTGAAACCAGGGGTAAGTCCTTCTAAGCACCACCTGGCATTGAGCAGCGGACCTCTTGGTGCAGTGCCTGAAGAACATCAGGTACTCCTCGATTGAGCGCTTGGGCCAGGACTTAATCCTCAAGTAGAACTATATCCGGGAACCTTAGTTCTGGGAAGTAGACCTGCAGCCAGATCTGGATCATCCAAAATGCGCCGAGAGCAGACAGGTTTAGTGGATTCTCCAGGGTGGTAGTGTGCAAGTTCTTGAACAAATGAGCCAGAACTGAAGGCCCAAGCCCGACGTCAGTGTGATTGTGAAGAGCTTCTGCCAGGTGCCTGTACTCAAGCAGAACTGCCGAGGAACGATTGGGGAAGACGAATCTGTTCAGCCAGTACATGAGGAACAACATGTGCTGCTGATCCTTGTCCTTCTCAACACTGAACTTCCTCAAATAATTGGAGAAAGAACAGTTCTGGTTGATTGTGGCTGGAGAAATAGTGAACGGGTTGGACAGTTCCTCTTGGTTATTCTTTCGATAATAGTCACCAACAGCATCCGCAGGTCTTCCATGGGGTCTGAACCCAAATATCTGTGCCATATCTAGCAGGGTTGGCGTCATTGGGCCCACACAAAAATCAAAGGTGTTACTGGCAGAATTCCAGAAACAGAGAGCGATAGCAAGCAGATTCTCATCTCTGTTAATGGACTGCTTGGATAACAGGATTACGTCAAAAATCCCAACCTTCTTCCAATGAGCTCCATATCTCGGAATAAGTCTGCTAATCCAGTCTGCCCACTTCACCGGACTGTTCCTCACTTCGCTTGAAAGGAACGAGCACTCAGGTCCTTACTAACCCAAGTGTGAGATGCCAGGGCAAAAGAGCTTTCGAAACAGAAGAGGGCTTCAGCATTGCTCTTGAATAGGTCTGCCATTTCAGTAGGAACAGAACTGAACCAATACGGGCCCAAAACCAAGGTATTCTCGAACAAATGAAGGACATTCTAGTCTAGGTTTTCTTGGTAAAAGGATGGAGTTTGCTTTTGACCTCTATGGCACGCTTATCAACCCCAGTCCCAGTGGTGTAATCAGCAGGAACTGAGGTTCCTGGGCACTAGTGTTGGGAGAAGACATGTTCAGAAGTTTTGAGCTAGGAAAAAGGAAACGGCAAGAAAGGCAGAGTCTGGTTGAAGAAGAAAAGTGAAAATTCTTGGGAAAACTGAGAAAACCAAAGTCTGAAAGGGCTAGGTTTTCGAATGAACAGGAACTGGAGTTTCGAAATTTCTTAAAAAGACTCGAAATCATGGAAGAAGAAGATAATACGCCACCTAATGATGACTAGCTAGTAACTGGCCATTTTCCCACGAAGGCTAGTTTGTGGTAGGCAGACGTGGCAGACGTGGGCTAACGAAAGAAACTGGCTCGCAAATTAATGGCCAAGTCATTTAAGTCTGGAACCGTTCAAAAACGATTCAGACTTAGGGGGCATTTTTTGGGTCTAATTTGGCACACCCAACACAAGGAAACAAAAGCCCATGTCAATTTTGGGCAACCACCAGCATTCTTTTAAAATTGGGCCAAGACACACACTCAGCCCGACAGACTGGAGGCCCAGAAGGACGAGGCAAAATCAGACCCAGGCAGTATGGACTCAAATTATAATCGAGGGCCCAAATCCAAAGAAGCCCAGCCCGGGACCTACCAAACCACGAGGATAACTTGGACTTCGAAGAAACCCAAATTGGGCTTGGCGTGGTCAAGTGGAAAAAGATAAAACAAAAAATCAGAGGCAGACCCACGTGACTATAAAAAAAAAAAGTTGACAAAAGCAGATGTAAAAGAAAAGGGACATCTCTGAATCTATGCCATCAGATGATCAAAGACTCTTTATATATTCAGAGATATTGCTTCTGCTCCAAAAAGGCACCATCTTTCAAGGATACACAGACTATATTCTCAAAAAAAGATAAGTAGGAAACAGGGAGTTGTTCAAACTGGAAAATCAAACTAACCATCACAGTTTGAGCTCTTGTAGAGGGCAGTTAGATTGGAAGAAGGGTTAGGTTTTCTTTCAAGAAATATAGAGAAGTGATTGACCTTGGAACTAACTATTAAGAGCTTATCTACCAGAATCCCCTTTTCTTTGCATTTTTAATGAAAGATCTTTTAAGAAATTATTGCCGCCCATTATTAAAAGAATTAGAAACCTTACTCCAGCATTTCCTATAAATATAAGAGAGGGGAACAGAGCAAAAGGACTCAACTCAACAATCAATCAAACAACCAAAAAATCAACCAAAGACAAAAACTCAAAATGATCACTTGATCTCTGAGAACCTTCAAACAAATCGGAGCAACCAAAAGCTCATTTGAGCCACAAAAAAAGCTAGCTGTAGACCAGAACTTCCAAGTTCAGACTTAAAGAAATAAGTCATTCAAAACGAGACTCCTCTCGTTACAAATTTGGTTCAGCAAAAGCCAAGACAAGCAGAATTTGAGTTTTTTACAAACATGAAAACCTCAACAAATTTATGGAGAGCCCTGATCAAGCAGAACAGGTACTACAATGCAGTTCCAGCATAGTAAATCCTCAAATCCAGCCACTTCTGTCCCTTTCAGACTGAAGAGGCCGCAATTCTGCCCGTTCAAAAAGCCTTCTAGGGCTTGAAATAGATTAAAGCTCTGCCAAACTTGAACTTTGGTATCGATTCACAGCTAAAGCCAAGCAGTTGAAGTTGTTGACAGTCCAGTCCAGCACAGACATACCCAGTCCAGTCCGGATCGGAAGCTTCTGTCCAGGCAGAAATGGAATTCCAGCTATCTTTTGTCTTTCTAGAGTTGATTTTTCCCTTTCTAGTTTTGTAGAAGGCAGTTCTGCCTAAAACAGTCCACTTTGTTATCATTTATTCTGGCAAGAACTACCAATTTTGCACTGTGATAAATTGTGAAGTCCTCACCAGTCTGAGGCAGGAAAAGAACTTACTTGGGATATATTCCTCACCCAAATTCACAATCGTTTGTTTAGAAATCAGTAACTTGGGGTGCAAGTTATCTGTTTTTAAGAAGTCTGCTAGGATTTTTATTGCCAGCAGTGACACGCTCGCACACTAAAGAAAGTTGACTTGTTGACCAGTCAATGGTTCTCAAGGCAATGGAAAACTTTACCCTTCCATCACAGGAGCAAACACAAAACGGGTAAACAGAATGATGAAATTTTACCTCAACCCGTTAACCTATATGTTGTTTGTTCAATTTACCCATTAAATGCTTCTGTGATTGAAGAAATAGATTTGCCTATCCTAGTTTCATTTCATTTCCAGCTCCTCTGTTTATTGCATATGTATCATGTAATTAATTATTCCTTTAGCTGCAAAGTTCTATTTGATGAGACATCCACTTGTTATGCATTATTTCTCAATCAATTCTGATACAACTGAAGTATTTGAGATAACTAGTGACAGGACCCGATCCAAATTCCACTTTGGATTCCGAGCCAGACCCTGTGCGTGTCCGACACCTGGCGAATGTCGGGCACAAATGACCTATTTGCCCTTCTATACAAAACATGATAAAAATAACAAGGTTGACTTCTACCGGAAAACTGGCATAGTTTCCCTTGTAACTGGGTCAATACCAAAATGTTTACACCTGTCAAAACAAGTATATATATATACAACCAACTACCAGCATACGTATATATACATTCCAACAGTTCAAGTGTCAATCTAGGGCAAAATATCAGAGCGACTACTAAGAATTTACAAAGGAGTGAATCTTTGTACAAAATACAAATGCTACATCAAAAGAAAGGCGCGGAAGATGGGAAGTGGCCCGGTGGTGGATTCATGTGCACGTCTACTGCCTGGGGGCGCAAAACAACAAAAAGGGTGAGTGGACCCAAAAACAAAGTTTAGAAAATACCATATGAACATACTAACCCCACTGTAAAAACAGTTATATAAACTAGCTTATTTTCTTTATTTCTGAAATCAATGCATGTATATAATTATATATATTTGAAAACAGTTTAAACTATCACCTAGGTGTACCCTTATTTTCGTCAATTCCTTATATCCGTCAATTCCTTGCATCATCATGGGTGACACATACTCGCAGGTCTCAGTGAGACGAGGTCAGTCTGAGCCGCAACTCGCAGGATTCAGGGAACCGTAGTCCACCTTTATCCGCATTACTCGCTCCACACGAGTTCGAGTACTAAGGAACTCGTGGGGCAACTGTCAAGCATGCTGACTAAACCGAAGGTAACAAATATAATCCGAAGGCAATATTTAATAACTGGGTACAAAGTGGTTTAAGAAAATATAAAGTTTCTGAAGAAAATCTTATGAATAATTAACTTTCTGTAACCTTTAAAATTCTGCTGCCATTTATCTGATAATAAACAAGAATATTTGTTCCTATATTCTTTAAAGGAAATTTCACTCGGCAGCATGCAACATAAAATATTTAACAGAATAAAACAGCTGATAACTGAAACTGAACTGCTTAAATTCATTTATTAAAACAAAGAGTCCACTCACTGATAGTCTGAGCTCGCTAGACCTCTTGAAGGTCCCTCCTGCGGGTCAACTGGTGCCCGGGTGCCTGATTCAATGACCATAATATTCTATTAATACAATATAGTATTAAATTAAAAACTCTACCCCCGGCTCCTAAACATACGTGCGTCAATTTAAAGTGATTCCTATGCCCATAACAACTTTCCTTCCACGTGGGGTAGTTTAGCGATATCTTGGGACTCAAATAGCGCTAAAGTCCAAAAAGTCAATCCGGAACCCCACGGGTCCATGACCTCACAATATGATCCGGATGCCGCTAGAAGGTCCAATATATTTAGGACACATGTCCCGAGGGTATTGGTGTCGATCGGACGGTCGGAGTAATCACAATCCTATAATCGCATAATTTCTAAACCCTAGCCCTAGGGTTTCGCATTTTCGGAGTATCCGAGACTCCGATTCACGATCCGTCAAATCCTACACGTTTCTAAAATTATCTAGAATAACATATCTAAAATTGATTACGATCCAACGGCTCAACAGTATTGAACCCGATAATCGCACAATATGAAAAATCTGTTCGAGGCTCAAACGGTATCCAAATTGAGATCCGCAAATTCCTATGCGCTCGTGACAACCTAAGGATCACATCAGGACACTGTGTCACTGCACTACACTTGCCCACGCGTCGCCGCACGAGCCGGCAGCGATGGGTGTCCAAAGCGATTACGCATCGCTGAAAAATCTCAAAACCAAGGCTCCAAACTCCTATCCTAGGTGTAACACCATATTTGGAACCACTTTTGTTCTTGGACCTACCCCAAAAACTGACCGAAAGTGGCCGAACACGGAGGCCGAAAATCGGCCGGAACTTCAAGTTCAAAAATCCAATAGCTACACTGAGAACTGATTAATTCCTACCCAACATGCAGCTAGAACAGCTCGAGAGGTTCAAAATCCATACCTGGCTCGACTGAAACGGTGGCCGGAGGAGGGAGATCGGCGGCTGTGAAGATCGGGCAAAGTCGACTGCTTCTTCTCCAAATTCCGGCGAAACCGCGGCGGCTGGAGGCGGGAGCTGGCTGGGGTTGGAAGAGGATGTCGTCCCGGTCAGTTTGGTACCGACCCCGTCCACAGGCGTGGTCGGTGGCTAGAGTTGCGAAGGAGAGAAGGAGGACGGCACGGGAGAGGGTCGCGGGAGGGAGAGAGAGATTGAGAGAGAGAGAGAGAGAGAAAGAAAGAGTGAAAAACTGAGGTTATATAAAAAATTTGATTTTTTCTAATTATCGTTTTGCCCTTCGTGATATTTCAATCGTAGTTTCTTCGTTAAAACTCCAATTTGAGCTCACTTCGTGTCTATGAACTCATTTCGTCGTGCTCTACGCAACGGTGTATGTGGAATTGTCAAATTCCTTTTTGGTGAAAAAGTCAACTTTGAATTCATAATTTATTCCAAGGGCAAAATCGTCTTTCTGCATAATTAATTACTAATTAAATATGAATTTTAGGTTTGGGTCATTACAACCTACCCCTTGTCACTCGAAATTTACGCACCTGTCACTCGAAGAGGTGAAGGTACTGCTCCCGCATTTGGTCTTCGGGTTCCCATGTAGCCTCTTCCACAGTATGACTCCTCTATAAGACTTTTACAAATGGAATCTCTCTCGATCGCAACACTTGCGTCTTCCAATCCAAGATCTGAACTGGTTGCTCCACATAAGTGAAATCAGCCTCCAACTCTACTGGTTGCTCCTCTAACACATGGGAAGGGTCGGAAATATGCTTTCGGAGCATGGAGACATGGAAAACATCATGCAATCGAGCTAGATCTGAAGGCAAAGCAAGCCTGTAAGCTACTGGACCCACACGCTCTATGATCTCATAGGGTCCAATGTTGCGCGGACTTAGTTTTCCCCGCTTCCCAAATCGCACTACACCTTTCCAAGGTGATAATTTCAAAAATACCCAGTCTCCAACTTCAAACTGAAGATCTTTTCTTCTATTGTCTACATAGCTCTTTTGTCGGTCCTGGGCTGTCTTGAGTCGTTCTCTAATGATTTGCACTTGCTTCTTGGTCAATTCAACATTCTCAAATACGACCAATCTGTGTTCACCCACTTCATCCCAATAGAATGGAGTTCTACATTGTCTCCCATACAAGGCATCAAATGGAGACATTCCGATACTCACTTGATAACTATTATTATATGCAAACTCCATAAGTGGTAACTTTTCATCCCAATCACCCCGAAATTGAAGTGCACAGGCTCTCAACATGACTTCTAACGTCTGAATGGTCCTCTCAGACTGACCATCCGTCTGGGGGTGAAATGCAGTACTAAACTGCAATTAGGTTCCAAAAGCTTTATTTAACTTTGTCCAAAACCGGGATGTAAACCGTGGGTCTCGATTTGAAACAATGGATACTGGTACTCCATGAAGTCTCACGATCTCATCTATGAAAATCTTAGCCAGTTTGTTCAAACTATAATTTGCTCTCACTGGCAGAAAATGAGCTGACTTGGTGAGTCGATCCACGATGACCCACACTCCATCATGCTTACTCTGTGTTCGGGGTAGCTTGAACACAAAATCCATCGTAATCTGCTCCCACTTCCACTCAGGAATTGGAAGTGGTTGCAATAGCCTTGACGGTTTCTGTCGCTCAGCTTTCACTTGCTGACAAATTAGGCATCTTCTGACATACTTTGCTATTTCTTTCTTCATAAAAGGCCACCAGTAGTGCTCTCTCAGAGTATGATACATTTTTGTGCTTCCAGGGTGCATTGCAAACACTAACTCATGGGCTTCCTCAAGAATCTCCCTTTTTAAACTTTCATCATTAGGGACATATAACCTGTTACCCACCATTAACGCTCCATCATTTCTTACAGAACAATCAATTCTGTCGCCATTTGCAACCTCCACTCGCAGCGTGCAAATCAAAGGATCCTGAGATTGAGCTGCGAGTATCCGTTCTACTAGCACTGGTCTCACATGGAGAGTAGCTAACAGCGCTCCCTGATTATCCACATCTAGCCCAACTCTGAGCTTCCTCATTTCTACCATCAATGGTAAATATCTCCCTTGAAGATAAGCTACAGATCCTGAAGATTTTCTACTGAGTGCATCTGCAACAACATTAGCTCTTCTTGGGTGATGCTCGTTATCAGCTCTAACCATCTTCCTTGCCTCAATTTAATTCCTTATGGGTGAATAAATACTTTAAACTTTTGTGGTCTATAAAGATCTGGCATGTTTCCCCATAAAGATAATGCCGCCAAATCTTTAAGGCAAACACTACTGCAGCAAGTTCCAAATCATGAACTGGATAATTCAGCTCATGCTTCTTCAGTTGTCTAGAAGCATAAGCGATCACCCTACCATGCTACATCAGCACACCCCAAGTCCTTGTTGAGACGCATCACTGTAGATCACGAAGTTCCCACTATCATCCGGAAGTGCTAAAACCGGAGCAGTGGTCAGCCTGGTCTTGAGTTCAATGAAACTCTCCTCACACTTATCTGACCACACAAATTGAACTCATTTCCTTGTCAAATAGGTGAGAGGTGCCGCTATAGTGGAGAACCCTTCCACGAAGCGACGGTAGTACCCGGCTAACCCCAGAAAACTTCGTATCTCAGTAACACTAGTTGGTCATAGCCAATTGACTACTGCTTCAATCTTTTGAGGATCAACATAAATGCCCTCTGTAGAGATCACGTGCCCCAAGAAACTCACTCTGTCTAACCAGAATTGACACTTGCTGAATTTGGCATAAAGTTGCCTTCTTCTCAGAGTCCTCAACACAAGGTTTAAATGCTTCATATGTGCCTTCTGACTCTTTGAATACACCAGAATGTCATCTATGAACACAATCACTAAGCGATCCAAGTAACGTCGAAACACTCTGTTCATGAGGTTCATAAATGCAGCTGGCGCATTCGTTAATCCGAATGGCATCACCAGGAACTCATAGTGCCCATACCTCGTTCGAAATGCTGTTTTAGGCACATCCTCTTCTCTAACCCGTAACTGATGATATCCAGACCTCAGGTTAATTTTAGAAAAAGCCTTGGCACCCTTCAGCTGAACAAACAAGTCATCAATGCGAGGCAAGGGATATCTATTCCGCACTGTGATCTTGTTCAGCTGTCTGTAGTCAATGCATAACCTCATGGTGCATCCTTTTTCTTAACAAATAATACTGGAGCACCCCATGGAGAAAAACTGGGTCGGATGAAACCCTTATCTACCAGCTCCTGTAACTGCGTCTTTAATTCCCTCAACTCTGCTGGTGCCATTCTGTATGGTGCTTGAGAAATAGGATTTGTTCCTGGAGCGAGCTCGATAACAAACTCAATCTCCCGATGAGGAGGTAATCCAGGAAGATCCTTAGGAAATACATCTAGAAAGTCCTGTACGACTGGAATATCTTCCAATCGCAGCCCATTATCTCTGGTATCAATGACATGTGCTATATATCCTGAGCACCCTTTTCTCAGCAACCGTTTTGCCGTCATAGCTGAAATGAGGCAAGATGGAAGCACTCTACGTTCGCCATAAAAAGTTACTTCAGGTCGTCCGGGACTACGGAATACAACTTCTTTCCTGAAGCAATCTACTGAGGCACGATGTCTGGCTAACCAATCCATCCCTAAGATGACATCCAAGTCAACCATGCCCAAGGGAATTAAATCTGCTTCTAAAAATACATTTCCCACCATCACTGTACTATTACAATACACTGTACCTACCCTAAAAATCTCTCCTGTAGGTACTGAGATCGCCAGTTCAGTCTGCAGAGCCGAAAGTCTAACATTGGCATTATGGGCAAAACTAGGTGTGACAAATGAGTGCGTAGCCCCAGGGTCAATCAAAACTCTAGCAGGAATGCCAAAGACCGGTAAAATACCCGTAATTACATCGGGTGATGCATGTGCTTCATGCTGGGACATGTTATACACTCTACCTGTGGCTCTGGAACGTCCACCATGTCCCCTCTGCTGACTACTGCCTCGACTGGCAACACTGGTCTGGGCACCACCACTGGACGAAGCCTCCACAAACGGTGGTATCTCCTGTGATCGACCCTGCATAACTGTCTCTGGAGTTGGCGCATCTGTGGTCTCTCTAGTCTGCAGGAACAGCGGGCAATCCTTCCGAAAATGTCCAGGTTGTCCACAGTAATAACATCCAGTAGTGCCCTGCTGGCAAGGTCCAGAATGGTACCTACCACACCTGGCACATTGTGGGCGACTCCTCCTGCCAGATCCTGACAGCAACTGTCTTCCAGCACCTCTTGCTGCACTACCCCCAGAGCGGTTTCCTGAACTGCTACTTTGGTTGGATCCTCCGCTGAAACTGAATCCAGGTCGGTAACCTCCATAGCTGCGACCACTAGATGATCCCGAGCTGTAACTACCTCTCTTAGATGATCCCTGACTAGGACCACCTATTTCAAACTGCTGCCTACGGAGTTCACCCCGTGGTCTGGCCATCATCTGGCTGCTTTCAATCAGCGAGGCAGACATCACCACATCACCAAAATTGGTCAACCGCTGACTAATCACAATATCTCGAATGGAGGCCTTTAACCCCATAGTGAACAACTGACACTTCTTACTTTCATCCTCCACCAGTGGAAGACAATACTTAGACAGATCATGAAACTTCTTTTCATACTCTAATACAGTCGTCATCCCCTGTTCCAGCTGCAAAAACTCTTGCATCTTCAAATTCTGGTATGCTTGTGGGTAATACTGACTGTCAAATGCAGCTCTGAAGACTTGCCATGTAATGGTTAAAGGATCCCTATATCACCTCTTGACTGAATCCTACCAATGTCTGGCATTTTTGATCAAGAAGAAGGTGGCCAGAGTAACCCTACTGTTCTGTGGAATAGCCATGACCTCCATGATCCGCTCCATCCGTTCAATCCATTCTTCAGCTACTGCTGGGATACCATCACCATCAAAGTCAGTGGCCTCAATCCTCTTTGCTTGATCAGCATATCCCAAGGAGGGATCTCTGGGCTGCCCAGTCCTGGCTAAAGCCTGAGTCAGCAACTCCAAGGTCTGCTGAAAGTGGGGATCTCCCTGCATCGGAGGCATAGCAGGTACGGCTCCAGACGAACCTCCAACAACAGATTGCTCTACCGGCTCAGGTACCGGTGCAAGAACAGGAACGTCCTCCTGCCCGAGCTGGGGATCCTGTACAGACACCACCACGCTTAGGGCCCATCTTTACTGTCACATGAAACAGATTTTCATGAAAACGAGGATGCACAAAGTGCGAAGTCTACAGGAAATTAAACCTAATGCTCTGATACCAAGTTGACAGGATCCGATCCAAATTCCACTTTGGATTTCGAGCCAGACCCTGTGCGTGTCCGACACCTGGCGAATGTCGGGCACAAATGACCTATTTGCCCTTAATACAAAACATGATAAAAATAACAAGGTTGACTTCTACCGAAAAACCGGCAGAGTTTCCCTTGTAACTGGCTCAATACCAAAATGTTTACACCTGTCAAAACAAGTATATATATACAACCAACTGCCAGCATACGTATATATACATTCCAACAGTTCAAGTGTCAATCTATGGCAAAATATCAGAGCGACTACTAAGAATTTACAAAGGAGTACATCTTTGTACAAAATACAAATCCTACATCAGAAGAAAGGCGCGGAAGATGGGAAGTGGCCCGGTGGTGGATTCCTGTGCACGTCTACTGCCTGGGGGCGCAAAACAACAAAAAGGGTGAGTGGACCCAAAAACAAAGTTTAGAAAATATCATATGAACATACTAACCCCACTGTAAAAACAGTTATACAAACTAGCTTATTTTCTTTATTTCTGAAATTAATGCATGTATATAATTATATACATTTGAAAACAGTTTAAACTATCACCTAGGTGTACCCTTATTTTCGTCAATTCCTTATATCCGTCAATTCCTTGCATCACCATGGGTGACACATACTCGCAGATCTCAGTGAGACGAGGTCAGTCTGAGCCGTAACTCGCAGGATTCAGGGAACCGTAGTCCACCTTTATCCGCATTACTCGCTCCACACGAGTTCGAGTACCAAGGAACTCGTGGGGCAACTGTCAAGCATGCTGACTAAACCGAAGGCAACAAATATAATCCGAAGGCAACATTTAATAACTGGGTACAAGGTGGTTTAAGAAAATATAAAGTTTCTGAAGAAAATCTTATGAATAATTAACTTTCTGTAACCTTTAAAATTCTGCTGCCATTTATCTGATAATGAACAAGAATATCTGTTCCTATATTCTTTAAAGGAAATTTCACTCGACAGCATGCAACATAAAATATTTAACAGAATAAAACAGCTGATAACTGAAACTGAACTGCTTAAATTCATTTATTAAAACAAAGAGTCCACTCACTGATAGTCTGAGCTCGCTGGACTTCTTGAAGGTCCCTCCTGCGGGTCAACTAGTGCCCGGGTGCCTGATTCAATGACCATAATATTCTATTAATATAATTAAAAACCCTACCCCCGGCTCCTAAAAGTACGTGCGTCAATTTAAAGTGATTCCTATGCCCATAACAACTTTTCTTCCATGTGGGGTAGTTTAGCGATATCTTGGGACTCAAATAGCACTAAAGTCCAAAAAGTCAATCCGGAACCCCACGGGTCCATGACCTCACAATATGATCTGGATGCCGCTAGAAGGTCCAATATATTTACGACACATGTCCCGAGGGTATTGGTGTCGATCGGACGGTCGGAGTAATCACAATCCTGTAATCGCATAATTTCTAAACCCTAGCCCTAGGGTTTCGCGTTTTTGGAGTATCCGGGACTCCGATTCATGATCCGTCAAATCCTACATGTTTCTAAAATTATCTAGAACAACATATCTAAAATTGATTACGATCCAACGGCTCAACAGTATTGAACCCGATAATCGCACAATATGGAAAATCCGTTCGAGGCTCAAACGGTATGCAAATTGAGATCCGCGAATTCCTATGCGCTCGTGACAACCTAAGGATCGCATCAGAACACTATGTCACTGCACTACACTTGTCCACGAGCCGCCGCACGCGCCGACAGCGATGGGTGTCCAAAGCGATTACGCATCGCCGAAAAATCTCAAAACCAAGGCTCCAAACTCCTATCCTAGGTATAACACCATATTTGGAACCACTTTTGTTCTTGAACCTACCCCAAAAACTGACCGGAAGTGGCCGAACACGGAGGACGAAAATCGGCCGGAACTTCAAGTTCAAAAATCCAATAGCTACACTGAGAACTGATTAATTCCTACCCAACAGGCAGCTAGAACAGCTCAAGAGGTTCAAAATTCATACCTGGCTCGACTGAAACGGTGGCCGAAGGCGGGAGCTGGCTGAGGTTGGAAGAGGACGTCGTCCCGGTCAATTTGGTACCGACCCCGTCCACAGGCGTGGCCGGTGGCTAGAGTTGCGAAGGAGAGAAGGAGGACGGCGCGGGAGAGGGTCGCGGGAGGGAGAGAGAGAGAGAGAGAAAGAGAGAAAAACTGAGGTTATATAAAAAATCTGATTTTTCCTAATTACCGTTTTGCCCTTCGTGATATTTTAATCGTATTTTCTTCGTTAAAACTCCGATTTGAGCTCACTTCGTGTCTATGAACTCATTTCGTCGTGCTCTACGCAACGGTGTATGTGGAATTGTCAAATTCCTTTTCAGTCAAAAAGTCAACTTTGAGTTCATAATTTATTCCAATGGCAAAATCGTCTTTCCGCATAATTAATTACTAATTAAATATGAATTTTAGGTTTGGGTCATTACAACTAGTGGGGAGATGATATCTCTACTTTCTGAGTTCATGGATACTTGTGAAAATAAAGATATTAGGGTTGAAGAATATTTAGATTTCATTGTTAAGAAGCGATCAGTTGCAAGCAAGGAATCTAGAAATTTCCACTCTAAAGAAATCAGAGAAGGCATTTCAACCAAATTTAGACAAAAAGGATAGGAAGTTTTCACTTTTATCCGCAGAGAAAAATGAGCTAGACAAATGTTTCAGCACTATTTCTCAGTGCGTTGAATCGTTTTCCCCCATACATAAGGATTTTTGTGGCAAGCACGTTAGATTTGATCCTTCAAGCTCAGAGGATGAAGGTAGGGATGATTATTTATCTAAAGAGAATGATGAAAATAATGACCATGTAACAGGCAGTCAGGTTAACTTCTCATCACAGTCTGTTAAAAGTTCTGACCGAGTGAGTAGGTGCTAAATCTTCTTGTATAGTTGCACCATGTTGTTTCATTATTTATTCTTTTTTGGTTTTAACTAAGCCTTAGTATGAGTGCTATAAATTATTCAGTATGATATGAAGTTGTAGCCAGGATGGGACTGACATGAGGTCGTTCTGGTACTTTGGTGATAATGGCTAAAGAGGTTCATAATTTTATATATTGAAATGCAAGGCTTAGAATAGTCGATGTGGGATTTTATATTCTCAACAATTTGACTAATGTTTTAACAATTTTGTTGATGTTCTTTTCTCTTTATTTATTCTAAACATATGGGGTTTCAGAAAATATCTTCTGATTCTTGTAGGTACTTGATAGGATGCTGCAGTTTAATAATACTGAAGCTCAGAAGAGAAAGAAAATCAAGTCAATGTTTTCTTTGTATCCATTAATTGGATTACTAAATGTTGCTGTAAGTTATTGTGGTCAGTTTCATTACCTTTTTTGTTTTTGTTTTACATGTAGTATTTTATTTTATTTTTTGTAGATTCTGTTTATCATTCCATTCTTGAGATGTTATATGCGTACTTGCAGGCTTGAGAAATTTTCCCATGTTTGGAGGTCAAAACAACTTGTGTAGGTGTTCACCCGTTTTATATTTGTTCTTGTGATGGTAGGGTAAAGTTCCCCATTATCTCGAAAATCATTGACTGGTCAACGAGTCAACTTTCTTTTGTGTGTGAGCGTGTCACTGCTAGCAATGAAAATCCTAGCAGACCTCTTGAAAATAGATAACTTGAGCCCTAAGTTACTGATTTCTAAACAAGCGATTGTGAATTTGGGTGAGGAATATCTCCCAAGTAAGTTCTTTTCTTGCCTCAGACTGGTAAGGACTTCACAATTTTTCACAATACAAAACTGGTAGTTCTGGCCAGAATAAATGATAAGAAAGTGAACTTTTTTTAGGCAGAACTGCATTTTACAAAGCTCAAAAAAGGAAGACCAACTCTAAAAAGAAAAAAAAAAAGCTCTTGGACTTCAGTTTCTGCCTGGATAAATGCTTCTTATCCAGGCTGGACTGGGTATGTCTGTACTGGACTGGACTTTCAACACCTTCAACTATCAAGTTTCAACTGTAAATCGATACCAACGTTCGAGTTTGGCAAGACTTTAATCTATTTCAAGCCCTGGAGGGTTTTTTGAATCGGCAGAATTGGGACCTCTTTAGTATGGAAGGGGCAGAAGTGGCTGGATTTGATGATTACTGAGCTAGAACTGCACTGTAGTACCTGTTTTGATTGATCAGGGCTCTCCATAAATTTGTTGAGGTTTTCATAATTGTAAAATCCGAACTCTGCTTGATTTGGTTTATGCTTAACTAAATTTGTAATGAGAGAAATCTCGCTTTGAATGACTATTTCTCTGAAACTGAACTGAAGTTAGAGATTCTGAATTATAGCTTACTTGTTTCTTGTGGCTCAATAAGCTTTTGGTTGCTTCAGTGTTTTGAAGGCTTTTGAGATCAAGTGATCATTTTGAGTTTTTGTTTTTGATTGATTTTTTGGCTACCCTTTGATCTGTTCACCTTCTCTCATACTTATAGGAAATGCTGGAGTGGGGTTTCTAATCTTTTAATAATAGGCGGCAAAATTTTCCAAAAAGAAAGATCTCTTATTTTAAATGCAAAGAAAAAGAGGGAAGTTATCTGTTCTGACAGAGCAGAACCATCAATAAACCATCAATAATCAGTTTTCATGGAGGTCTTTTCCTTGCTTTTCTGAAAGAAAGACCAACTCTTCTTTGTTCTCTGTTGCGCCAATTCTTAACAACTAAAATGAGTTATTAAAAACAGCAACTTTAATTCTCGCAAGTGCACGAACCGTTTATAGTATAGCTTATGTAAATACGAGGTCGATCCCACGGAGAATGGTAACTTGGTTCCAAGTTAAATTACTTAGAATGCTAGAAAAACAAAGAACAAAGAAACTGACTAACTAGCTAAAGGCAAGGTCAAATTCAACAATGCCTCTTGGTAATTAGTCAAGGTCTAGGACAGAATCCTAGCACCACACACGCACTCGAAATGGGGGGTTTTGTTGTTGAAATGAAAACAAGAAAGTGAAATGAAAGTGCTCGAAAGTAAACACTGGCAGCAATCAACAAGTTGTGAAACAATGATTGAAAGGTGTTAGAGCCTTGGAATCCACCACTAGTTTTCTTATCCAAGTTATGAATGCATAGAAATTGACTCAAGCTTCATCAACAATAGATCATCGCATACAAGCCTATGGTATCTAGGTGCAGGATGCATGATTCTCCTAAGGCATGTGATTATGCATGGTATCTACACAACACGTGATCTCTAATATGCAACCTAAGCATGGTATCTACTTAGAATAAAGCATACAAGAGTCATTAAGCTCCTTGAGAATATGATAATCACACAAGTCCTAGAACATGGTATCTGTCCTAGTCAACCTATGGTTATTAACCCCTTGAATGATTCTTAGGCCATTCAAGTGTTGCTTGTGAAAGGAGAGTAGAATTGGTGAATCTAAACCCCTTTCCAACCTGTGCTAGATGCATAAAATCCTAGTTAGCTACTCCAAGAAAACATATACATCAAGCACATAATAAACTGGAGATTAACAACTTGATAATAAAAGCAAGGAAATCAATTAACCATAAAATCATCCATAACATTGAATATTCATGACTAGGGCTTCATCCTAAGCCCTAACTAAATGGATTAGTTAGACACAACTATGAATACATAAAATAAGAAATACATAGATAGGATAAAGAGAGGAGAAGAACTAGATGATGGCAGCAAGGAAGTTCCCAGGACAGCTCCAACCTCCCTTGACAGCTCCAAGCTCTCTTCTCTCTTTGTGGTGAATCTGAATGTGTGTATGAGAGTAATGGATGAAGTGAATGTGTGTGTCTGCTCTCTCTTTATAGAGTGAAATTTCGTGCTCCCCTTTAGCTGGTGAAGCACACCTCTCTTAGCTGCTCCCAACTGCTCCAGATGCCCATACTTGCCAACTGCTCCAGCTGACAAATACATGTTTTGGTATGGTTTCTTTATGGAAAGCTTGACTTTTGTTCATCTTTCTGAGCTTCTGAGCTGATTTGACTCCCATGTATGGCTGCCCATGTGTAGCACATGGCTCTAGGGATGTAGCCACATTAAATGTGATGGCAGCCAACATGACATTTCTATGAGCTTGGTTCAGTCTTTGACGTGTTGAGGGCTCCAGATTTATCCAATTGGGCTGAAATTTGGATATGTTATAATAGACACCCATTGGAACAATGTCTATCAAGGATATCTCCTCATCCGACCTATGTAAATTACTGAAATGAGGCCTGCAAGATGACCTACGAAACTGGACTGACAAGGAGTGTGGCACAAATTGGTTTTGTCTTTAAGCTCATATTCCTCTTGTGCCACTCAGCCCTTAACATGCATGAATTGTATCAAATGTCATCCCCTTGCTGTCTTAACCTACAAAGCACACAAACATAGGTAAGAGACTCAAAATAAAGAGAAGCTAAGAAAAATTACTAAGGAAAGAAGGCATGCAAATGTGTGAAATTATGAGCTTATCAAATACCCCCAAACTTAGATTTTGCTAGTCCTCGAGCAAAACAATATAAAACTACAATTTAGGAAACAGGAAATAAGCAACTAGCCTTCCAAACAATATCCTCAAAGAATCACCAACGTATATGGTCCCAAAGAAACACAACAATCACAATCTAAGTTCCACATATGATTCAAGGGTAACCAAAGCTCACAATGACATCCTTAAGTGTAGTGTGTGAATTCCGAATCAGTACAACACCTGCAACTCAGATAAGTACATGCGCACACACTTAGAGCAAAATCAAGAATTCTGAACCCCATAAGCTCATTATCAAATCAGCTCTCCACAGTAATACCATACAATACCAAGGATCAAAAGGACTTTACAAGGGTAGTAATGAGGTTTAGGGCAGTGGTTGAATGAAAGAAGGGATATGAGATATACAATATTTTGAGCACAATTAAAGCACAGGTAAGAGCATAAGAGATTACTGAACTTTGTAACAAGCAAGGAACACATACATGAGCACATTTTGAACATAATTTCAGCACCTTCATATCTGTTTCTTTGGCCTAATTTTGTGGCTCTTTACCCTAGATCACCATGATCTTCTCTTTTATAACACCCTAGGGCCGTTACTACATTGGTCACACTTCATTACCTCTTTTGATTAGTTACCAATACCCCCAAATTTATTTCTTTTCAACACTTGGGTTATGGCACTAATGATTCACTTTTGCTCCAAAAACCTTGCATTCTTTATAACTCTCTTTTGAAGATAACTTTAATTTCTCATAGAATAAGTAAGAATAAGAAAACAGAGGTTCATTATGGTAAGAATGGTTTACACAAAGAAAGGCTTAACGTAGGCTCAAATGGGTTGACTAGGGATGAATACATGTAGAGGGATTGTTAGAAAAGCTCAAACGGTTCAAACATGGCCTAAATCACTTCCTAAGCATTGTATGGCAACAAAATGTTTCAAGAGATATTCAAATAAGTTCTAGAGTACGAAACCAAGATCTGAGATAAGTAGAATTGCATATCGTCTCCAAGTAGCAAGAAATTGGACTAACTCGGCAAAGTGCTCAATAAGTGCAAGGATGGCATGCAAGACAGAGTTAACTCAGAACCACACAAAGTCCTTAAACAATGACTATCAATTTATGAGAAACCATATTAGTATTAGATCCAAGTCTTATCATAGGTGTTCGGAATGATAACGAAACAAGACACAAAATCCTGCGTTTTTGGCCATTAGACACACTCAAAATTTTAAAATTTGACAATTTGAAAGAACATAACTAAATCCTTCCCCCCAAACTTAAATGAAACATTGTCCTCAATGTTTAGAGTGTAAGAAAAAGCAATGCCACATAAATGAAAGGAAAGAAGACAAGGGAAAGACATAACCAAAGGTTAGATTTCAGAAAAACTCCCCTTTGAAGCGATTAGGATGCAGGCAAGCTTCCTTACATATTCTATCTTCTCCTCATCACCTTGGGTTACCTCCCAAGAAGCGCTAAGTTTCACGTCTTCAGCCGGACATCCAAACTCTGGTGAGCTTTAAGAGAGTGGTGGAGGCTCCTTGAGTGCTTGAGACTCAATATTGGCATCAAAGTTGGCATCGAAGTAAGGTTTCAACCGATGTCCATTCACCTTGAAGGTGCTGCCACCCTTAATGTTTTGAATCTCCACTGCGCCATGATTAAACACATTAGTAATAACAAAAGGGCCAATCCACCGAGAACGAAGCTTACCTGGGAAGAGCTTAAGGCGTGAATTGAATAAGAGAACCTTCTGCCCTTTCTCAAACGTCTTCCTAAGAATTTTCTTGTCGTGATATTGCTTTGTTTTCTTCTTGTAAAGCTTCGCATTCTCATACGCTTCATGTCGCAACTCCTCCAGCTCATTGAGTTGAAGCCTCCTCTTCTCACCAGCAGCTTTCATATCAAAATTGAAGGCCTTGATTGCCCAATAAGCCCTGTGCTCAAGCTCCACTGGTAAGTGACAAGGTTTACCGAAAACAAGTCTATACGGAGACATACCTATAGGGGTCTTATAAGCAGTCCTATAAGCCCACAATGCATCATCCAAACGCATGGACCAATCCTTCCTTGTGGTGTTCACTGTCTTTTCAAGTATGTGCTTAATCTCCCTATTGCTTATCTCAATCTGCCCACTAGTTTGAGGATGATAGGGTGTTGCCACCTTATGCGTGATTCCATATTTCTTCAAGAGTGCTGCAAAAGCTTGGTTAACAAAGTGGGAGCTACCATCACTAATGATTGCTCTAGGTGTGCCAAACCTTGTAAAAATATTTCCTTTGAGAAAACCGATCACAACCTTAACATCATTAGTTCTAGTGGCAATGGCTTCCACCCATTTAGAAACATAATCAACAGCAACTAATATATATTCAAATCCATAAGAGGTAGGAAAAGGGCCCATGAAATCAATTCCCCAAACATCAAATATATCAATGATTAAGATATTGGTGAGAGGCATCTGATTTCTAGCATGTAAATTACCCATCCGTTGGCATCTATCACATGAAGCACAAAAAACATAAGCATCCTTAAAAAGGGTAGGCCAAAAGAAACCTGATTGTAGCACTTTGCTGGCAGTCTTCTTTGGTCCAAAATGGCCTCCGCATGCGTGGGAGTGACAAAACTCTAGAATGCTCTTAAAATCACCTTCAGGCACACACCTCGAATTACTTGGTCTGGACAATGCTTGAATAGATATGGATCATCCCAAAAGTAGTATCTTGCTTGCTTCCTAAGCTTGTTACGTTGGAACGTAGATAACCCTGTAGGGAGTTCATTAGTGCACAAATAGTTAGCAATATCAGCAAACCAAGGCAATGGATTGAGAGAATTCAAAGCACAAATGGAGAAGAGTTGCTCATCAGGGAAGCTTTCACGCAATGGCAATGAATCCTCCTCTTCGTTAGATACATGCACCAATCTACTCAAGTGATCAGCCACGACATTCTCACTTCCTTTCTTATCTTTTATCTCCAAGTCAAACTCTTGCAATAAGAGAATCCATCTAATGTGTCGTGGTTTGGCATCCTTCTTAGCTAACAAGTATTTCAATGCTGCATGATCAGTGTAAACAATAACCTTGTTAGTAATCAAATATGATCTGAACTTCTCTAAAGCAAATATGACAGCTAACAACTCCTTCTCTGTGGTGGAATAGTTGAGTTGGGCATCGTTGAGGGTTCTACTAGCATAGTAGATGGCATGTGGCTTCTTATCAACTCGCTGTCCCAAAACAGCTCCAACAGCATAATCTGAGGCATCACACATCAATTCAAAAGGCAAGCTCCAATCCGGTGGTATAATGATTGGGGCAGTTGTGAGCATCTTCTTCAAAGCATTGAAAGCATTCTCACAGTCTTGATCAAACACAAAATCCATGTCCTTGGCAAGGAGATTGCACATAGGCCTTGTAATCTTAGAAAAATCCTTAATGAAACGCCTATAGAAACCTGCATGGCCAAGGAAAGAACGTACTTCTTTGACAGAAGTAGGTGAGGGCATAGAGGCAATCAAATCAATCTTAGCTTTATCTACCTCAATTCCTTTACTAGAGATGACATGACCAAGAACTATGCCTTGGTTAACCATAAAATGACATTTTTCCCAATTAAGCACAAGGTTAGTATGTTCACATCTAGCCAACACCTTGGATAAGTTATGCAAGCATTGATCAAAAGAATCACCAAAGATAGAGAAGTCATCCATGAATACCTCAATGAACCTTTCTACCATGTCGGAGAAAATGCTCATCATGCACCTTTGAAAAGTGGCCGGGGCGTTACAAAGACCAAAAGGCATCCTCCTATAAGCGAAAGTGCCAAAGGGACATGTGAAGGTCGTCTTCTCTTGATCCTCTGGGGCTATGGCGATTTGGTTGTAGCCTGAATATCCATCAAGGAGGCAATAGTGGCTATGCCCAGCTAATCTCTCAAGCATTTGATCAATGAATGGAAGAGGAAAGTGATCTTTGCTTGTCGCTGTGTTGAGCTTCCTATAATCAATGCAAACTCTCCAGCCCGTGGTCATCCGTGTAGGTACAAGTTCGTTTGCTTCATTCTTCACCACTGTGATACCTGACTTCTTGGGGACAACTTGCACTGGGCTCACCCATTTACTATCAGAAATAGGGTAAATAATACCAACATTTAAAAGCTTAATTACCTCTTTCCTTACCACCTCCTTCATGTTCGGATTGAGACGTCTTTGGGCATCCCTCTTAGGAATTGCATTGTCTTCCAATAATATCTTGTGCATGCACAGTGTTGGGCTTATGCCTTTGATATCTGCAATGCTCCACCCGATTGCAGTTTTGTGCTCTTTTAGAACTCTCAAAAGCTTCTTTTCATCATTTGGTCCGAGATGTGAGGCAATGATAACAGGTAGAGTCTCATTTTCACCTAAATAAGCATATTTAAGGTGTTTTGGCAATTGCTTTAATTCCAACTCTGGTGCCTGCACAATAGAAGGTAAAACCTTATTAGTAGGTGGGGGTAATGATTCAAATTGGTTTGCATACCTCTTTCCAATTTCTATGTAGCTATCCATGCTGCAAACAAGCTCAAGAAGTAAAGGAGAGATCACAGCCTCTAAGCTGTCCACTTCTTCTTCCCTTATGCTTTGTGTGATGCATGCTTCAATGGGCTCCAAATAACTCATTGGCAGTGCTTCTTTCACCACAGTATCAATTGCATCAAGATGGAAAACTTCATGCTCATCACTTGGGAACTTGGAGGCTTCAAACACTTTGAATGCTATTGTCTCATCAAACACATTCATGGTCAATGTACCCTTCTTTACATCAATAATAGCACCGGCAGTTGCCATGAATGGCCGACCTAGAATGAGTGGCAACTGATTGTCATGAATTGGTGCTTCTTCCATTTCCAACACCAAGAAATCTGCTGGCAAAATTAGCTCTTCCACTTTCACCAAAACATCTTCTAGAATGACTTTAGGGTACCTAATAGTTCTATCTGCCAATTGAATGCTCACAGAAGTGGCTTGCAACTCACCAAGGTTAAGTTTCTCATAAACATGATATGGCATAAGATTTATAGAAGCACCAAGATCAAGCAAAGCTTTTTGAAACTTAAAATCACCAACTATGCAAGGTATAGAAAACGAACCTGGATCCTTTAGCTTTGGAGGCAGCTTTCTTTGTAACACTGCACTTACTTCTTCACTCAATGCAACTTGTTCATGCTCTTTGAATCTCCTCTTGTTAGTGCATAGATCCTTCAAAAATTTTGCATACTTTGGAATCTGAGTAATGGCATTGAGCAATGGGATGTTGATTTGCACCTTCTTGAATTTTTCCATTATCTCATCCAAGCCTTGATCTTTCTTTGACTTTGATAACCTGCTGGGAAAGGGTGCAATAGGCCTAAAAGCATTAGTTGAAATTGGAACTTGATTAGCATTAGATGATACCTTAGGGCCTGTGCTCTTTCTAGGACCATTGATGGACTGTTTGTTGGAAGCTGTGGGCTGCCCATGTGGTGGCTGAATGATCTCCACATGTTCTCCATCTTCTTGCCTTTCATTGGCATCTCCAACCTTATTATCAACTTGTTTACCACTTCTCTAGATGTGTACTGCTTTAGCATGCTCCTGATGCCTTGGATTCACCTCCGTTTGGCTTGGGAAAGTTCCGGATGCTCTATTGCTCATGGAGGATGCAATCTGCCCAACTTGCACTTCTAGTTTGTTCACTGCATTTTGAAGGTTCTGATTGGTTTGCATCTGTTGCCCCATGAACTTCTTGAACATGTCTTGCAATTCTCCCATTTGATCACCCCTTTGCTCTTGCACTTGTTGGGGAGCTTGCTGGAATTGCCTTTGTTGTGTTTGGAATCCTGGGGGAGGTCCTTGAGATTGTTGCACATTTGGATTGTTGTTCCACCTGAAATTAGGATGATTTCTCCATCCCGGATTGTACGTGTTTGAATAAGGATCATTTTGAGGATTCCTTGCTTGAAGGGCATTTGCTTGTTCTAGCATATGCTCCGCAAAAGATTGGTCTTGAACTTCCACTTTGTTTCCTAGAGGGCCAGTCATTGCCTGTTGGAGCAAAGAACACATAACATCAAGTTTTGCAGCAATCTCATTATTAGTAATTACCTCAGAGACCACAGCTTTCATAGGAGCTCCTCTTCCTTTATTGTGGCTCCATTGTTGAGAGTTAGCACTCAAGGATTCAAAGAGAGTAAAAGCCTCATCTGCTGTTTTGTTCATCAGTCCTTCTCCACTTGTTGCATCTACCATCATCCTTTCGGAATCAAGCAAACCTTCATAGAAAGATTGCATTTGCATCCAACTCTCTATGTTGTGGTGTGGGCAAGAACTTATCATCTCCTTGTACCTCTCCCAACATTCATGAAAAGCTTCTCCTTCCTTTTGTGTGAAACCAAGAATTTCCTTTCTAATCTTGTTAGTCTTTTGAGCCGGAAAAAATTTCTGCAAAAACTTATTAGAAAGCTCTTCCCAAGTATGAATTGAAGCATTAGGCAAAGAGTATAACCAAGACTTAGCTTTATCTTTTAAAGTGAATGGGAATAGCCTCATCTTAATCCGCTCATCATCAAGGTTTTGAATTTTGATCGTAGCACATATTTCAAAGAATTGCTTAATATGCATGTAAGGATCCTCAGTGGTATTACCATAATAAGTTGGAAAAAGATGAATCATACCACTTTTAAGCTCAAACCTATCAACTGTGAGTTGAGGATAGACAATGCACGAAGGTTGATCGGTGACTTTGGGAATGGAAAACTCACGCAGGGGTTTTCTTGGTTGGACAACAAGCGCACCACCTCTTTCATCATTGTTGTTGTTCAGAATCTCTGCCATGTTGCTTGAACCTTCAGATTCGTAACTTTTAGATTCAACTCTTGAAGAACTATAATTCCTCCTCAAACCAGCACGCACAGCAGCGGTTCTTGGTGAAACTGGCTCAGGTGAACTTTCCTCCTGGTCAGATTCGGACATGCACACACCAAGGAAGTCAATTCAGTGCTTTCAATGGAGATAACAACAAAATACAAAAACTGAATACTAAAAGAAAAACCAACGAAAAGAAACAAATGAAACAGACAAAAACAAAACAATCAAAGTAATCTAACTATAGCACCATCATTACCGGTTCCCCGGCAACGGCGCCAAAAACTTGTTGCGCCAATTCTTAACAACTAAAATGAGTTATTAAAAACAGCAACTTTAATTCTCGCAAGTGCACGAACCGTTTATAGTAAGCTTATGTAAATACGAGGTCGATCCCACGGAGAATGGTAACTTGGTTCCAAGTTAAATTACTTAGAATGCTAGAAAAACAAAGAACAAAGAAACTGACTAACTAGCTAAAGGCAAGGTCAAATTCAACAATGCCTCTTGGTAATTAGTCAAGGTCTAGGACAGAATCCTAGCACCACACACGCACTCAAAATGGGGGGTTTTGTTGTTGAAATGAAAACAAGAAAGTGAAATGAAAGTGCTCGAAAGTAAACACTAGCAGCAATCAACAAGTTGTGAAACAATGATTGAAAGGTGTTAGAGCCTTGGAATCCACCACTAGTTTTCTTATCCAAGTTATGAATGCATAGAAATTGACTCAAGCTTCATCAACAATAGATCATCGCATACAAGCCTATGGTATCTAGGTGCAGGATGCATGATTCTCCTAAGGCATGTGATTATGCATGGTATCTACACAACACGTGATCTCTAATATGCAACCTAAGCATGGTATCTACTTAGAATAAAGCATACAAGAGTCATTAAGCTCCTTGAGAATATGATAATCACACAAGTCCTAGAACATGGTATCTGTCCTAGTCAACCTATGGTTATTAACCCCTTGAATGATTCTTAGGCCATTCAAGTGTTGCTTGTGAAAGGAGAGTAGAATTGGTGAATCTAAACCCCTTCCCAACCTGTGCTAGATGCATAAAATCCTAGTTAGCTACTCCAAGAAAACATACATCAAGCACATAATAAACTGGAGATTAACAACTTGATAATAAAAGCAAGGAAATCAATTAACCATAAAATCATCCATAACATTGAATATTCATGACTAGGGCTTCATCCTAAGCCCTAACTAAATGGATTAGTTAGACACAACTATGAATACATAAAATAAGAAATACATAGATAGGATAAAGAGAGGAGAAGAACTAGATGATGGCAGCAAGGAAGTTCCCAGGACAGCTCCAACCTCCCTTGACAGCTCCAAGCTCTCTTCTCTCTTTGTGGTGAATCTGAATGTGTGTATGAGAGTAATGGATGAAGTGAATGTGTGTGTCTGCTCTCTCTTTATAGAGTGAAATTTCGTGCTCCCCTTTAGCTGGTGAAGCACACCTCTCTTAGCTGCTCCCAACTGCTCCAGATGCCCATACTTGCCAACTGCTCCAGCTGACAAATACATGTTTTGGTATGGTTTCTTTATGGAAAGCTTGACTTTTGTTCATCTTTCTGAGCTTCTGAGCTGATTTGACTCCCATGTATGGCTGCCCATGTGTAGCACATGGCTCTAGGGATGTAGCCACATTAAATGTGATGGCAGCCAACATGACATTTCTGTGAACTTGGTTCAGTCTTTGACGTGTTGAGGGCTCCAGATTTATCCAATTGGGCTGAAATTTGGATATGTTATAATAGACACCCATTGGAACAACTTCTATCAAGGATGTCTCCTCATCCGACCTGTGTCATTTACTGACATGAGGCCTGCAAGATGACCTACGAAACTGGACTGACAAGGAGTGTGGCACAAATTGGTTTTGTCTTTAAGCTCATATTCCTCTTGTGCCACTCAGCCCTTAACATGCATGAATTGTATCAAATGTCATCCCCTTGCTGTCTTAACCTACAAAGCACACAAACATAGGTAAGAGACTCAAAATAAAGAGAAGCTAAGAAAAATTACTAAGGAAAGAAGGCATGCAAATGTGTGAAATTATGAGCTTATCATTCTCTATTTTTCTTGGAAAAGAGAAAGAACACAATCAATCAGGATGGTCAATTTGCTTTTCTTGTTTGAATAACTCCCTTGCTTCCCACTTATCTCTTAAGATTGTAGTTTGCTTATCTCTTGGAAAGATCACCAGCTCTGATGCAAAATTATATACAAAAGGTTTCTGATCTTTTGGCCGCAAAGTTTCAAAGAAGTGTTTCTACTAATGACCTGCTTTCATTAATTCTCAATCAACTCTTTTGTGATAGTTGAAATTGTTGACTTTTCAAAGTCAGGTAGTCACGTGGGTTCTGAGAATAGGCTTTCCAAAAAGATCTGCTGACTTTGTACTCTTGGTTTTGAGATTAATGGTGAGCATTTAGAAGCTGGGCCCAATCCAATTATTTTTTAGATTTATTTTTATCTGCTTTAGTGGTCAATTGCCATTTAATTTGGCATTTTTTACAACTCTGCCATTTCGTAAAATACGTGAGCTTCTGATGTGGATTTGGGCTCTCTTTTCTTTGGAATCAAAGCCCAATCCTTTGTTCTTTTCTGTTTTTGTGGATTTCTTTTTGGCCCAAACAGTAGGCAACCATGCATAATTTCAGAGTTGAAGCTGATGGTGTCTTTTGATCCAATGAATTTTCCTAGATATCAGAAGTGCAATAGAAAATTAACGAATTGATTTAGACAAAGAGTCAAAGATTTTTTCTATTGGATGCTGGAAATGCCTCATATAATTATTGGCTAAGTTGCAAGATGTGGTGTCATCAAATGCAAAGAAGAGAGACCTCAAGTGATACACATCGACCATTTTCTGTGAGCTGATTCAATAAAGAGAAATTGTCTGGTGCTTTTTTGTCTTAAGAAGGGTGGTTTAACTTTGCCTTGTTTGCTTTTGGTCTGTAATATTGTTTCTCATTGGCTGCTCTGGGATTTTTTTTCTTTCTTTCTTTCCTTATGTATATCTTAGAACTTGGCTTTTGCCTTATGGAATTGTGGATGTTTATTTGTATGTATTAATGGTGGATTTGTGTGCAGTGAATTGAATTTCTAATTTCGAGTCATGTGGTTGACTTTTGCATATATGAAGAATTATTTGTTATTGATACATTAATCGAATTCTTTTGAGTTTGCATACATCAAACGTTGGTCAGTATTTAATCCAGCTTAGACCAATCAGAACTAATCCAATACAGTCTTAGAATTTAGTCCAGTCCATAACAGTCCGCCGTACCAAACGACTCCTAAGGGGACATTTGGTACGCCATATTGGACTGGACAAGACTAAATTCAAAGACTGACTTGGATTGGCTTGGACTTAGTCTTCTTCTATGTTTGGTGTGTGCCTATACTAAGTGGCAAGATAGTGCTATTTAACACTATCCTATGTTTGTGTCATGCCCCAATTCGAGAATAAATAATATTCATGAATTAGGGTGTGAATCATATCATAGTTATACGAATAAAATCTGACAACCATGATATGATGAGAAATAGAGCCACAGCTAATATCAATTTAGTTAATAATATACAGAATCACAATCGCAGTAGCTCGTAGTTAAATACACACTAATATCTTTATCAAACGGTTGACTACTTAGTAATATTATACAAATCAACAGTAAAGGCCTAGTTGCTTGGTGGATACCCGCTTTCTCAAATTTTACCTTGAATCCTACACAATCTGTTAGGGTATGAGCATTTTAATGCCTAGTAGAGTACCGTCAAACCTCTCAAGGTTAGTTATCACAATTAATCAAAGTGTCATGCGTCAACCAAGACAAAACCGATAAATTATGCGTATGCGATGATGCTATGAACTTACTCCCTTCTAATCCTGCTAATTCATACCTTAGGGCACCAAGCCTACATGTCCCATACCATGCATTTTACCATTTTGACTCCAAATACTCCAAAATATGAATCAGACCCATCCTATCATTCTAATAGCTTCAAAACTCACCCCAAACTTCACACCTACCATCAAAAGTCATTAGTCCTTGAAGGAACTCAAAACTTTGAAGGAACCCAAAACTTTAAAATTACTCAACACCCACCCAAAAATGAAATTGATCCTCTAATGCTCTTTCAATTTTATCTTTCTAACTTTCAAATGACTCGAAACAACGGTACAATTGAATTAAATCCATCAACTTATAAGATTCTTGGAAATCACGAGTTTGAAAATATCTTCACCTCTAACAATAATCCAAGAACTCCTTAATCCTTATCTTTCCTTCGTACTTCTCCCTTGTTTTCTTCTGTTAAATCTCGCATTGACATGCTGATTATCAACTCCACCACCCTTAATTATTAGTTATCCTACTAGGGTGGTGAATCACCCTAATTTAGAGCTCCAAAATAATTGTTGAAAAAGAAAGGGAGTAAAAGGGGAAAAGAGTTTGGATGTATCCATCATCCAAAATAATTATTAGTTATCCTATTATGATTCTCATGTCTCTCTCTCTCTCTCTCTCTCTCTCTCTCTCTCTCTCTCTCTCTTTTTAACCTATAAGGGCATTTTGGTAATTTTTACATGTAGGCGTATTTTGGTCATTTTGGCCCAAAATTCATAAACAATTTCCTACACGTTTGTTGAGTCGAATACTATCGTTCTATCTAAGAATCATAATTTTGTCACTCCAATTTCATAAATGTCTTTCGAAAAATTCACAAAAAGTAACGTAAGGGCATTTTTGTCAAACTGAAAATTGAACACACTTAATCCAATATTTTCAATATAAAATCACTTGATAAAATACCCATAATCATCTTTCACCATAATATAATTTTTCACTTAAATACGAAAATCTACCTTGAATTTTTCAGAATATTACCCAGTTTGGTGCAAGCATAAATTGGAATGGATTGAACTAAATAATATTTTGAATATTGTTCAATGACTTTTGTGAGTGTTAAATTCAAAAGTTGAATAGCAGAAAAGTATAGAAGTCTACATCCAACTGCATATACATCATCAAACCCTATGCGGTAAATAACTGAAACATCTATTTCAAAAATCTTCAACCATGAAAAACCAAGTACAAACCCACAAAAATTTGAACCGGAAAAACAAAAATTGGTCAGATATAGAGGAAACTTAGAAGAAGGAAACCTTCTGGGGTTGAAGACGTTGAGGTTGAAGAAGAGAACAAATGGTGCTGGGGGACCCATTGATATGGTGGGAGAGAAGAAGGAAGCCTTCTGGGGTTGAAGAAGAGAACGAAGGAGAGACGCTGAGGTTGAACACAAAGAAGCATTCATGTTCTCAGTCGCTTGTGCCGCTCTTTCTCTCGATGTGCTCATTATATTGGCACATGCCTCCCATTTCACTTGAGCTAAAGTAAGCCCATTTAGTCAAGTTGGAATCCACCCTAGTCCGGGTTTTAAATAAGGGAGCTTCTATAGTGAGTGGAAAGTTATAAGGGGTGTTTTTGAGGGGTATGTAAGAGCCGTTGGATTTCATCCAACGGTGAGTTTTTAAAAGAGGGTGCATGTAGAATCGGGTTGAAATCTAACCCGTTAGAAACCCAACTTCAGTTGAAGATCTTCCCCTCTTTCCCTCTCTGTGAAAAACTCAAGAACACAATCCTCTCTTTTTGAATGTAAAGCAAACCCACAATTAGAAGGATCCAAATCTCCCAAACCTTATAGTCACTCGATTGTCATTAGCTCCTTGGGAGGCCTGCGATCTATGGTATCCTCGGTATTACAAAGAATGGCTCTTACCTAGCTATTGCCCTGTTTTGATTCTATGGGTCAAGTGAAAACCCCTTCTCTTTTTCATTCAGCTGACAAGATTCTAGATGAAAGCAAAGTAGCATATCTCTTTTTGTAGCTAGACGCCGCAGCAGCAGTTGTTCCTCGATTTTGGTAGAGATGGAGTCTCAAATACCAAAGAGTCTTCTCTAATGTCCACTACATTCTCTCAAGCTGACTGACTTCAGAGCTCCCGATTGATTTTGAGAGGTAAGTTCACTTGCTGGATTGATTTTATTGGGTTTGGTTTATTTTTTGTGAGGGTGGGAAATTCGTCATTTGTGGCATCAATACTGTGTCATTTTTGGAATCAATAATGTGTCATTTTCTTATGAATATTCAATATACTTAGTTGATTGTTTTTGGTGGGGGTGGAAAATTATGAAATGTAGGTAAAAGATCCTAAACTTAGGCTTAATGACATTAGGAGTAAGCATTTGGAGAGGATATTGGATGAAGTTCTGTAATTGGTGGTTTGAATTACATTTGTGTTCTTAGTTGAACATGTTGGTTCTAATGTAATTTTTTCCAGATTATTTCACAAGAGATGATGTAACTATTATTAAATTTTGCTTGCGTTTTGTGTAATCGGAAGTTAGGCTATGCGTATTTTGTGTCAATTTGGGCAATGTTTTGTGTAAGTGGAATGCATTGATATGTTGTGATGCAGTAATGACTGATTAATGAATTAATATTTGCTATGCAGTAATATAGAAGTGGATTAATAATATACGTAGATAAAATGTCTGGGGGCTCAGAGAGTGATGAATGTGCAACAGTTAATGGGAGGGTTTATATTCCTGAAGTAAGAAATGAGGAAACACCAGCAATTGGGATGAAGTTCGACTCGCTTGACCTCATTTACAATTTCTATAATAGATATGCATTCTTGGCTGGCTTTGGTATTCGACTTCATTCCAGCTTTTGGGGGAAAAATAAGAATGAGATTTTGAGGAAAGAATTTGTATGTTGCAAACAAGGTGCATACTGGAGAGATGAAACTCGGGAGAGAAAAAGACAACGAGGAATAAGTAGATGCAATTGCAATGCAAAGATTGTGGTTGTGAAGACAAATGGGAGCAAGAAGTATACCATCTCTCTTTTTGCAGAGGGACACAATCATAAGATGACACCCTCAGAAAGAATGCATTTATTGAGATCACACCGTCATATTTCAGATTCTACAAAAGTACTCACAAAACAGTTGGGTTCAGTTAATATTCCCATTCATCAGAAGGTAAGTATTTTCGAGGTGCAATCCGGAGGAATGGATAAAATCGATTTTATCAAAAAGGATATCTACAATCTTGAATGAAGTGTGAATGGGAAGCTGAGGAACCACGATGTTGAACTAGTGACTGAGTATTTTATGGCTGAAAAGAAAAAAATGAGGCTTTTTATTTCAAGATTGAGGGAGATGGCCATGACAGGTTTAGTCGATGTTTTTGGGCAGATGCAACTTCTAGACGGGCGTATGGGTTTTATGGAGATGTTGTTGTATTCGATACCACATTCAACACGAATCGATACGACTTGACATTTGCACCAATGTTGGGAGTTAATAACCATGGTCAGACAATTGTCTTAGCATGCGCATTTTTGAGCAAGGAAATGATTGAATCGTTTGTTTGGATGTTTAAGGAGTTTAAGAAAGCCATGCCAGGTGGCGAATCTAAAACGATCATTACAGATCAAGATGCGGCAATGGCCATAGCGATTTCAATAGCCTTCCCAACTACATTTCATCGACTTTGCATATGGCACATCACATCAAAGTTCTCTGCTAAGTTACCACATTCTGCTTATAAGGAGTATTGGCGTGAATTTCAGAAAGCCATATGGGATACTGACAATAAGGATGAGTTTGATGCAAAATGGAATATTGTGGTTACAAAGGCTGGTTTGACTGACCATCCATGGCTAAGTTCAATGTTTGATTTAAGGGAATCTTGGGTTCCAGCCTACGCACGACAATTTTTTGCCGCTGGAATGTCAAGCAGCCAAAGAGCAGAAGGTTCTCATGGTTTTTTCAAGCAATACATATCAAGGAGAAATTCGTTGATGGATTTCATAATACGATTTGAGAGGGCACTTTCTCATCAACATGAAAAAGAGTTAGTTGCTGATCACGTAGATGCATTTGAAGTGGCTCAATGTATTCTACCGATGCCAATGAACAAACAAATGGCTACCTTGTACACAAGGACAATGTTTCAAAAGTTTGAGCAAGAACTAATACAAAGTACAGCATGTTTCCTAGAGCTCAAAACAGAGGATGCTTCTAAAGTTGTCTTTAACATGAGCGAAAGGAAAACTTGGGAAACAAGAGTGGCAGAAGTCGTATATGTCAAAGATTCTGACCACGCATCGTGTAGCTGCAAAAGATTTGAATTTGTTAGAATTATTTGCAAGCACATCCTAGCATTGTTCAGAAGGGACCAGATTGAATATATGCCCGATAAATATATTTTGAAGAGGTGGAAGAAAACTGCGAAATCTGGATTGGTGTCAGATACAAATGGCAACGAAATTAAAGACTGTACAGATCCTGGTCTTTTAATAAAGCGGTGTACAATGTCTCGACTTGCTTCAGATGTGGTTGAGGATGCATTAATGAGTGAAGAAGGATGTGAGCTACTGTCAGAGACTCTAAAAAGTTTGCAGGTGAAGTTGAAGTTGTTGAAGGATGGACCAAGTAATAACGAAGTTGGAGGGTCCAGCTCTCAAACACAATATATGAAAGACCCTAAGAGAGTGAGGTGCAAAGGAAGGTCGAAAGGAGTAACGGGAGCAAAGGAAAAGGCAATGAAGCGAGGGATTAGACACTGTCGAGAGTGTGGACACATTGGTCATGATAGAAGACAATGCCCAAGAAATTTGAACACACCGTAAGATGCTAACACTATTTATAATAACATCTAAAATTTGAATAGGGAAATTTTTTATGTGCTTGTGTTTGATTTTATGCAGGACATCACCGTCGAACAATGACGAATCAACTCCAATATATCGTAGTGACCCACTATTCGACGAATTTGACAGGATGCACAGACCAACTGAATGATTTATGTTTCTATTAGACGAAATCTGGTTGTTATGAAGATTAATGATCAGGTGAAGTTTTATAGATTCAGTTTTTGATTATTATTGTTTTTTTGTTCATGTCCACCGATGAGGTCTTACTATGTCCACTGGTAATTGAAATGAAAATTTGCTTGGTTTCATTCTTGCATGAAATTTGGACACATGTTAATTTTACGTCTTCTCCCTATTTAGAAATTTTCATAGACATTTGATAAAGTATGAAATTTTGAGTTATGTGAAGAAGCAATGACTTTTACCATGTAAAATGGGTAGTTTAGGGTGAATTATGTTTTAACAGAGATTCATTGATTATATCACAGGCTAATGTAGCATTTCCAGCAGCCAGCTGTTGTTTCCATTACCAGTAATGATTTCCAGCAGTACCCACTTTTTCTGACTGGTTATTAGGGGCACGATTTTGTAAACATTTGTAACTGAAGGATACTTGAAGCACTTTGTTGGAACAGAGCGAATAGAAAGTAGCGTGTAAAAAAGAAAAAGCACATTGCAGCTAATTACATTTCGAACGGTTGGAGAATATTAAAGGGTACACTAACTTACATAACTACTCATAATTCCACACACAAAAGAAAATTTGATTGCAAAACATATTATGTGCTCCCTCTTAGCAATACCACGATCTCCCCAACCAACTGAACAACGGTAGCCACAATCACTCGGTCGTATTGGTCAGCTTCTTCTTAGCAGGTCTCACATGCTTGTGGTCACTCATGTCCCTAGTGATATAGACGAAATAAATCTTCAGCAATATTTGAAATTTTATTATATATAAATAAACCATAAACCATTCACTAAACAATGTATAGCACATGTTATGTTACTTATGACTCACGTGTCAGTTTTTTTTGAGAAAAAGTATGCCAGCTCTTTAATGTGAATGGACATGATAATGAGACTTTACTGAATCCCAGCTTGCTGTGATATTCACTGCTTATTGAATAATATTTCGATATTTGCAAAATATAATGTTAGACAGAAGGAACACATGATGACTTACAATACATAGTCCCAATAATTATATATGAAGCAAATGAAACTGATATTTGTGTTTTATTGAAATGAAAATGACATTAAGGGAATATACTTCTAATTTGTGCAATACCACGATCACCCTCAACCAACTAAACAGCGGTAGCCGCAATCACTTAGTCGTATCGGTCGGCTTCTTCCGAGCAGCTTTGACGTGCTTATGCTCATTCATGTCACCACCATCGTCTAGTATCTCTCTCACAGCATCAGGGGACACATAGTTCCAATCATAACTTGTATGAGTAGTTGCCGCAAATGCTCGAAATTTGTCGAATCCTTCGTTGAATGCCAACTTCAGTTCACTATGGTGCTCTTCGCATCGCATATGGTTCATCAAACAACCTTTCATTTCATCATTCATTACTGTATCCAACTCCTCAGCTTTCAGCTTCCTTTTATGACTCAGCTTCAAGTACTTGTTCTTTTGGGAGAACGCTTTGTTCACTCTAATGTTAAGATCAGCCAAAATTCCCTCGTCTTCAACACATTTCTCGTGCCATGAATTGATCAGTCTGGAATTATAATCCAGCTTGCCACTGACTGCATGTATTGCCTCTAATGGATCATCGGAGTCCCCCTCACTCCCAAATGATGTTGAAAAAGGAAGGGGTCGGTGAGTACAATGTGGAAATAGAACCTGCGACTCCAATTTGTCATCTTCGATTGTGTTGTTGGCGCCTAAAGAGGTTGACATGCTTGAATAATCCTCTTTGTTTTGGGAGGATGAGGATTGCATATGCAATTTCGTTTGAGAAAGGGAACATAGGTTTATAGACCAACATACCAAAGCTTGTATGTAGTCAACATATGTACTTTTTCTCAATTTTTAAAAAAAGAGGTGTCAGGTTTTGCTTTTCAAGCATGTCAACCTCACACTCTCCTTACACCACTGATAGTGGTTGAAAGAAACTCAATGGAAGTGACATCTAGTTAGTGAACTCAACCAAACTAGTTAGGATTAAACTTAGATTGTATCAGACCAAAAAATAATTTATAGATTGTCAACCAAATATTTTTTGGCGGGAACCCTTTTATTGGTATTACTATCACCCCTTTCATAGAAATTCTCCTTCCACACAAGACTCACTCCTCCACCGAATCTGTCTCCATCTACTGAAACTCTCTCCTCCATAGAAACTCACTCCCCCCATAGAATGGATTTACTAACCAAGTTTGATGTGAGCATAATAAACACCCCTCCAAACAAAGACCGCCTTCGAAACGCAAGTGAGTCACCAGACAAGCAATGTCACATTCCTAGACAGAATGACCATTTTGTTGGAAGTTTTGAGTCTGAAATAGTTCTTGCTTTTTGGAATGAGAGGCATCTTCAACTTGGTGATGAAATCCAAAGGGCAAGGGCACGTTTGGAATTTGTTGAAGGCCAAATTGAAGATGACAAAAGGCATGCCAATCTGGATAGGGCGAAGTTGCAGCGCATGAAGTGTAGACACAAACGACTTCGGAGTGTAGCTGTTCAAAAATACAAGAACTCATCTAATGCAGTGGAGTCAAAGAAGCGTGTGATGCAAGCTGGATTCGACTACTTCCGATCCTATGCAAAACTCGTCGTACCCGGGTTTGATTGGTCATCTATTGCCGTTTCCGATGTTAACAAATATACTCAGCAAGGGAAGTAACCATTTTGGTTCTCGTGTTTGAGCAGAGGCAAATCAGTGGAATTGAAATTTTCGTTAAACTCTGCTTCAAACCTATGTTGATGCTTACTACTATGGAAGATTTCAACCTTAATATTTTGATGTCTTTAATTACGATAACACAAGATACAAAGAGCCCATCTACTTCAGTCATATGTTGCTGCCATGTCCATTTTTTTTTTTATCACGTATCAGATTTGGACATGGTTGCATCATATGCAATGTTGCCTTTATTTATTATATGTTAGGACAAGGTTTATGGAAAAGCATTTGTGAGTGCGTTTGTGACAAGGTTATGGAATTATTATGTACCATTTATATATTGTTTTTTGTACTGGTTCATCTCCTACTATTTCTTTCTTTCTTTATATTATAGGTTTGTGGAATCCCTCTCAAAGTTAACATATACTGTGAAAAAAATGCAGACTGAATACATAATCACTCATATAGACTAGGACAAATATTCACTAATATTTTAAAATTGCTTCACTTGTGTGAGGTTTTTCAGAAAAAGTATGGCATTATTTTATGTGATTGGACATGATAGAAAATATATTACTGATTCCCAATGCGGCGTCATATGGACAACTTATTGAATACCTCTGACGTGTTCAAAACTCTAGGTGCAGTTGCATGTGGACAACTTATTGAATACTTCTGAGGTGTTGAAAGCTCTAGGCTTAGTTGCAATGATGGCTTCAAAGCATGTGCAATTATTATATATGTACATTATTATAAGCTACATATTATTTTATATAGGGAAACTATTTCTTGTATTATTACAAATTATATAACGAATATTAAGGAAATATACTTGTTAAAGTGAATTAGGGTTAAGAGGAAAGTGAGTTATGTAAAAATAATTTGGATTTTTTAATTGCGAAACGGATGATTTATAGGTTCCCCTAGTTTTATAACGTCACAAGGAGGCCGGAGTAATTTTCGGGGCATTTTTAGGATTTTCCTACTATTTATTACCTATTTTCAAAGATTTTTGCACTAAAAAAAGCAAAAATAATTGCCAGAGGATACCTGGCGCGATCTCAACCCGTCACCTTTCACCACTTGCACAAGTGTACGTCAATCAACATGGCCACATCCTCGCATTTTACCCTAAATTATTATTTTATTACTTTTCCTTAGAAAATTCATAACTAAATACACAAAAATTAGAAAAATGATCCGAAAATTGCTACGAACTCATTGACACTCCATCTCCCTTGCTAAATTCTCCAATTCATTGTTACGCATTTTAAACAATTATTCCGAACATTAATGGGAGATGCTTGTTGAAGTAGGTTATTGAAGTTTAAGTTAACAAACATATATACTTAGGGTTAAGAGGAAAGTGAGTTATGTAAAATAATTTAGAATTTTTCATTACGAAACGGATGATTTATAGGTTCCTCTAGTTTTATAACGTCACAAGGAGGCCGGAGTAATTTTCGGGGCATTTTTAGGATTTTCCTACTATTTATTACCTATTTTCACAGATTTTTGTAGCGCGATCTCAGCCCGTCACCTTTCACCACTTGCACAAGTGTACGTCAGTCAACATGGGCACCTCCTTGCATTTTAACCTAAATTATTATTTTATTACTTTTTCTTGGAAAATTCAGAACTAAATACACAAAAATCCCAATAATGTTCCGAAAATTGCTACGAACTTATTGAGATTTCAGCTTCCTACTGAATTCCCTGTTTCATGGTTATGCTACATTAGTATTTTATTATTATTTATCCTAAATTAATTTAATTATTATGATATTACTTTTTAGGCTGTCCATTTGTTAATTATATTTACTCCAACTTTTTTATTAATTTTTATTTTCCGTGCGAATAGGCCATTTCTGGTGCTAATCGGTTTCTCTCTTCTTCAATTTGTTAATTTTTAAATTTTTTAGGTTGAAGGGATGTTTTGAAAAATAAAATGAAAATATACAAGTCATCCATTGTACAACATCAGGAAAAAATTATTCAACGTCATTCACTGTTCAAGTTTTGCTTAAGAAACGTGTAACCAAATCATTTGGGATATGCTAAGTGGGAAAATGTCATTCCCAAGCACTGCTGAAAAGACACCTATTTACTCCATGCATGACCTTTCGTTTACCAAATATGAAGATTGCAGTTGTGCAAAATATCTGTGTCAGTAAAATGTCATTCCTAGCCGTCTATGATGTCAGTAATAATTCCGCTATATAATATATATTATACATTTATATATAAAACGGTTTATGACAGCACAAAAACCAGACAAAATAGATTAAAACCCAACATTTAGACGACATTTGTACAACGTAGCCAGCCAACCTAGAACTGAAGAGAAGCAAGTCCACAATGCATAAAAATCGTAAAAACATACTACAACTAATTAAAAGGGTATGGATTCACTCGCACAACATATGCACGCATCACCTTGAACCAAAAATACTCTCACGGTGCCATTTGCATCGATTGCAACAAGTCCAGAAGGCATGATTTATCTTTTCTTTACTAGGCCAGCCTTGAATAACAAAATACCATTCATTGTTGTTACAAGCGCTGCAGTGATTGAACTTAATCTTTCCATAGTCAAACATATCTAGGATATGTCTTGCAACTATTGGTCCGTTTAATCTTCATGTCAAAGCATCCCTGGTTCCTTTCATATCAATGTTGTTACGTTGATTCAAAGAACACAAGAATTCTAATGCATCCTCTTTTGACTGACCAATTCCGGACATACCAAGTAGTCCAACTACATATGCCGCTTCCATATGGCCTGCCGTGGCTACAATGCGCATCCCATACAACGCTTCCACGTTACCCTGCCTGAAAAAAACTTCGAATGCTTCTCTAAATATCGACTCAGGGTTATCGTAAGCCTTGCATTGTTGCAAGAAATGCTGGACTGCAGGTCTGGCACGGTACCAGCTAGGATGGTCTGGGTACTTTGCCATTGAAATGGTGTTCCACACTTGTGGACTGTTTGCCAAAGTATGGAACAATGGGCACACAGATGCCATACGGAAGAGATCTTCCGATGATTGGGTTGCCACGTATAACATCACTTTAAACCAAGCTAACTCCGGGATGAAGGCTTGGGGCAAATCCAAATGGAGATGCTTCCTTCTCTTTCCTCCGACTGTAGTGAAATGTTTTGAATTCATTGAAATATTTTTGGAATGGAACGATTTGAGGAGTGGCAGAGGGGAGAAATGAGAATATTTGGGGTACACGTTTTGTTGTAGCCTCTGTTTATAGTGTTTTGAAAAGGTGTTTTCAGTTGGGGTTTTTCCAAGTTGACCGTTTTTAAAGAAACTGAACCCAACACCCTAAAACTGAAGACAAAAGAAGGGAAAACATCATAACATTGCATAGCGAGTCAGACAGTCAAAAAGTCAATTAATAACCTATTTGCATAGCCATTTTTGGGATTTTCCCGCTATCAAATTCATTGATATAAATGTGATGGATTACTGACTAGTGACAGAAGGTCCCATCATATACTTTTTCATTTTCCCACACCCAACTACCCCTAGTAATGTTATTAAAATGGAACCAATAATGATGAATTCTTATCCAACTAGTTGCCTTAATGAAATATAAATAAAATAATAAATTTCAAGCAGTATCCCCTCAATTTTCATATTAATATTTAGTAGTGAAATATTATATTGCTTTTCGGGGTAAAAGATGTCACAATTCTGACGGTACAGGTGTCCAGATCATGACCAACCCACCCACACACAGAAAAGAAGGATATAATTCAATTTGGGCAGAGATGAGAGAGAGCTGAGTGAGAAGTTTAGGGTTATGAGTGAAGGGGTATGACTGAGAACTATGAGTGAGAAGGTATGAGTCCGAAGAGGTTTCAGTGAGAAGATCTGAGTGAGAAGAGGTACAGCTGAGAAGATTCAACATGTCTTCGTCTTCATCTCCCACTCAAACAAAGAGGTGTCAGTATTGTGGAACTACAATGGTGCTTCGGGTTTCAAAATCAGACAAAAATCGAGGGAAGCCATTTTGGAAGTGTCTAACCTCCTATGTAAATTTTCATTTCAAGAATATGTATGTGGGTCAAAAAAAACCTATGTCTAACTCTGACAGAATTATTTTGCATATATGATGCCTGCAATTAGGGAGCCACCAGTTGCAATGGATCCGAATGGGTTGATGTAACCTCCGCTAAAGCAGAACATCAAGCTGACACGTATGATGCTACAGTGCTGAATATGCTGAAGTCCATTAAGAACTTGGTATTAGTTTTATTAGTTGTATCAATTGTCATATTGTTTTTTCTTTTAATGATCAATTAAGTGCACGGTTTCAAAGATTGTGAAAGTTCTCCCCAAAAAGACATGTTGCACGCACCACCAATGAGTTTTCAAACCCATTTTGTAATATTTGTTCTTGAAATAGGTGGATTGGCATTGAATTTAAACAAAAGCATTTATTAGTTTGAAACCTAGCAAAAACTTTCCAAGACTTACTTTAAAAAAAGAAAATCATACGAAGACGATAAAATCACAATACTGGGCCAATACGATGCAATAACAAGACAATACAATTTTTTTGAAAATTGCATAATTATTTAGTGTATATAGATTGTTTATTTGCGTATACTTAAAGTTTATTGATTGTTTACTGCATATAAATCGCATGATATTGAATGTTTATTGAAGGTTTATTGATTTTTTACTGCATGTATTTCATATGTTATTACTCCGATATTGAATGTTTTTTGAAAGTTTATTGATTGTTTACATGTTTATTGAAGGTTTATTGATTATTAAATCCATGTATTTCGCATGTTATTGAACCGATATTGAATGTTTATTGATTGTTTACATGTTTATTGATTGTTAACTGCATGTATTTCGCATGTTATTGAACCGATATTGAATGGTTATTGAAGGTTTATTGATTGTTTGCTGCATGTATATCGAATGTTATTGCTCCAATATTGGATGTTTATTGGGGCATAAGTACCACAAGTAAGATTTAAGGGGGGAAACGGACCTTATTCTTTCTTTTAGTAGGAAGAACAACTGTTAAGTTTAATTTCCTATTCAATACGACTTCCTTATGGTTGGTGTAATTGGGGACTGATGTATATTGCATGTCTATTGTGTGTATATTGCATGTCTATTGTGTGTATATTGCATATCTATTGTGTGTAAATTGTTTGTCTGTTGTGTGTATATTGATTGTCTGTTGCCTGTGTATTGTCGTTTATTTCCTTCGTAAGCAATAAACAATCAATACACATATAATAAATGTAAGATATACACGCAATAGATAAGCAATATAGACGCAACAGACATGCAATATAGATGCATCAATATACATTACTTTTATGCTACTGAGCTACTGAGCTGCCTAAAATCAATAAAAAAAAAATCAACGAATTTATTAGCCGATTATAAAGGAGAGAGGGATTCAACCCCGAGGGGCGGTACGGAACCAATAGGGAGTTTTTATAGCATTACACCTGGAGATATTTTTTCATGTATTTCTATAAAGAGGGCATGGTTGAATAAAACATTGGAGGCGAGGCCATAACTGCTGATCATGTACCTTATTAAGATGCAACCCATTGCGATTAATGGTGGCTTGCATAAACGATGACATATCACTTTGCAATGATGTAATACACTTAAAAAGCCATCTTCAAATCCCAATTCACATATGCAGTCTTTAAATCCCAATTCAATGCAGTTTGGTTAAGGTTATGTAAATGTCGTGAAGGAGTTAGGCTAATGTTACACAGAAGTTTGTTTCATTAAATAAAAAAATACTTTACGGAACCATAGGCACATTCTATGTATGGGAATGACATGTGTCTAACTTCAAAAACTCATCTGCCTATCCATTTAGATTGCCTACGTGCAATAGATTTACAGATCCATTTACTTTTCTCCTCACCAAGCCTCAGCATCTCCATTTCAGTTTCTTCATTTTTCTGTCTATGCTCTGCATCCAACTCCATATACATTTAGGACAATATCAGAATAAACATAGCGTAGTATCACACTAATCAAAATGAAAGCATGCATCCGCTATAATATTTGCCACTATTTTGGTTCTAATTGTTATTGTCCAATAACTTAAACCTCAATTTATGTACAAAAATACACTAAGATTGAGAAAGACGAAGAAGAATAGAGGAGCAGAGGTAGAATTCGAAAAGGACCCGTAGGTCTCTATTGTGTATTTACATGAGTTTGAAATTGGACATTCCCAAAACCTATTTAATCATCATGTACCTAAACCAAGTTCAACCCATATCATGGCATGTAAGCATCTCCCCGTGTTATCTCTGCAGCCAATTTCAACCGAAAAAAGGGCATGTTCTGCGAGGTGCAAGTAGCTAACGGAATCTCAGCGCTCAAAAGCTCAATATACTTCAACACGAACATGCCACAATCGCCTCTGAAGAAAAACAAGAACTCGATCAATTCAACTAATGACATTCTAACGTAATTGACAATTTAAAGTAATAAAATTAGATAAAAAGTTGTGCTTACTGATTAGACTATTGTGGAACATCCACACGCTCTATTGGCCACAGACACCACCAATCTCGGCTGCAATTGTTTGCGTAAACACCTTCTTCATAAAAGTCGATGGTGTTGAGAAGATTTGGAATCGTAATTGAAAGCGGGGCGAGTTCTTCCTTTAAGATCTCATCTGGAATAAGTGAAACCTTTGAATCGTACACATTGATTTCACACAAAATCAGATCAATCATTACAGCCACCTAATACTTGTACTTCGTCAACATACAAGGGGCATACACCTTATATGCGTTCTGCCAATCCATCTCACACGCCGGAACCTTGCCATTTACAACGTTCAGTAAACTGTTTCTAATTTTCCACCCAACCTGCTCTTTTTTTTTTTATTATCCGCAAAGCAAGTACGAATGTGATTCTGTCAAATAGAAAACAATCAATGGTTAAACACCTCCACAAAGCAAGTATGGATAATTTGTAATTATTAACAGCACTTGGTCAAGGCCCATGACATACCGTAAAAAATACATCGGTCGTTGTCCAGTCCGATATTTCTACTTCCTCCAACTCTTGTTGTCGCTTTCGAATGAGATACAACCCCAAATCAATGTGTTACAACATGTTTTTCTTGTCAATCTCATAATCTATGTACATTAATCAATTAAACTTACATCTCCTTTAAGCCAACTATTAGCTTTGACGAGGGAAGCGAATAATTCAATATCAGCTTCCACGTTGCCAAATTGCATCACCAAACTATGAATATAAAAAAGTTTTAGAACACAACAATTAAAAAATATATACACTCATGCCTTCTATCTCAAAAAACAAGGGACTTACTTTGGGTTATGGCGCCATTCCCAACAAAGTTTTAGCAATTTCACCAGATCATCATGCGAAATCGCCTTCTTTCAATGATCTTCCACATAGGAATGATCCTCTTCCTCTTCCGTAATTGGACCCCTTGTTCCACAGCTTTACCTTTATCATTCAACCAAATGTTCAACTGAGATAGCACAGCTGTAGGTTGATCCAAATCAATGTCCCCGATAGTAAACTCAACCTTTGTCCCCTCCGTGCTCTCGCCAATGTCATCGCCAAGCAACATAACTTCATTATCTTCTTTCTCACATTGGTTTCTTTGCACTTCCTTTTCCTCACTTGTTTGTCTTTTCACTTCCTTGCCCTCCCTTCTTTTTCTTTGCGGATCCTCTCCCTCACTGCTTTTTCTTTGCAGTTCCTCTCCCTTACTGCTTTTTCTTTTCACTTCCTCTCCCTCACTGCTCTTTCTTTGCGCTTCCTCTCCCTTGCTGCTTTTTATTTTCACTTGCTCTCCTTCACTTCTTTTCCTTTGAGCTTCCTCTACCTCACTTGGTTTTCCTTGCACTTCACCCCCTTCAATCCCCTCCTCTTCCTTTTCCTCTCCCTCATTTCTATTACTTGGCCCTTCACCCCCTTCAATCCATTCATCTTCCTTTTCCTCTCCCTCATTTCTGTTACTTGGCCCTTCATCCCATTGAATGTCATCCATTTCCTCACTTCCCTTAAATAGATGTGAGATGACACAACGATTCGTCCTCTCTTTCAGTAAAGCTAGGTCCCTCCTTACTTCCTTCTCAAACTGAGGACCTAAACAGTGGTCCAAAAGTTTTTCCATCCGTATGACCTTTAACTCAAGGACGTCTTTTTCTCGCTTTACTTGAAACAACTCGGACCTCAACAAGCTTACCACCTTGTTTAATTCATCAAGGTCAGCACATGAAGAAGGAATTGACTCTGCCGAGACAATAGCATGGCGATCCTGTGGCCAACTCCAATATGGTTGTCTCATTTCCTCTTCACTCGAACGTAGCGCCCGCAACTGAACTAACTGTTTCAGAATACAGACAAGAGTCATATTCAATCATTCTACTTCATAATTTCATTGAATCTTATAAATAGTTCTAAGGGCTGCAAACCAAACCTCTTTGCTCTGGAAAAAATAATTGTTCAACTTTCTCATCTCGGGAACAGACGTAGTAGTTCTCCATCGCAAAATACGCGGGACAGCTGTCGGATCAACAACCTTGCAGTAATTCAGGTCCGCCATTCTAGGAATTAATTCATATACCCAAATCTACACAATTTACAGGACAAAAGTCATTATTTAAGTTTTAAAGTCCACAAAACATAATTGACATGAACATTATTACCATGTACCTGGAAAGCATACGTGAAACCTTTAAAACTCCATCCACCCCTTTGCGCTTCACCATGCTTATCCTTCTTGCCCTTCTCATTTCTCCGGCTTGTTCCCGTTACCTTACTTTTCCCCTTCCCTCTTCCCTCTTCATTTTCAAAGCTTTTCACATACTTTGTTGGTGCAGAAAATAGACTGTCTTGGGTTTTGTCAAAGGACACCGAACCCCACGGATACCTGTTGAATGCATCCAAGTCCTCTACAAGGGTCAGGTAATTTAGATTGATGTTCAAATGTTTGTCCCTTCCCAAAACCACTAACTCAGCAAAGTAAACAAGAGCTAGCTTGTAGATGTCATCTTCCTCTGTGCACCTTAGAAATGCTTCTTCTAAGGCATTACATGTAATTCCTTCGTCTATAAAATATCTTTTCTAAAGTCTAATTTCATCACTCTCTCCACTGGAAACTTCAGGCACTTCCCCAAAACGAAGCCCTGTGATCAAACAGAAATCCTGACGAGTGAACTGAGCAACGTCACACCCTAATAAGAAACTCAGTCCATCCAAGTCTTTCACACCCTGCCCCGCTACTCTACGTAACACAACCCCATGCACAATCTGCCCGCTAAACTAAATCTTATCTATATTTAGAAGATGGCCAAAGCATGATGTCTTGAATTGTTCTAATTGTTCCGCACTCAACTTCGCTCGAATTGCAGCTAGAGATGAATTTGCATGTGAGCAGTTGTTCACCCGTGACGAATATGCCTCTGACTCTGGCCATACCAGCTCCACGTTGGATCCCATTTCCTGAAATACAAGATGAAATAACGTGAACACATATACTACCACGTATTTGCACAATCACATTGGTATTTACACAACTAGTCAACCAGAAACATTACAAATTTTACAAAGTACATGAGCATAGGGATTACTGATCACAGGCTTTAACATCATCAAAGCAATATGAAAAATTTTGTGCAAATACCTATTAATGCAATGATTATGTGAATTACAAACAATTTCATGTGTTTTATTTATGGTTCCAAACTCTAATCAATGGTTGATGCATGAGTGAGTGTGAGTGCAATCTAGGCAAGTTCTGCACTTCACACACATGACAATTATTGTCATCTCATACACAACACAAAATAAATAAATTAGAAATATAGTAGAAGGAAGCAAAGCAAAGCATCTATTCTGCTATCTGCTTGCTAAGCAATTACCACATCCTTCTTTCTTTCTAGCTTTTTCTTCAGTCAGCCACAATCGTCATAGATCAACCTTTATTTCAAATGCTTTGCACTTTTATTCATAAGTTTATTATTATTTGTTCTCATTTCTCATAGGCAAATTTAGTAACAAATGAAATAATATTTATTTCAAAAAATATATAAATTATAGAGCCAGAAAGGTACTCTGCACTCTGCACTGCTTCAAATGTGGAAGGTTTTGAGGGCCTCCTCCAATTCAACACCATTATCTTATTCATATCATTACTAACATGTTATTGAGATGTTATTGATATGTGATTCACTTGATTTTCATTCGTTTTTTAACTTATACCCAAGCAAAAATTAACATGCAATTGAAGCACAAAGAAGAGATGCCAAATCCAACAACATTGATGGTACAAATTGGGGAAAACCGTTACTCTAACCCTAAACTCAAATTCCATAAATTACTCATCAAATGCTTTGCACTTCTATTCATGAGTTTATTATTATTATCTGTTCTCATGTTTCTCAGGCAAATTTAATAACAAAGGAAATCATATTTATTTCAAAACATATATATATATATATATATTCTAGCGCCAGAGAGATAATCTGCACTATGCACTGCTTCAAATGTGGAAGGTTTTGAGGGCCTCCTCCAATTCAACACCATTATCTTATTCACATCATTATTGAGATATTATTCACTTGTTATTGACTTTATTTTCATTCTTTTTTTAACATATACCCAAGCAAAAATTAACATGCAACTGAAGCACAAAAAAGAGATGCCAAATCCAACAAAATTGATGGTACAAATTGGGGAAAACCATTACTCTAACCCTAAACTCAAATTCCATAAATTACTCACCAAATGCTGGTTATTGAACAATTGCAAGGTGTCTGTGCGGGGTCTTTGTGTTGCTTTGCTCCACAAATGGAACCTACCACTTCCAACGAATACGGCTTCTCTCCTTCCCCTTCCACTGTTTCGCCGCTTCACTGTTTCGGAATCCACACCTTTGCCCCTTCTACTCAAAATAAATACTTTTTCAGGGTCTGGAGAACGGAGTGGCTTCAACCGTTGCCTTCAACCGTCGCTAACCGTTGCCTTCAACCGTTTCTCAGAGCTATGGGTTTTAGAGAGATGAGTTGTTTCTGTTCAAACTTCGAACTTGCCTCTTCTTCTTCTTTTTCGGACGTGCTTGCCTCTTCTTCTTTTTCGGACGTGCTGGATATTCAATTCAGGTTTGGGTTCCTCACCTACCCGATTTTAAAACTTTATCTCAATTCTCCCCAGCCCTTGGATTGATCTGATGGCTATAAAGTGAACCCCTTATAACTTACCCCTTATAACTTTCCACTCATTATAGTCTGAGCGTTTAAATAATAACATGTTTGGACCAAGACAGCATTTGTTGTAAGTAGCCCAATTCTTGTTCGGTCCTATGCAACAAACGTACCCTAAGCTATGTTTAATCGTAACCCATTATCCCACATTTTTCTCACATTTATTTGGGTCCAAGTTAAATGTCTTTGCGTCACTATAATGGACCCAAACTTCATCATTTTGGGCCTTTATTCTCTAAACTCTTGAGAGTGAAATTCTATAATGAGGGTGTCATACATGGACAGCTCATGTGGACTTTCATATTAGTTATAGGATTATTTCATTAAACTTAAGTGAAGTTACTATTCATATGAATCTCGTAGCTAATATGAATGCCTACATCTATTATCCATATATGACACCCTCATTATAGAACGACTCATACTTGAGGAGCATTGACAATTTGACCAAGACTACAAAATGATATTTTGTTTAGACAATGTTCCAAATGACTCAATTCATTTGGATTTGAGTGATAAAAGTTTTAGCCAAACGAGTTCACCCCATTTTTATCCATTCAAGGGTGAACCATAAATTTAGAAGAACTGGGCTAATAGTCTGTTAATCCAAGAAATACAAATAGGACAAGTCAAGAATAACTAAATTGGAATTTTCCGTACTTGCATATACAACTATCATTATTGGATTTAGAAAAAAATTGGCTATTACGTACTAGCTCATTATTAATAGAAGAAAAAATAAAAAGTGAAGAAACTACACGTGGAAGTTGGTTGAGGTGGGCTATTGTCGAAAGCCTAACTTGTGCGCTGTAAAAAAAAACACATTTCTGCCCAAGTTGTACACTAAGCTATATAGCCAAGTCTGCCAGCAAGTAGTTCTGGCCCTCAACCCATTGAAGCAACATTGCATGATTGCAATTATGATTGAAATGTACGTATAATTGGGTGCTGGGTTGCAACTAATAGTGATTTTGTACTCTCTCTCTCTCTCTCTCTCTTCTTCTTCTTCTTTCTCTTTTCTAGGGCCATGGAAGTAATAAATAAAAAAATCATTTCACCAAAAAATTAAAAAATACAGATACTACTTGGCTTCTTAGAGCATCTCCAGAAGAGTCTCCAAATTTTAACAAAATTCTAGCTAAAATAGCTAAAAAGCTATTATAGCAAACCACTTAAAAGTGTTTCCTCCAGTAATGTTCTCTATTTTGGCTAATCTAAAATATTTTATTACTATTTTCTCTTTCTCTTTCTCTCTCTTTCTCTTGCAAATCAAATATATTAAAAAGAAAAGTAGAAACTCAACCCCACCAACCTCCCAAATGCCTCTATCCCTCTCCCCCTTTTTCTCTCTCCTCCTAGCCAAATTCTCTCTCCTCCTTGCTAGATGTAGAGAGCCAAAAGTTAGCTCTCCAAAATAGAGAGTCAAGTAGGGAGTTTGCTGGAAGGAGGATTTTCCTTCTTTTTAGCTAAAATAGCTAGGGATGAGAGGATAAAGAGTCTGCAGGAGATGCTCTTAGGAGCCATTTTTTTTTATACACAAATCATAATTTTACATATATGTAAAAGTAACTCATTAAAATTGTCAAAAGAAAAAAGTAGTTTGCACATGTCAAATTGTGATTTGTCCACAAGGACAAATGACTCCTTACAAGGACCCCCAAATTCTGTTATGTTGTGAGTTCAACTACAGCATTAACCTTTTTTTATTATTTTTTTTATTTTTATGAACAAAAGTTTAGAGAAGGGAGATGCTACCTCAATACCCAGGGCCAAAGCAAACCCCAGACCTTTACCTAAGCAAAGGCCCCTATACCCTGCAACCACCTGTATGGATTTACAGAGGAATTTTATAAAGGGTTAATTACAGTTTAATACCATCAGGTTACACTCTTAAGACATGTTTGTCTTTATCTTCTCAATTTTAACAATCACATACCCCGATTTTTTAATTTTTATTTTGTTTTTTAAAAAGTGAAAACAAAAATTCAAAAATAAAAACAAAATTGTTATCGGCCGTAATTTATTTACTCTACAATCTAGAACAACCACACTACAAAAATTATTGGCTTTATTATTACACATATGCTAATTAACATAAGAAGGTGTTCTTGTACATAGATAAAGTAGAAGTACGTACTCAATTATTTTATGCAAGGCCTAGAAAACTGATGGGCAAAAAAGAAAAAGAAAAACTCGCAGATGTTCAGGTCAATGTGCACATCTACGCGGAAGGACATGTCGTCAGATTAATTTTGGGGTTCTCTTCTGTCTTGAACACATCATCAAATAACATACATGTTTGAGAAATGTAGAAGATCTGGTTCAAGCACAGGAGGGCGGTATCTTTGGAATTCCCTGCCGCTGTAGCTCCACCATGACGCTGTCAGTAGCCGGAGGCCTTAGGCCAAGAGGAAGAGGTAGCCATGGCTTCGATAAAACATCTCCAATAGCTGCATCTATGCTCTCGTTTGACTGTTACATGAATATATAACCAAATCAGTACTGTCATGAGTTTGAATCTATCCCTCCTCCTTGATGAAACTAAAAAGTATTACGCTCCTTTATGTATACAAGATCGGATTTTTTCTTTTTTTCTTTTCAAGTTTAGATACGAAGCATTGAAATTTATAAGAGTTTAGGTTTTTGTTTTTGTTTTTTTGGGTAATCAAGAGTTTAGGGTTTAGACTTTCGTACTTGAATCCTAAAGCCCAGAAATAAAGCAAGGCATGCAATCACAATTTTTTTATTTTTTTTGTTTCCGATTCAATCATGAAATCCCCCCTGCAGATTCTTGTAAATCATATTCATATATGAGAATAAAAATCACTAAGTCGAAAAGGACAAAAAGCCATAGAGATACTGACCGGATGAAAATCGACAAGAGGGTGGGGCCCAGATTGTGGAGAGGGGACAGCGATGCCTGTGTCTACTTTGTACATGGCATGCGGAGGAATGCCTGGGACAGGTGGAGCGGGAAATCTCTGCTGCTGCATGAAATAAAATTCAACCAAAATTATTTTATATAAGCCAAAATAATATTCCATTTACAAATATAATCACATGCATATATATGCTGCTCCAAAAGTGTATTAATTGTACCAACAAAAAACGCTCAGGCTAACTAGAACCTCCAAAACAGTAATTAGGAATGATTTGTTACCGTCGCAGTAGCTAGCTGCCTTGGAAAGCATGGTGTTCCTGGGGTTAGTGCATTTGGAACCTACACCAAAATCAACAATATATTTAATTAATCATTTTGATTTTCATAGATGGTTTTTTCGTTACACTTGATAATCAGATTGTTATTTTGATTTTGGTATTTTATCTAACATAAAATACCAAAATCATAATTTATTTCAAAAACCATCTTATCTGAAGACGACAATGGAATTTCAATTGAGAGAGAGAGAGAGAGAGAGAGAGAGAGAGAGAGAGAGAGTTACACGCTGGTGGTGAGGGGGAGGGTGGTGCCAATACGAGGCATCCGACGGTGGAGGAGGAGGAGGAGGCCATGCATGTGCAGGTGGAGGAGGAGGTGGTATTGGAGATGGGAAATTATGGGGAAGATGCTTTGGCCACATGTGCATCATAGATTGGTCCATGGAGGGGTGGCCCCACACATGTAAGGGTCTGATCATCTGGTGGTGGTGGTGGTGGTGCATGGATGGTGGTGTAGGGCTAGGTATGGGAGGGAAACCCATGGTGGGTGCATTGAGCCAATTAGGGCTGTTCATCATCATGACGTCATATCTACTACTCTTGCCTCCTCCTCCTCCTCCTCCTCCTCCTCCTCCGCTGACAGTTGCTGCCCCATACATTTGTCGTCTCTGGGTCCAGCTTGCTGCCTCTGCCTCACGGGCGAGCAAATGTTTCCTATGGGATCGATATTTCTGCACATTAATATTTAAAAAATTATTAATTCTTCTTCTATCTTCTTCATCCATCTTAATATTCTAGTTTATTTAATTGGAAAATAAATATAAGGCAAATTCCAAAATTGTGAAAGAAACAAACTTGTATATTAGTCCTAAATAGATTTTTTTTCTCTTTGAAGAAAACCCTTTTTCCATACTTGTTTTTGGACCAATCTTGGGGAGAAAAATTAAACCCTTTTCTCTAAACTGAATGAAACACACCCAAAAAACCAAGAAAGACAAAAAGTTGCAGATCTACTGACATTAACAAGCCTGCAAACAAGCTAGCTGCATCGATGATGTGTGTTAAAAAGGGTCGTCAATAATTATTAATTAATTAATTAATGAAAATAATTAAATTAAACAAGCTAGCTGCATATATATAGATGAAAACTAGCTAGAGTAAGAGGCGGGGATAAAAATTGTACTTGAAGGTGGCTAGCAATATTGTGGCGAGTGAGACAATCTATTCCCATAAGCTCTAAAATCCTAGAAGGCACTGCCTTATCCACCCCTAGCTGCTCTACTGCTTGCACGAACCTCCTGTGCAGTTCTGGTGTCCAATCCACCTACACACAATTCAACAACACCAAAACACAACGTACTCTTACTCCCCTTTAAAATAATCCCACATAACCAAAAATAAAATAAAATATATTAATAGTAAAAGTTACCAAATAATTCAAAAGAAAAAGAAAAGTACACTCATCATAGCAAAAAAAAAAAACCTTTATCTCTCTCTCTCTCAATTATTGCCCTTCATAAACTTGATAATTAATATTATTAACAAGTGAATTCCAGTCACTCTCTGCGCCTCTCCTGCATGATTCCCGTGAATCCTTTGCAGTTCATCAAGTTTGTGAAGACCCCATGTGAGAGAGAGAGAGAGAGAGAGAGAGAGAGAGAGAGAGAGAGAGAGAGAGAGTACTTTCTATCCATAGCACGAGCCAGCTTCGTAATAATAAATAAATGTATTTGGTAGTAATTAAGATTACCTTAACTTTTCTTTTCCCATGAGAATTCTTGGATTGCGCTGTGGATGATGACTTCCGAGCCAATTTCTGATCAGCTGATTCTTTGGGACTTGACGATTGATTGAGCAGCTGATTTTGTTCATGCTGAGATGCCCTAATTTGACTAATATTATTATTAATATTACTATTGCAGTTTCCTTTACTCCCAATTTCTTCATGTCCTCCATCTCGATCCTGATCTTGAGTGGCAGAAGTAGTAGTAGTACTAGTATTACTGGAGCTCGAGTAGGTCTGATTATTTCTCGTAGTAGTAGCATTTGTTAAACTATCCGCTGCCGCTCTGACACGGTCCTTACCCTCCTCCTCCTCCTCCTCCTCCTCCTCCTGGTCTTCCACTTTGGACGAAGTCGTCTTTGCGTTATTATGATAATATTCGTCACCATGGTCTCGGTGAGCCGAAAAGTCAAGAATTTCTGAGTCCATCTCCAAATCGGGGAGCACGTCGCCGTCATGGATGCCGATGAAGAGGTCATCGAAGTCGATGCTGTCGAGAAGGTTCCCCATTCCCCCCGAAAACTCCGGGAAGTCCAGCCCCGCCGACCCCACGCTATTCCCTCCATTGAAATCAAAACCCTCCACTTCACCCTCATCTCTACCGCCGCCACCTAACTGCTTCTCCTCCTTGAGCTGATGATGGCCATCCCTCAAAGGTGATAAAATAAGCATCAAGCAACCCTTTCAAAATCTCCAGATGAATATTATATATATATATATATAATATGTATAATCTGATATTGAAAATTAAACAACTCCTAGCTTACAAGCTAGTCTGCGCAAAAGATATTAGTTTATTCCATGAAAATTAGTTTCAAGTGGACTGGTAATAATTAGTACTGCTCGATCAGAACCTATACTCTCTGGTTGTTTCCTTTTCTTTTTTTTTCTGGAAACTAATTAGGAGAGATGAAATGAAGAGAGAAGAGAGGAGACAAAGAAAGTTGTATAATGGGGCTGGAGATGATGGTTTTGTTTTCTTTTTTGCAGCGTAGTGGAGAAAGTGAATAGAGGTCAGATGCATCTCAACCACAACTTGGGTTGAGATCTCTCTCTCTCAGATTTGTTTTTGAGTTTTTGTTTTATGTGAGATTGCTACGTATAATTTTTTTCTTTCTCCTGTTTATACTTGGTTTGTGGATGCCCTTTTTTTGAAGTTTTTTGAAAATCTGTCACGCTGGCTCTCGTGAGCTTTATTTTATTTATTTTTTGCAAAATTAAAAGCCTTTTTTTGAAGCTAAAAAAGAGGTGAGAGAGAAACTCCAAATTGGTGTCAGCTGGGTAGGACCGTTGGGCTGGAATTGGAATTGGATTGATATAGTGTCAGCTCATGTACATCCGTTTGTACAGTGAAAAAGAAAATGATCGATTTGGTAGTAGCCATGTGGATGACAAACCCGATTCACCTTTGTACTTTTATGGCAGATAATTATCTATCATGCTCTCTTTTTTCTTCTTTTTCTCCAACTGTGTAATAAAGATCATTTGGAAGTCAATTGATGTATGCTAGTTTTAATTTTCTTTGGACTTCCACAACACAAATGTGACTGCAATCTATACGATTGTTTTTGGACAAAGTAGGGTCTTTTAGCTATGTGATCACATAGAAAATTTAGAAATTATCATGCAATTTCATGCTCAAATCTACCACTCACAAGTATATATATATATATATATATATATATATATGTTAAATTAACCTAATATGAGTTAGAAAAACCTGAAAAATGGTAGAGGCAAAAGCTTGACATTTTGTTCTTAAGACCGTTTAAGGCCCATTACATTGCTCATGGTTGATTCTTGATTGATCGGCACTTGTGTTCTAGAATACAACGACCACATTCTAATAATTGTAGCACTCTATAGTGCTTGTTTGGCATTGATTTTTTAGGGTGATATGTGTTTTTTTTTTTTTTAATTTTAAAAAGCCCAGCTCGTTTGGTAAACAATGAAAAAAATCACTTATTATTAAAAATTATTGTAATAATCAAAAAATTTCAATTTGAATTTTCAATAGTAATAATAATAAATTTGAAAATTTTCCAACAGATAAAATTGAAATGAAAATAAATATACAATTATTATTTAGCTTTTTTAACTTGAAGGAAGTTGAGGGTCCACCCGAAAACCAACTGGCAATGGAGGGAGTAAGTCAAATCCTTATAAGTCATTGTAAGATTTTCTAACTTTCTAATGTGGGACTTTTTACCTTCACATTCTCACACTTTCCATATCGATGAAAGTTCTTACCCTTGACTCCCCTTAAGAAAGTATTTAATGAAATATTTTTGGACCAACTTACCTATGTGCTAAATTTCAAACACCACTTTTGACCACTGAAAGTATTAATAATTTTTTTAACAACAATGCAACAACATTATATAAAAGTTGAACACATCTCAATTTTTAATAGAGCAAGGCTTTTCTACTTAAAATTAAGAGGAAGTTCCTCCTTAAAATTAATGGGGTTTTGATACTTTTCAAATTCTAACAACATTGACAAAGTTTTAAAAAATAAATTTAAAAAATTTAAAAAATTTAACACGTGTCAAAACCACATTCGTTGTAAGGAGTAGCTCCTCCTTAGTTTTAAGGAGTCAAGCCTTTTCCTTCTTAATATTGGCATTTGCTTGTCCTTATTCCCAACATTCCCTATAACATGTGAATGCAAAATGTTCCATTTCCCTCTCCTAGAATTAAACATGAAGAGTTTCATTCGCATGTCCTTAAATTAAATATACGAATTTCATTCTCGAAAGTTCATTAAGGCACAGGGGAGACCCTAAGCATAGGTGGGTGAGGCGGTTGTCTAGGGCCTCCAAATTATAAGGGCCCCCAATTTTTATAAACCTCTATATATACATATGTACGTTATAGTTACACTAAAACAAAAAAAAATGGTACCAGTCACCATTATTTGGTGATATTTGGTGACTAATGCTGGGGTGACTAAAAATATCAACAAATAATGGTGACTGTTGCCACTTTTTTTTTTTTTGAGTACTATTACTTTAAAAACTGTTCTATATTATTATTATATTAATCCCAAGTACTATTTTAAAAAAAGCCCAATTATTTACTCTCAAACTAAAAAAAATGGAAACTTAATAAAGGATCAATTATTTGATTTTTTTAAAGTTAAATGGCCTGTAGGAAAATATGCTATACTCAACACAAGGAAAGAAAAAAAAAAGTAGTTTATTATTGAATATCTACTGCAAGAGGAAGCGATCTTCGAGGAAGAACAACAAGGTAAAAAGCCACAAGACTATTGCTTATTTTCTATTGAAAAAGACATGGTAGAAAATTTTAATTATGCAAAGTTAATTGATACTTTGGCATTGAAAAATGCAAGATGAGTGATGTTTTGATGCATTTTATAAAGTTGTTATGTGAATTACATTTTGTTTGTTTCTTTTTACATTAAAGTTCTAGACTTGAGTTCATATAATTTTTTTTTAACTTATAAAAAAAAATCGTATAAATATACATAAAGAGTAGAAGGCCACATTTTGGTAGTTTGCCTAGGGCCTCCAAAACCTTAGGACCGCTAGAAGAAATCCAAATGTCGTTAACTACCAAAAAAAAAAAAAAAAAAGGCAACTGCTCGCACACACACCTAATGAATATAGTTTCTACTAGTAGAGAAATACTGTTACCACCCACCATATTGTTGACCCTGAAAATTGTGAGAATTCTATAATATGTTACAAAATTTATTTACCTTTTTTTTTTTTGATTAACTACTTTGATTATATATTTAGAATGAAAAAAGGTTTATTCTAAAAGATTGAAAAAAGGTTTTTATGCAAATTTTGTTTCTGCAAATTTCCTCTATGGAGAATATTCGTAAATGATCTTCTTTTCTTTTGGTTGTCTTCTTTCTTGATCTATCCAAAATAATGATGGTAAATCAGAGAACACCAGTGTGGTATTGGCCAAGAGCCCTCCGATGCCATCTTCATATACAATCTCCATCTTTGATAGGGTTTGTAGAGAATAATTATAACAACCCGATCCTTTATTAATTCTTAATTACTATTTTATTTAAGGAAAGGACTAGAATATCCCCAGAATATTTTATTAGGTTTAAAGTTGACTTTTTGACTGGGAAGGAATTTGGGAACCTCGATTGTGTCATTGCATAGATCATGTCGAAACGAGTCCGTAGACACTCAGTGGGCCCAAATCCAAGTTGTATTGAGGGAGATACGATTAAAATACACTAAGGTGCAAAATGGTAATTTTGAAACACCAGATTTTTTTAAAAAAACCTCTCTCTCTCTCTCTCTCCCCCTACCTCCCCTGGTGCACGACCAGACCCCCCTATTCAGCCGTTGCGGGTTGAGAGTCATGGTCACCATCTTCGATCTCCGTTGACGACGGGATCGGTCCTAATCGAACCGGCCCGGCATCTCCGTCACACCTCACCCCTCCGCCATCTTTGTTGTCAGCCCAGGCGGCCAGAAATTGCGAAATTAAGGCCGAATTTTAGTCAAAACTTCCGAAGCTCATTTCAGCGATTTCGGCTACCAAATCTTGAGATCTAGGTATGCTTTCTCAACCCCTCCAGACGTCCTAGCTGTTGGTTGTGTTGGATAGGGGAAATTTCTGTGTTTAGGGGGTTAAATAAGCGATTGAAAATCTGCTGGTTTTTGGCCTCCAATTTCGGCCACTTCCGGTCAGTTTTTAGGGTAGGTCCAACAACAAAAATGGTTCTAAACAGGGTGTTACACCTACGGTAGGAGTTTGGGTCGGCAGTTTAGAGTTTTTTCGACCGCCGAAAATTGATCAAGCCACCCACGCGCTGTCGGCTCATGTGGCGGATCGTGGGCAATAGGGTGGGGATCATTTTCGGTCCTAGAACGATCCCTTGGTCCTCACGAGCGTGTATGATTTCGCGAATCTCAATTTGGATAATGTTTGAGCCCCGAACGGATCTCGACTATTATGCAATTTCAGAGTTCGATATGTTTGAGCTGTTGGATCGTAGTCTTCTAGATATGTTGATATAGGTAATTCCAGGATCGTATAGGATTCGACAGATCGTAAAACAGAGTCCCAGATACTCCAGAAACGCCAACCCTAGGGCTAGGGTTACTGTAATTGTCCGATCGTGCGATCGAGGCCAAACTCTCGGGACATGTGTCCTAGGCATATTAGAACCTTTAGGGACTTTTGGATAGAAGTGGTATATCCTAGGCTTGCGAGGATTGCAGCTCGGCCTGCGAGGATAGATTGTTAGTTATAGGATTGCTGCCCGGATAGAAGCGGTATCTCCGAGGCATGCGAGGATAGATAGTTAGTTATAGGTTGCGGCCTGGATAGAAGTGGTATCTCCGAGGCTTGCAAGGATTGCAGCCCACCCTGCGAGGAGGGTATTGACAGTATTAATGGAGTTGATGGATCAGGATTAGAGGTACGCATAGGTGGAGAGAATTTCAGTTATAAGATATTCTTAAACTAAAATAAGGGATTTCAGTGCGTGACTGATATGAGTATAGGAAAGAACTATGTGTGGCTTGATCTCTCAGTAAGAGTACGTAGGCAGCCTAGTGTTACAAGGTGCAACCACGAGATCAGGTAGTAAAAGGTAGCCCAGTTAAGTTATTATGAAATCTAACATTGTTCCAAGGATGTTCTAAGAATGTGATATGAATGTTGTCAGCAGAGTGTTTTATTCAATTTATTGAGGCCTGAGGCCATAATGAGATGATGCTTGATTATTTGTTATAATTTGTTACATGCTGGCAGTTGGGTTATTTTTGTATTTGCATGTTTAACAGGTGGAAGTTTTGGGAAAATGTTCATTTTATAGGGGAGACTCTACCGAATTTTCGGTAGAAGTTGAGCTTAGAATTCTTTGGATTTGGTTTAGAAGGGCTTTTTGGTCATTTGTGCAGGGCACTCGCCAGGTGTCGGACATGCACAGGGTTCGCCTTGGATTCCAAAGTGGAATTTGGGTCGGGTCCTTTCAATAATTCCCTATTAATGGGAGTTATTCTTTTCCATAAATGAGATGACATGATAAAATCAAGGAGATTTGGTAGACATCGAATCCTTGATTTATGGAGATATTCCTATCTTAAATAAGGATAATTGGCTAATTAAATGAGATTTAATTAGCACAATTATGTGGCCTAAGGAATATTCATTCTTCTACTTGTCACCTTCAGATTGGTTGCCAAAATTTCATGTTCCTACAAAGATGTTTGTGTATATATATATATATAAGAGCTTCAATTGAGGGATCCCTTAAATAAGCTTATTTGAGGGACACCCTTGTAGGGCCCACTCTGCATAGTATTTCACTAATCTAAACGTTTATTTTGTAGTTATTCATTCAAAGATCATTCTTACAAAAAAAATCACTTAAATCCGTTGTCATCATTTGACTACTCAATTACATAATTGAAATTTAAGTACTTTCTTGAAGTACCGTGTTCATTGATTTTATTGGTCTCAATTAGATACCTTAATGATTTTCAATTTGAATGATTCTTTTGCAAGGGTGATCTATGAATGAAGATGTGAAAAATAGAAGGTTTGGATCGCTGAAAAAAATTTAGTAGAGTACCCTAGGTACCCTACGAATTGTTTTTCAACGATCTTAACTGTCTACTTTTCAAGTGTTTATTCATAGATCATCCTTGTAAAAAATCAGAAAAATTGAAAATCATTAAGGCATCTAATTGCTAGCAACAAAATAGATGAATACGATACTTCAAGAAAATACTAAAATAACAATAATTTAATTGAGTAGTCAAATGATTTTGGATTGAAGAATTTTTTTGTAAATATGATCTTTGAGTGAATACAGTCCCGATCTCTTGGACCACAGGAGTCCAAGAGATTGTGGTCACCCACCGTTGGATATTAATCCAATGGTTGAAAAAAGTTTTTTAAAATGAGTGCAAGAGTGAGTGAACCGTTGAATTTACATCCAACGGTGAGTGACCACAAATTTCTTGGACCCCTGTAGTCCAAGAGATCAGGACTGTGAGTGAACAGTCCCGATCTCTTGGACCACAGGAGTCCAAGAGATTGTGGTCACCCACCGTTGGATATTAATCCAATGGTTGAAAAAAGTTTTCTAAAACTTAGACGGTTCGAATCATTAAAACATAATGTAGTGGGCCCTACAAGGATGTCTCTAAGCTTATTTGAAGGATCCCTCAATAAAAACTAACTTATATATATATATATATATTAATATTAAACGTGGAATGTCTTAAAATATTAATGATTTCTGACAAATAAAAACGAACAGTAATGATTTTCATTATCCATCCTATAAGATGCCTAGAATTTTGTTGCAAATATCCATATACATGAATGATGGGGGCCAATGCAATGGAAGACACATATCAGCCACTACGCAAAACTTGCGTTGGGGTGGTAAGGGCATCATTCTCACGTATATTGAAGCCCCAAGGAGTTCATTGGTTCATGGGGTTTGCTGGGAAATTTGCTTCTTTTAGTTTTATCATTAAAACTAAAGGGTTTGCAGTTTAAATTGTTAATGACAAAACTAAGGGGTTTGTAGTTAAAATTGTTAACAATATTTATTGAGTGTTTCTATTTAGACCCCACATTTTTCTTTGTTCACCTCAATCCTTAAATCATTAAGCTCTTAAGTTTTATTATTGTGTAAAAAGACAAAAAAAGTCATCCAACTTTATTCTCAATGCTACTACACATTTGACAACAATGTTTTTATCTCTTTAAGTAATGTGAGGTTGAGGTGAACTTAGAGTGGGGATGGGCAAGATAGCTGGGTGCGGGGTGCGGGGTGTGAGGTTGATGAGTTTTTAATTTTTTTTAACATTTTTTTGTTGGGTGTGTATTTAGGGGTAGTTTGGGAAGATAGTGGGGTTATCCTTAGAAAATTGTGAAAATTTGAATTAGAAGTTAGGGTGAACTTAGAACGTGAGGTGAACAAAGAGAAGTACGGGGTTTAAATAGAAAAACTCTATTTATTTTCGTATTCAAATTCTTTTATTAGATTTATTCCTCAATTTATAATATTATAAACAAATATGTTAAGGACCTTTTATAACATACATCTAGAAATCCTCTTCAAATTCCTACAATTTTAGAAGGAAAAGAGAAAAAAAAAAAGTGTTACATCCGAACATATGGGAGCGACTTTTTTCGATTTCTTTATGTTTGGAATAAGTCACACTCTTTGGGTTCTATGTAGTTTTTACATTTCCTTTGTGAGAGTTTTTCATCTCTCTTTTGTGATAGTTTTATTTGTATTGTTATGTCTTGGTTTTTTCAAACTTTATCTTTTTTTTTTATTTTTATTATTCTGAGTTTGCAATCTTAGTTAGGATGCCTATGTAAGAGTTTCTTCAATCCTATGTGATGTTAATGGAGATGTACCCGATTATTTTAATTTTGATGTTAGACCTCTCCGTTATTATAATGACCTTTTGTAGCTAGTAACTTTTTTAGCTGAATTATTAATGCAATCTTAGAATTTCTAAATAAATAAAAAAACATATTAGGGCGACACATCATGTAATTTGAAATTTTACTTAGGAAGAGGACACATATGTTATGTTTTTTTTTCCTTCATTATTAATTAAGATGCCTTAAATGTAGAGGATCCCAAGAAAAATGAAGATGGTCCCTAGTCAGCTTGACTTAACTGAAATACTGAATGAATGGTGCACAACAATTTATTAAAATATAACATCATTCTTGGTAAGGACTATTACATCCATCGCCATCTACTGGCTCGTGTTATTCTTGTCTTTTCTTAGTGCTGCTGGTGCCGTCCCTTTTACCATAGGTCTCCTTGTCATTTAACTCTTTGCACAAGGAACATCAAATTTGAAATGGATAATTTTATAATATTATTATGTTGTTTTTCATTTTATTATTATTATTATTATTATTATTATTATTATTGTTATTATTACTGTTGTTAGAACTTAGAGGTTTTTTTAAAAAGATAATTTCATTCATAAAACCAAAAAGGCATATGGCGGCACAAATACAGTGATTTTGTTAAAATCATTAACTAAGGGGTTTGCAACTAAATTTATTTTTTTGAGAAGTTATTGTTAGAACTTAGAGTAACTATCCATTATTGCAATGTGTGAGACTTGATTCTCTTATTTTGACTTAAATAGGTTATAATACTAATAAGTAATGAACTAGTATAGATCTATTACGGATGCGGTGGTAGGTGTGGCCGCGACGAATCTTCTTTAGGTGATGATGGTAGGGTGTTTAGGCTAATGAGTTGTTTTAGAGTTATATTGGGTTTGTTGGGTTTGTTTGAGCTTATGGTTAAATGTGGTGCTGTGGGTTAATAGTTTTAGTACGACTTTTGTCAGCTTGAGTTTTGCTTTTAGTATGTTAGTTTGTTGCCCTCTTGAAATTCATACTTTAAATGTCTTGTTGATGTCTTTGATTGTATCGTTGAAGTTTATGTAATGGAGTTTCTCTTTGATACAAAAAAATATAATGAATTAGCAGTTGAAGTAGTTAAGAGACCATGAATTCATCGCATCAGAGTTAGAGAAATCTTCCTCACTCTCTTAATGGGCAAGCCACAATACCTTCTTTTTTTTTGGTCGAAGCCAATAATGTTTTCTAGGTCTGAGTGATATTAAAGACCCCTCCCAATAATGTATGGGCTCGTTTGTTATACAGGATTGTCTTGGCATGGACTATGTTTAAGGGCTATCTTGGCTTGGTATAAGTTGGATAACAATTATCCTGCGTTTGATGTATGCTTGGACTAGGATTAGATTTTTTTTTTTCCAAAAATATATATATATGTATAAATACATATATTATGTACATGTATATATGTATTTTGAAAAAAATATATCAAACCAGATTGTATGACAAGTTGGATCCCAAAAACATAGCAACCAAAATTAAAAAGAGCATTTTGAATACAGATATAACCATAAAAAGAAGGAAACTTTAGCCATATTCAAAAGGGCTTGCCAAATCTATTTCTTTTATCTTTTGAGAGAAAGGCTTGTCAAACCTTTTGTCATATACTCATTGTTGAATTCTTGAATAGTCGCCATTTCATTAATTTTTGATTGCGTTAACAGTGATAACTAATAGCATTTTTAGCCGTTTTAGCCCTGAATTGTCACGCTAATCAAATTTAATCCCGTGAATTATTTTGACCGCCAGTTTAGTCCCTAAACACATTATAAATATCCATTTTCATATTGTCATTAACTTTTTTTTTTTAATTTCATCCATTTTTCTGTCACAATATCACATGATTGACACGTGTCTAATTAGGAAGAGAGGGAAAGAAGGAGAGAGTGGGTCGAGAGCAGGGGTTGGGGGATGTTGTTGGGTGGGAGAGAATGAAGAGAGGGAGAAGGGGTGCTTTAATTTGTTATTTTTTTATATTATAATAATGTTAATTTGTTTTATTTATTATTTTATCTTTTGGTTTACTATATTTGATTTTTATTTTATTTGAAATTACAAATTTACCCTTATTATTAACAAAAAATTGGATGAAATTCAAAAAACTTAATCATAATGGCTAAATTGACTATTTTAATGAGTTTGAGTGCTAAATTGGCTGATATTTTAGTTTGAGGTTAGCGAGATACTTGATGGGGAAAATGACACTTTACCCTAACTAATATTAAGTTAATCATGAAGATATCAATATATTAGGGTAAAAATCTTAGTTCTGTGTTTGAAGGTTATCTAATGAAGTTATTCTTTGATATAGAAGTACTACGTACATAAGATGCACTTAGACTAGGGGTTCATTTTAAATTAGTACCAAAATTTTAAAGATTCTATAAACACAACAAGGAGCTTGTAGCTGAAGTGGTTAACAACATTTAACTCTGCACTTTAAGTCCTACTTTCGATTTCTACCTCCTCCAATATCGATTGTATAAAAAGCAGAAAAAAAACCCTTATCAAAAGTCAAGAAGAACCTTTACCCAACACCTACTGTTCCCAAAAAATTAGCATGTCTGTTAAATAATGATGTGGCAAACATGGACCCCAACATTATTTTTTGCTCATGTGGATGAAAAAATAATAAATTTTTTACACTATTTGGGTCTACACTGGTTGTGGAATCAAAATTTCGCACCTCATAACAGGACGTGCCATGCAGACTCTCTTTGCCAAAGTGGACAGAAATGTAATTAATGAAATGAGAGGGAAACCATCAAGTCTATGCCGACTGTACCAGTCCAAAATGGATCCTAACCACCATCCTACAATTAAAGATAGGGTTGTTGTGGGCTATGTCATCAGATGCCAGGCTTAGGCTTGGGCTTTGCTGGTTGGCATGGGGCGTGGTGCTCAGTTAGGGCAGGTGCGACCTTTGAATTCCCCCTCGTTTTGTAAAGGTATTTTGGTCATATTTGATATTGAGAGTCCACGTGGTGTTCCCTCGATTGAGGTGCTATGTTTTGTCACCACATATGCCCCCAGCTCCTGTGCTTCACGTAGGATGCAGAAGAGATGAATTTTTCTGGTTCACATACTTCGCTTGTGCATTTCCTCTCGGTTTAGTGAATTGTAGGTTGTGGACTCTTCGAATTATGAGGATATGTTGTTATTAAAATTCGTGCCGCTTAGTTATTCCTCATTTGCTTTCCACAGAGATACGATGCGCTTTTCAACACCACTTATTTCGTCTTCTTCGTTGAGAGAGAACTGAAACCCTTCCATTCTCCCCTATTTTTCTTCTACTTTTCTTTGCTTCCTTCCCAAATCAAACACATCTATCATGTCTTCGAGAAGAAGGTGATGCCAGTCTTTGTTCGGAAGTTCTCCTATATTAGACAGGCGGGTAGTTGACCCGGGTTGAGTGATTCGTGCCAAAACTGCCCTGTCTACAGCTAGGAGATTTTCCTAAAGTGGCAATAGGAAAATCGTGAAGCTTTCCTAGATGAAGTAGTGGTGAGGCTCGTTGCAAGGAAGAGTGGTCGAATCCTTGGATGGGTTCGGCTCATGTTTGGTATGCAATCAAGTTCCACCCCTTCTACATCTCACTAAGGTTTAAGTTCCCCATGCAAAGATTCTTCAAGGAGGTGTTCGTGGTAATGAGGGGTTGCGCTGACACAATGCACGCCGAACGTCTTAAAGGCGATTATGTGCTTTGAGAATCTGGGCTGGTTCTTTGAGCTCGACTAGGGTTTACATGAGTTCCTCCACTTCTTCGAGATGAGGTGCTTCGGAAATTACACCTAGTTGAGGTCCGCGAACCACAAGCTACTAGACGATCTCAACACTAGAGACCATGGTTGTAATAGAGACACGTTAATGGTCAATGGTGACTGGGAAAGCGATGACGACCCTAAGATTCCGATTGTCTTATGCACTGGTAAGTCTTCATGCTTTGATTGGTTTTGACTTGATTAAGGATGATTCCTTTGTGCTGAAATGCTGAATGGTTAATGATGGCTTGGTTGTATGTTGCCAGATGACTACATTGCCAAGAGGATTTCCACCACTTAAGATATGTAGATGGTTCGTCAGGTGCTGGGCATCCTGACTGAGTATAGGGAATGAAGGTGGTTGTTGAGTCCACTTAGGCTCGAAGAAGGAGGTCTTCCCTCTGTTGATGACATAATGTGGTGGAAGAGGAATGCTCATGCTTTACGAGATGACGACGCCGTTATTGAGGTGTCTTCTACTGAGGACTCTGGGAAGAGGAATGAGACTGAGGTGTCTTCGTACCCCGATTAGCTCTCTCTTTTCTCTAGGAATCCCATGCTGATGTTTGTTATGGTAAGAGAGTTTTATGCTCCCTTGGATTAGGCATGTGCTGGGGTGGATCTTGTCATGAGGTAGATGAAGCTGAAGAGATTGCTCATCCCTCCCTTTAAAGGAAGAAGAAGGCAGTTCCAACTTAGCTATTTATTGGCTGTGCGCTGAAAAGTGGCCCATCAGTGGTGAAACCAACATCTGGCTATAGGGTTAGGGCTAAGGAGAATTCATCTGCTGAAAAATTGAGTTCTAAACCTTTACCTAGACCCAAGACAGGTGTTCAGTTGGAAAGGTCACCTATTGAGGAGCGTGTGTGTTGTGTGATAGGAATGTCTTGCTTCCACGTTATGTCAGTAGGTTTTCAATAGCTAGGAAGTTGAGGAAGCTTGAGGGCCTTAGAGATAATAAGGGTTTAAGGAAGCTTTCCCCCCTAGAAACCTAATTTGCCTCCATTTCTAGCAAGGATGTCTGCTTGAAAAAGAACAAGGATGGAGGTGCTGAAAAGGGATATGCTGGTGATGTGCTACCTCTACCTCTTAGCGCTTCTGCCGAGACTTCAGCCGAGAATGAGTCGGCTGCTTGTTAGGGGATTGACCTGAAAAGCTCAAGAAGAAGCTTGCTCATGTTATTGTTGTGGTGAGCGATCCCATCCAAAGGCCAGTGCTCATGCATGAATGATTGGACTTGATAAGGATGATGAGGGATCCAGCTCTGCCACTTCTTTACCCAGTGCTAGTGAACTACTGAAGAGCAATGTGATGTTGAATAGTTCCACCATTTTGGGCTTGGTAGAGCACCTTGATCGGTCTTCTGATTTGAGTGAGTTTAGGTCTGCTCATATGAGGAGCAGAGAGAGGACGCGCTTTCCACTCAACAGAGGGTTGTAATTCTTGTTGCGGAGACCATGAGGATGAGTCTCGCTAAGCTTGTTGTTGCCAAAGATTCCAGAGATTCCATGTTTAACAAGGCATACTTGTCTACGCATAAGGTAAGTGATTTTAAGCTTGAGGTTGAAAAGTTGAAAAAATTGGTACCCTCTTTATCTTCCTCTGCCCTTTCTTGTGTTTAGCTAGATGAGCTAACCAAGGAGAATAAGAGTCTGAAGATTGTTCTGGAGCATACTAGGGCTAGTTGCCAAGTGATTAGTGACTAGGGGTCTGAAAAGTACCCTGCTCTAGAGCAGTGATTGGAAGCTGATCGAAAGTCGTTTGAAGTACACAACCTGCGGATTCCTAAATTGAAGAGGACCATAGCTATGAAGGGAAAACTTTGTGTTGGGTATTTCTCAAAACCCCTCAAATAGGATAATGAATTTTTTAGTGTCAACATATCTCTTATTAAATTAGCGGAAGCAAAATAAAAAACTAGAAACTCATACAAATCCTATTAGTCCTAAATCTTTTTAGGTTTATAAAAAATTGCACCTTTGACTCTTTAATCTACTTTTAAAGAGAATGATAAAAGGATAGTTACCCTTAGAGCGAATCTTGTTTGATATCTTGCACCTAATAAGGTATTCAAGTAGTGTGTTTGATATCTTTCTTGTTGATTCTCCACTATGGCTCTTCAAATAGGTACAAAGATGTGCACCTCCTTAAAGCTCTTCACCAAGGATAGTTGAGATGAGAGAATAAGAACTTAGGAGAGAGGATAGTGCTATGACAGGACCCACCCCTGATTCACTCTTGGAATTCGTGACGAACCCTGTTTCCATCCAGCATCTAATCGATGCCGGGCCCATTTACTAAAATAACCCTCTTCCCCGAACAATAAAAGAAAATGGGCCGAGACTTCTATTGAAATTTCGGCAGTCTCCCTTGAAAAATGGACGTTTCCCAAAAAATTTCACCAGTAACACAACACAAATTTAATTCCAATTGGCAGCATACACAATGCTAAAGCACACAATTTACAAAATAGGCCTCCGACCTCAAATTCAACCCTAAGGGAGACGCAGAGTTCAACAAGCCATTGTCCAAAAGCCTCCCAAGGGAGACACAAGACAACTGCCAAAACATCCAAAGGGAAACGTAGGCAACCTCCAAAATTTCCTAAGGGAGACGTAGGCCACCTGCCAAAACATCTTAAGGGAGACGTAGGCAACTGCCAAAACATTCTAAGGGAGATGTAGGCAATGACCAAAACGTCCTAAGGGAGACATAGGCTATCTGCCAAAACGTCCTAAGGTAGAAAACTGCCAAAACATCCTAAGTGACACATAGGCCATTTGCCAAAACATCCTAAGGGAGATGTAGGCCACCTGCTGTTGTGTTCCTTCCAAGTGCCAATAAATGGTTAGTATAATGGTACAAGTAAGGGTGTCGAACCACAGGGACCGATTGGAGCTCTATAAATTACTAGTTTTGAAAGAACCCTAACTAAAAATGAAAGTGACAATTTGAAAGTAGTTTTTGTGTTGTAAATGAAAAAATAACTTCCAATGCAAAAAGAACGTAGTAGTGAATAATATATTGATGTAGAAAGAATAGGGAAGAGACCAGGGATTTCGAATTCACCATTGCAAAACTCATTCCATGTTTATAAAATTAAACCGTACTCAACTACCAACCTGTTTCCAGAGTTCGTTTTACATATATATGATCAGCCATATGATGTGTGGTTTTGATCAAATTCTCCTAATCTGCAACCTAGTTGGGAGGTTCAACTTTGGTTCCAAGTTAAGAGTTATTAGCATGCAAGAAAACGTTAAAGAACCAAAGAAAATACACAGCATGATGTTTGCATAGCATTCTCTTCATTCATTCACATGTCTAACAAGATTAAGCATGATGTTTACTATAACCTTGTCTAGATAATCTGTAGGCAACTCTAATGGTGATCAAACATTAAAATTGACAAACAAATTGAACAATAGATTCAGTGAATGAAACAAGAAACAAATTGATGAACTGAATACTTTAACTTAGAAACATGGATCAATGTTGCAAGGCTACATCGAAATCCCTAGCTATAAATTTAGTTACACATCATGTTCAAAGAGATTAAAACAAAAATAAACAACATGAGTGAAAATAAATTCATGAGAGGAAACCCTTGAACCAATTCTGATGTTAAACTTCTCCAAGAACCACCTCTTGCGCTGAGTCCTGATGGTGGAAATATATGGACGGCTAGGGTTTTAGTGTGCATTAAAGGAGAGAATAACCAAGAAGTCAGATCTAGGGTTGTGAAATTCGTCCAAAATAAATAGGGGTTTTAAAAGTGGCTCAAAGGCAAGTTTTTATGGGGTAAACAAGGCTGCCAGATGTTCCAAAGATATCCTAACGAATCAGCCTTTATTTTGCACGTTTTTGCCTTATTTGGCACCTCCAAATCAGGCTAGAAATCCCCATTGCTTTCCCATTCCGCTCTTAGTCTTCAAACAAGCCAGGTTCGCCTTGCATTCTTTATTTGGACTTCAAAACAGGTCACGAAACTTGTTTCCACGTTTGAATAAGGGTCAGCTCCAAAAATGGCATGTTTTTCATTTCTTTTGCCTTCAACTTGATCCTAAAGTATATGCAACTGCATACTAACACAAAATAGGATAAAACGCAACAAGTTTAACTCAAAAACATCACAAATATACTAGAAATGGATGGTATAAATGTATAAATATGAGTTATCACCTGCCAAAACGTCCTAAAGGAGACATAACAACTGCCAAAGCGTCCTAAGGGAGATGCATGCCACATTTGAAGCATCCTAAAGGAGAAGTAGAAGAGCACCCTTTAAGTAAGCGGAGGGTAAACATTCTAGCATCCTAAGGGAAATGCACAATTATGGCACCAACAGGTCAGTCAAGCAGTTCACAAAGTTCAACAAAAATTTTGGTGTAAATGACTAAAATTTCCATAGCAAAGTGACCAACTGGCCAGAGTTCAACAAAACAAAGATGGTAAAACAAGACCAATTATAGAAAACAGAAAAGCAGATTACAAAGCTTGAAAGGATAAAAGGGTCTCCATCTACTGGTCAGTGACCTCCCCACCTTCTACTTGATCAACTACGCCCTCCATGGCTCCACCTAGCTTAACTGCATGCTCATTAGTTGTAGTCATCTGCTTAGCAGCTCCATCTCCTTGCTCCACCAAGTCTGCCGTCACCTTGTCAGTTGCGCCCACCTTGGCATTATGCTCTTCAACTGTAGTCTCTTCAACCACATGCTCTTCGGCTGCCTTAATATCCACAACATTGATTTGCACATCTTGGGTAGGGGGCATGTCAAGACAGAACATCTCAACATTTTCATCTTCAATGGAATAACAAGGAGCAGCCCCACTTTTGCAGTCCAAATAGCCCAACTTGTACCCGTCAATGACATTCTCAGACTTAGATCGTTCAGCATTCTTCCTGTAGGCATCAAACTTGGCTAGAAGTTTGTCATAGCTTTGGAATATGTCAGCATTCTTGCACTCAAGATGGAAGTAGGCCTTTTTGTGACCATGCAGGGCATCAGTAGAAGAGTTAAGTTCACTATATTTTTTAGCAAGGGAACTCTTCAACATAGACATGCTTTTCTTTATTTCAGACATCCTCGTTTTATGGTCGATCTGCTTGGCCGAGAGCTTGCCAGTCAGATCAACATTCTTCGTCTCCAACTCATTAAGCTGAGTAGAAGAGAGAGCAACAACCAATGAGTTCTAGATGGCCTCAACAATAAAATTACTCCTTTTGGAGCAAAGTGATAGCCGCTTCCTTTTGCTTCTCAAAGGAAAGACTTGAGAACATGCCAAGATCATAGCTTGATGTATATGATCAACCAGCTTGATGCAAGCAGACGGGCTTGATAGAAAGTTCCTGAAAGGACCCACCTCGAATTCCCCCTTGAAATCCTTGAAGAACCCTATCCCTATCCAACACCAGGGATGTGTCGGCCCAAATTTCAAAAATACCCTTCTTGCCCTAATTTCGGAACAACTTTAGGGTTTGACTTCTACTAGAAAATCGGCAGAGCCTCCCTTGAAAAAGGCTATAAACTAAAAATCTACCTACACAACATAAACAATTTATTTCCTAAGCATTCAGCAAGCACGAGGTATAAACCACACACCAATTAGCAAAAGTTTCAATGGGCTTTAGGCCCTTCTTTACCAACATAAAAAGTCAGCAAAACCTTCTTGGCAAAGCTGAACATAAAAAAACAAAGTCTAAACTTGCGGCTGCACCTAAGTTAGCCTAGGTTGCCTACATACCCTTACTGTGGGATCAAGCCAAACGTAGTTCTTTCTACCACAAATCATAATTAATATAATACAAAAATGTTCAAGGTGAAACCAACATCAAAATTCTAGAATCATTCTTTACTTAATTTCAACAAGCTATAAACTGAATGTCATGTCCTGAAATTATGTACCTAACTATTCAATCAGTTTATCATTGTACTTTCAAACACATGTGTAACCAAACCTTTTACCTGAAAGCCATACTTGTAACCGTCCGCATAGTGCATATATCCTGTTATCAGCCACCAAAGCGTATATGGGAAATATCATTAAATTTGAAGGCAACCGGTGAAGGGGGAAACTAGCCAACCACCTGTGCAGACAAGTCAGAGAGGTGGCTAGGGATCCTAGCCAACCCTGTACAGAAAACATGAGCAGGTTGGCGAAGAATATCTTGTTAACTGTACAAAATATATCACTACTGCACTGTTCTCCACATAGGCGTACCCTAAATCATAATTCGTCAATTTCAAGTACTACACATGTAGAACGGTCCATTCCACCTGTGTGGCACATCCTAGTAGAACTCAAGGACAAAATGGTCAACCTAAGAACACAATCCTAGCAGAACTCAGGGAGATATACTCAACCTGAGAAGGCAAATCCTAGCAGAACTCAGGGAGATATATTCAACCTGAGAATGCAAATCCTAACACCACCTGGTTCGGGCGTCCCCGAGACTCGTGGGGCATTGTCATACGCGCGTAGAGTTCTTCGAAGGCAATTGAGTTGTTCGAAGACACTTTTATTTCCTGAAGGCAATTGGGATGTTCGAATACAATTCGAAGGCAACTATATGTCCGGTGACATTCCGAAGACAACCATATGTCCAACGACATTTCGAAGGCAACTGTATGTCTGAAGACATTCCAAAGGCAACTGTATGTCTAAAGACATTCTGAAAACAACTATATGTCTGAAGACATTTCAAAGACAACCATATGTCCAAAGACATTCCGAAGGTGACTCAATCCAATTTCAAACCATTTAACACATATATAAGAATAAACATATAACCAAACATTTCATTAAATTCTTATTAATTCCAAACCATGTTATCCAAGTCATTCCCGACTCAAGTACTTCCCCAAGTCTCTCTTGAATATTTTAAAAATTCATTTTGCCCATAATTCACATTTCATCCATTCTACTAATTATTGTTAACTTTCCAAGCTATCATCAATTATCAATATGCATAAACATTTAAAATCAACTCAACCCAAATCTGCACCATAAAACATTAATATATCATGCTTGGAAAGTAAAGTGATAGAATAATAATTCACAAATATTTAATAAAACTCTCCTAGTATAATACCATTTTAAAACAAGGAACTAAATCATAAACACCTCCTAACCAATTAGTCTCGATTAGGCCGGCGAGATCCACTATCTAGGTCAATTAGGCCCAGGGGGCCCACAACTTTAATCTCTAGTCCAATAGTTCCTATAAGTCCACAACATTCCATCAGTTACATCCCAAAGGTTTAGTTACGATTTGACAGTCAAATCGTCCACGACCGCACGATCGAGCGGCAATCAACTGTTAAAACCATAGATTTGAGCGTTCGAAATATCCGATAGTCTGATTCTCAATTTGTGAGTTCCTACATAATCCTAACGATAGGAGGAATGCCATAACTTGAAAGGGAACCGATCTAACAGTCCGAACGTATTGAACCCGGATATCGCATAATAGGTGCAATATTCGTTTGCTAGTCAAATGGTATGCAAATTCAAATCCGAACATACTATCATGCTGGAGATGATGTGGGGAATATTTTAGCACTAATAGGCTGCCACAGTGGGTCCCACAAACCGCCACCCACCGCCGACATCGGTGGGTGTTTGGAGAAAATTCTGACGACGTTCAGACTACAGTACCTATATGAACACATTTAGACTACAATTCTCAAAACTCTCTACAATATCTATACAACCACGTTTAGACTAAAAAGGGGAACAAGTTTTGGTCTTAGACCCAAGCCAAAAAGTGATAGGAAATGGGTGAAAAATGGCCAAAACTGCCGGTCCTACAGGGGTGTGTAGGTTGACCTCTAAAACTCCACAATTGATCTAAACCACTTACATAAACATCTGGAGCATGGAAAAAGGATGAACAACCAGACCTTCGCCCGGAGGCACCAGAATCAATTGTTTATGTAAGTGGTTTAGAGCATGGAAGGTAAGGATGATAATGGTCACCGGAGGCACCAGAATCAAATCGGAATGCTTGCAAGACCATTGGCCTTTTGGGGCTTGAAACGGCATCGTCTCGAACTTAGGTGGTTGGGTCTTGGCCCAGACGTGATCGCCAGCCTGTGGTGATCATTTTCCAACTGGTGTGGCCCTCAGCCGTAACCGGATGACGTTGGCAAAAAGAGAGAGAGAGAGAGAGAAAGAGAGAGAGAGGAAAAAGTGATGCGTGCGTGAGCCAACTTGTCATACTTTTAAAAAAAAAAATCCAATTTTGAAATATGGGTTAATCATTTATTAGTCCCTGAACTTAGACCCGATTTGCATTTGTGTACCTCAATTTTCAAAATGGTTCCTGTGACCCTTTAACTTCACTTTCGTAGGACAAATGGTCCTGCCATTAATTTTGTTAACTTTTCTGTTAAATGCAGGGGCAAAATGATGTTTTTGTATCAAAATTGATTAAAATATGAATAAAAAATTTAAAAACTAAAAAATTAAAATTAAACTCTCTCTCTCCCCAATCCCGATTTCTACTCCCCCCAAACTTTTTTTTTGTTGGTTTTTATTTCATTTTGTTTTATTGTTATTTTAAAGATATGGTTTTTTTATTCATTTTTTTTGTTTTAATATAAAAATACCATTTTGCCCCTGCATTTAATAGAAAAAGTTAACAAAATTGACGGCAAGACCATTTGTCCTAACGAAAGTGAAGTTAAAGGACCACGAGAACCATTTTGGAAATTGAGGTACTCAAATGCAAATTAAGTCTAAGTTCAGGTACTAATAAAATGATTATCCCTTTGAAATATTTATGGTTGTGCCACTGCACTTCCGTTGACCAAAACATCTTCGTTTCAACTCCGATTTGAGCCCGTCACGTGTCTACGAACTCGTGAGCTCGAGCACTACACAAAGGAACGAATAAAATTTCTAAAACTAGCCCTAGCATAAAGTCAACTCTAAACCAATAAGGAACCCTAAGGTTAAAGTCGGGCTTTGACTTTAGAATTTTGAAAGTTCAATTAAATTTTGGGACAGGGTGGTACACTTCCTCTTGTGCAGATCATATCCTCTATAGAGTTGGACTTGTCAACCTTGGGACTAGCTATTTGCATTTCTGAAGAACCCTTTGCCCGAGTAGATGACTCTCTAACCTTCTTAGCTCGCCCCCATCCATACCTTCAAAGGAGTCAACGACACCGAATCAGCTGCATGTTTAACTGGTCGTGACTTGACAGATGAATCGTGATGGTTAGGTGAAGGAGCAGTCCTCCCAATTCGATCCTCATCCCTTGACAGGTGCAGAAGACTCAAACTTTGGGGAGGAATCAATAACTCTTTGTTTCTCGGTAGGCAAACTGGTTCAGGGACAGACTTCTTGTAGGGTAGATTGCAGTCTTTGAGTTGGTGAGTGGAAGACTTGAGCAGAATGTCCCGAACATTCCGCATGCTGCCAATCTTCTTGTTATCCGAGCCGACAAGATGCTTGACCTTGACAGATGACGAAAGAGTACCTCATACTTGAGTCTTCTTAGTATACATGACCTTTTTCGAAGAAGACTTTATCACTGCAGAAGAAAGTTTCGACTTCTTCCTTAGTGGAGACACATCCCCTTGCCTGTGAAGTTGCAGCTTCATTCTTGGAAGACTTGGCGTCTGTCGTCATCTTTAATTGAGGTTTGGTCGAGGACTTCTCCATTCGATAGGTAGATCATTCGAGTCTGGGCCATATCATTCGAGTCTGCACTATTCGCAAAACCTCGCATGGATGTTTAGGGCCTGAAGGGCCTTAGCCATGTCTAGCTCGAGATCTAGTTTCTTATCGATATCATTCTCTGCAAGCAGAATACATAAGTCAGTAAGTCACAAATCAAAGAATTCAGAAAAAATTGAAGCAGATTAATAGAAGTATGACATACCATCGCAATAAGTGAGGGGAACAAGTGGACCATTGCCAACCTCTCCTTCCCACCGTCTGTTGACCTTCAACATATCGGTGTGCCATACAAGATCTCCTTGGTTGAGACTGTCAAATAGTTTGGCATTTCATACACGGACCTGGGAATACTTCTTGTAGCGCTTCACTTCACTGAAATAAAAGAACTCCCAGACCATCAGATCCAGCTGAAGAAACAACTCAGATTTCCAAACACATGATCTTCTTAATAGAACTTTGGAGTACATTGGCTTGGAGTACACTCATGTGCAGAAAAACTTCCTAAAAAACTTTGACAATGAAAATGTGAAGCCCAAGAGAAGTAGAAGGGACGAAATGTGATAATTCTGGCATCCGGATTTTCGGATCCACACATGGCTCATTGTCAGTTGAAGACGCTGCCAGCTTGACATGCATGTCATCAAGTATGGCATAAGGATAGGTGGGATGCCATTTCTGGAAATGAGTTTTAGATGTAACACAATGCAGATTAGCCACAAATATCTTCTTGTGCACCTTGGAACCACCCCACATGTACAAAGGTACTTGTAAACTTGGTGATCGACTACTATCATCAGAAGATATGATAAGTGAATAGCTGCAAAAGGGGAAGAAAATTGCAAGTCAGATAGCATGTTAAAAACCCTAAGTTGCGGCACAAAAATAAAATAAAATTAGACAACGAGAAGGCCACAAGGCCCGAGTTAATTTGCAACTCGCCTAGCAGGTCATGGCATAACTTCAACAGAAAAAACAAAAAAGTCGCAGCCGAGATCGGCTGCTACTACGACTTGTGACATTGTGTAGCTGCCAAACCGCTGTCCAGCAATCAGGCCCGCAACAAAGAAGCAGTAGCCGCAGCTGCCACCACTAGCGAAGACAGTAGCCATAGCATCGCCTAACTGATATTGTCTCTCCAGCCACCACATCACGACGACAACCATCCGACCCGCCCAGCTGGTCCTTGCTTCGTGTGAAGAAAGAAAAAAAAAAAAACAATTCGTGATAGAAATTGCCTCAATAGCCACTGTTACGCCATCACCTCTGGCAGCAACATCGGTGACGACGACAACCCGTTGGGCCCATCCAACTGGTCCTTGCCGCGAAAAAAATAAATAATTCAAACTACCTTGGTGTGCACGGCGACTCATCTCCTTGACAAGCGATACACTCCTTCAAGATCTCTCTCATCAATTAGAAAGTAGAGGATGACAAGTTTGCATTTTCAAGAGGAGTGAAGAGAAGCTTTGTGTTTATAAAGGTTGGACATCCTAGGTCAAGGAGAAATCACAAGCCTATTTTCATTGGGAGCCGAACTCCAAGAAAAAGTCAAGAGCCTACTTTAATTAGGAGACCAACTCGAAGAAGAAAGTTAAGATGGAGTTGGAGAGCCTGATAAATATTTCTCATCTCCTCCATGCCTCACAAGCGCCATGTAGAGACTGAGGGCATTTGTGGGAACATATATTTCACCAGCCAATAAGAAGACAACATGTGAAAAATGAATATTCCCTAGGTCAAACTAATTACCCTACTTTAATTAGGGATATTATTTTTGATTTAAGTTAGGAATATCCCCCTAAATCAAGGAACCAATCTCCACCAAATCTCTTGAAGTAATTCCTATCTTCTTTTTGGGAAGAATAATCATAACCAAATAAGGATTATTCTTCCATAACTCTAGCACACAAGGAGACCATAAGGCCCTGTTTGGTGGGTTAGACTAGACTGGTTAGGATTAGGCTTGAAGTATTGGACTGAACTGGGCTAGACTTCAATCCTATTAAGTTGTTTGGTAGAGCACTAGACTGGACTGGAGTTAAGTCCAACCCATTGTTTGGTACAAGGCCACACTGGACAACATTGGACTTCATTTTTTTTTAAAAAAATTCGAAAAGAATTTACTATTCATTTGATTATTTAATATCATAAATAAATAATTAAAATGTATCAAATTACAGAACCAATATTTATATAAAAAATTGTTATAGAACCATCACATTCAAAGAGATTGGGACTTCAATAAAAAATATATATGTAAATATATATATATAGATATATATCGATATATATAAAGAGATTGAGCTTGTCTCAAAAAATAAAAAAAAGATTGGAACCTACAATCGAACAAGCAACAAAATCCAACAAAATTAAATCAACATATCTAACTTACTCAGAATAATTGAGATCAATTCGATCAACCCATTAACCACTATTAACAACAACAGTAAAAAAAATAAAAAAATTGCAGCCAAAAGGAGATGGAGAAAATCTGGGATTCCCCTATTACAGCCAATGGTCTTTGCATCTTGGACCAGAAATGAACATAAGCAGGAAAAAAAGAAATATGAGATAGCATTGAAGAGATTGAAGTGAGAAGATTTGCATCAATGGTCTTTGCATCAAACCCACCCTATTACAACCAATGGTCTTTGCATCAAACCCACCCTTTTCCTTCCATTTTTCTTGTTCCTATTTCCAAGAACAGAAGAAGATTGCTTGAAATGTAGATAACATCATAGAAGAAGATGAATAGAAGAACAGAAGAAGAAAGGGGGCTCTAGAAAAAAAAAAAAAAAAAGAGAGAGGAGAAAATCACAAAGACAGAAAGAGAGGAAGAGAGAAGAGAGAGGGGAAGAGAAAAAAGAGATGAAATTGATGAGAGGAGGCGTGCTGGCCGGGAGAAGAGGCGTGTCTCTGGAAAAGACTCAGATTCTAAACCCAAATATGGGCTTGGGTTCTGGAGCCATAGTTATTTGGGACATGGATCCCATGCCCATATCCAATCCAAGACTAATTTAAGCTCACCAAACAATGGCTAGGATCCATGTCCATTTTAATTGAAAATATCCAGTC
>NC_034011.1:12496050-12539672 GCF_000346465.2 Prunus persica | reverse complement strand
GGCCCCCCCCCCCAAAGGGGGCCAAAAAAAAAGCTTAACAAAAATTTTGGGGGAATTTTTTTAAACCCAAAAAAAAAAAAAAAAAAACCTTTTTTTTTTTTTTCCCCCCCCCCCCCCCCCCCCCTCGTTTTCCATCACTTTCTCTCTCTCTCTCTCTCACGATTAAGTGCCACTGCACACGGCTAAGGCCACCTGGCTCTCCCCTCCATCCATTTTAGCTATTGTCCTATCTTTGTCAAGATCCAATTGAACTAGTTTCAGCATTAGAGGGCTTTTGGCCAACACCCCTTGGGTGTGGTCTATTTACTCTTATTTATTTTGCAAGGATCGAGGAAGGACGAGAAGGAAGATCAAAGGTCGAGGAATCAACTTGAGAATATTCCCCATGCGGAATTTTGCTCAAACAGAAGTTTAATCTTTATTAAAGCATCAAGTTCTTCACAATTTATAATCCCAAGAAACTTTGAAACATGCAACATATTAGATCTACAAGTATCCATCTTATCACCTAGATGCAAACCCCTAAAGATGGCCAGTCAAAAGAGTTCCACACTTATAATAAACTTAAGTAAAGATTATAAATTTATCAACACAACTCATTAGATTAAAAACTCAACATTCAATAACACAAATAATTAAACTAAGGCATCCTCCTAGCCTTGGCCAAGAGGCCTAGCTAGACATAGTCATCGGATTACAACAAATAAGCATAGAAAAATAAGATTACACCCTTTGACTAAAGACGGAAAAGTGACCAGCCATTCCTCCGCAATTTCACTCCAAGTATTGGTGAATATTGTGTAAGCTTGTCAATGTGTCTTATAGCACATAAAAGAGAAATATTTATAGGCTCTCAAAAAATCCAAGGTTTTCAAGTATAAATCCCTCTTCAAATATGATTTGTTTCCTTTTCCATTTTTCTTGACAACTAAGTTATTTGAGAAAGAGATTGACTTATTCAACTTTCTAATTCAGATCAAGACACACCCATCCCATTGGGCTCTTCTAGAATATTCTAATAGGCCTATTCTTCATCTTGGAATACAAATTAAGACACAATTAATTACTTAGATAAAATAGATAACCCTAGTAATTAATCCAATTTCTGCGCAGAAATTCTAGCTCTGAACAGCAGTCACTCAAAACACGATATCTTCCTCTTTAGACTTTAGAACCACCAATCGTAAAATTCTATAGAAACTAGACATCCAGGGGTTCGCAACCATATAAGGCTCATTCGGACTATTCCCTAAAGTCTGTTGATTTGCACAGGCAGTTTATGAGAAAATGTGCATAATGCAGCGATGATTGCCTTAAAAATCTTCAAATTAATTCCTTGGTTTAAATTTATCTAAAAAATAAGAAAACAAGATAAATAACTAATAAATAAGAGAAACTATGCATAAAAACTAAGAATTCAAATGATATATAATTATGAGCTTATCAGTACATTCACTTACCTCTGTGAGCTTGTCGAGAATTCTGAAAATCACCTTTAAGTAATTTTTCTTTCGATGGTTGTATAGTGATATGAAAGACAAATGACTAGTTAACAAGACAACTGTGATGTCTTAAATCTAAGGACTAGTTTGCACTGTTGCAACTTATGAGTTCTAGTTTGATATGTGGTTAAGACTTCTACGCTAGAACTCTAGTTTGATCACGTTCAGTGTACTTGTCCCTATAAGAACCCACATACTTATCTTAGTGTCTCTACACTCAATAACTTGAGACTTGTCATGTGTACCAAAGTTCAACCGTTTTGATTTTAATCCTGTGATGGTAGGGTAAAGTTCCCCATTGGCTTGACAACCATTAGTGGTCAACAAGTCAACTTTCTTTTGTGCGCGAGCGTGCCACTGCTAGCAGTTTAAATGTAATAACCCAAAACAAAATATCCTAAAATTAGTATTAATTTATTCTATCAAAAAGACGATTTTGCCCTCGCATTATTTAATAGGAAAAAAGTTGACTTTTTGACTGAGAAGGAATTTGGCAATTTCACTTACGACGTTGCGTAGAGCACGGCGAAACGAGTCCGTAGACACGGAGTAGACTCGAATCGAAGTTGTAACGAAGAAAATACGTTCAAAATACCGCGAATGGCAAAATGGTAATTTGGAAAAAGTCAGATTTTTATCTCTTCTCTTTCTCTCTTCCCCTCAGCTTTCTTTCTCCTCTCTCTCTCTCCTCCCGCGCGACCAGCCTCGCCCCTTCCTCCCTTCCAGCCCGTCTCGCCGCCACCACAGGCCGGCTCGATCTTCGGTGTGGGTACCATCGGAACCACCTCGGCCCCGCCGTCCTTCCCCTACCCGTCGCCGCCCTTGGGCCGCTCGGAACTGGCCGGAAAATCGTGATTTCTGACCTGTTTTCACCCGAACTTCTCTCCTCTCGTTCTCCATCAATTCTCAACCAAATCGTTCGAGTAAGGCACCAGAGGCCAGACTGAGCCACATGAGGGACCTTCAAAAGGTCCAGTTAGCTCGGACCAGCAGTGAGTGGACTTTTCTTTTCTAAACGATTTGTTTATAATTAAATTTCTTATTTGATCTTGAATAAGTTTTATTAAATGTTTCCGAGCATGATTAGTGCAGTAATATTTCATCATTCTATGCTGCTTACTTGTACATGCTAAAAAGTTATAGAAACAGAGTTTGAGGCTTGTATCAGATAAGATAGTAGCATAATTTTATATTACAGTTATTTATCAGACTTTCCTAAAGTAATTTATTTTAAAACCACCATGTACCCGTTTTTGGTGATTACCCTCACATGGACCGATGTCTACGGATATCCAGTCTATTTACAGTTCTGTCAGTGCACTTGACATTGCCTCACGAGTTTCAGGGACGCTCGGACCGTGAGTGCCAGGATTTGCGGCTCGGCAGACTTGGTGTCCCGAGACCTGCCAGGATTTGCGGCTCAGCTAACTTTGTGTCATCGAGACCTGCCAGCGGATCAGGCTGACTATAGTCCCCTGAATCCTGCCAGTTTGCGGCTCGGATAGACTGTGTCGCCGAAACCTGCCAGGGAATTTGACGGATTTTACAGGGGTACACTTAGGTGGTAGTTTTAAAGGAATTTGAGTACTTTTATGCAGCGATTGCTTTCAGTCATTTTATACCAGTTATCTCAATATTCGTGCATGTCTTATATCCCCATATATTTGTTCAGTTATACGAATATATATATATATATATTTATACATGTTTATTTGAATACCTTGTATTAAATATAGTCGAACCATAGATTTACATACCTGTTTACAATGGGGGTTACTATGTTATAACTTGTTTTAAGAACATTATTTTTGTCCACTCACACTTTCAACTTGTTTTTCGCCCCCAGGCCGTAGAAGTGCGAAGGAATCCACCACGGGCCACTCCTAGCTTCTGCACCACCCACCAAACGTAGGATTTTGTTGTAAAGTTCTTGAAGTTTTGTAAATATTTAGTTTTTGCTCTGATATTTGGTTGGAACTGAGAACCAGAGTTGAGACATGTTTATTTGCTTTATTCTGGCGGTTGGTGTGAAGTTTATCTGTTTGTTTAACAGGTGAAATTTTTTGGGATGGGACGAATTACAGGGGAGACTCTGCCGAATTTTCGGCAGGAGTCTAAGGAAAGTTTTAATCGTATTTGTAACAGGAAGGGTAAAAAGGTCATTTGTGCCCGACATTCGCCAGGTGTCGGATACGCACAGGATCCAGCTCGAATTCCAAAGCGGAATTGGGATCGGGTCCTGTCATTAAAACCCTAGCAGACTTTTAAAAAATAGATAACTTGCTCCCAAGTTACTGATTCTTAAACAAGCAATTGTGAATTTGGGTAAGGAATATCTCCCAAGTAAGTTTTTTTCTTGCCTCAGACTAGTGAGGACTTCACAATTTTTCACAATACAAAATTGGTAGTTCTAGCCAGAATAAACAAAAAGAAGACAAACTGTTTAGGCAGAACTGCCTATTATAGGACTCAAAAAGCGAAACCACAACTGCAGAGAAGGCAACAGAATGTTGGACTTCGATTTCTGCTTGGGTAGCTGCCTCTGAACTGGGCTGGATTGGCTGTGTCTATGCTGGATTGAATCATCAACACCTTCAACTAATGAGTTTTAGCTGGAAATTGAAACCAATGTTTGAGTTTGGTAGAGCTTCAATTTATTTCGAGCCATGGAAGGCTTGTTGAATGGGCAGAATTGGGGCCTCTTTAGTCTGAAGAGGACAGAAGTGGCTGGATTGATAGTCACTGAGCTGGAGCTATGTTGTGTTCCTTCCAAGTGCCAATATATGCTTAGTATAGTGGTACAAGTAAGGGTGTTGAACCACAGGGACCGATTGGACCTCTATAAATTACTAGTTTCGAAAAAACCCTAACTGAAAATGAAAGTGACAAATTGAAAGTAGTTTTTGTGTTGTAAATGAAAAATAACTTAAAATGCAAGAAGAATGTAGCAGTGAATGATATATTAAGATAGAAAGAATAGGGATGAGACCAGGGGTTTCGAATTCACCATTGCAAAACCAATTACATGTTTATAAAGTTAAACCATATTAAACTACCAACATATTTTCAGGGTTCGTTTTACATATATATGATCAGCCATATGATGTGTGGTTTTGATCAAATTCTCCTAATCTACAACCTAATTGGGATGTTCAACTTTGGTTCCATGTTAAGAGTCATTAGCATGCAAGAAAACGTTAAAGAACCAAAGAAAATATATGGCAGGATGTTTGCATAGCATTCTCTTCATTCATTCACATGTCTACCAAGATTAAGCATGATGTATCTATAGGCAACCCTAATGGTGATCAAACATTAAAATTGACAAACAAATTTACAATAGATTCAGTGAATGAAACAAGAATCAGATTGATGAACTGAATACTTTAACTTAGAAACATGGATCAATGTTGCAAGGCTACATCGAAATCCCTAGCTATGAATTTAGTTACACATCATGTTCACAGAGATTAAAAGGAAAATAAACAACATGAGTGAAAACAAATTCAAGAGAGAAAACGCTTGAACCAATTCTGATGTTGAACTTCTCCAAGCACAACCTCCTGCGATGAGTCCAGATGGTGGAAATATATGGAACAGCTAGGGTTAAGTGTGGATGAAATGAGAGAATAACCAAAAAGGGTCTAGGGTTGTGAAATTCGTCCAGAATAAGTAGGGTCTGTAAAAGTGGCTAAAAGACAAGTTTTTATGGGGTAAAAGAGGCTACAAGATATTCCAAAGAGATCCTAACAAATTAGCCTTTATTTTGCACATTTTTGCCTTATTTGGCACCTCCAAATCAGGCTAGAGATCCTCATTGCTTTCCCATTCTGCTCTTAGTCTTCAAACAAGCCAGGTTTGCCTTGGATTCTTTATTTGGACTTCAAAACAGGTCACAAAACTTGTTTCTACGTTTGAATAAGGGCCAACTCCAAAAATGGCATGTTTTCATTTCTTTTGCCTTCAACTTGATCCTAAAGTAGATGCAACTACATACTAACACAAAATAGGATAAAACGCCACAAGTTTAACTCAAAAATATCACAAATAGACTAGAAATGGATGGTATAAATGTATAAATATATGAGCTATCAAGCTACACTATGGTGCCTATTCTGCTTGACCAAGGCTTTTTGTAAATTTGTTGAGGTTTTCATATTTGTAAGAACCCAGACTCTGCTTGATTTGGCTTTGTGCTGAACCAAATTTGTAACGAGAGAAGTCTCGATTAGTAAAATAGTTTCTTTGAACTGAACTGAAACTAGAGATTTGAATTTCTAGCTGATTTGTTTCTTGTGGATCAAAGAGCTTTTTGGTTGCTTCAGTGTCTGAAGGTTTCTTGAGATCAATTGATCTTTTTGATTTTTGTCAATATGACTTTGAGAGTTTTTGTCTTGATTGATTTTTTGGTTGTCCTTTGATCTGTTCACCTCCTCTCATATTTATAGGAAATGTTGGAGTGGGGATTTTTAATCTTTAAAAATGGCCGGCAAATCTTTAAAAAGATCTTTTCTTTTTTCAATGTCATAAAAGAAGGAAGCTATTATTTTGGCAGAGAAGAGCCATCAACAATCAGCTTTCATGGAGGTCTTTTCCTTGCTTTTTCAGAAAGAAAAATAAACTCTCTTTGTTCTCTGTTTGTTCCTTGTAAAGAGAAAAACACAATCTGCCATGATGGTCAATTTGCTTTTCCTATTGAACAACTTCCTTGATCCCTACCTATCTCTTGAAAACATAGTCTGCTTATCTCTTGGAAAGGTCACCTGCTTTGGTGCAGAGTTTCTCTATATATAATAAGGGAATTTGATCTTCTTTCTTCGGCTGCAAAAATGGAGAAGTCCTTCTGACAGACCTGCCTTCATTAACTCCCTATCAACTCCTCTGAAAATTTTGACTTTTCAAAGTTTAAATCACGTGGGGGCTTTCCTGAGAAAAAGATATGCTATTTTGCCTTTTTGGGATAGAGACCAGGTGGTGAAAATTTCTCAGAAGCTGGTTTTACACAATTTTTTATTTCCCAAATAATGGTATTTTATTCTTTAGATCATGGCTATATTTGTAATCTACTACAAAGGTTTGGGCTTTTTAGTATCTTGGTTTTTTGCTTCTAACTCCTGCAGACAAAGCCCAAATGCTTTGTTCATGGCCCTCTCGACAAGAATGGGCTGGCGTACAAAGTTTTGGCCTAAACAACCAGTCTTGGGGATGATCAACGCCTAATTGATAACGTATGACCTGGAACGTTTAGGAAATGGTGTGCAAGTGTGAGAGGTCTCCTTATATCCAATCTCATTGTATAGCTCTCATCTTGCTGTTTTACTGTTATGATAATAGACCAAATATCATGGTTGAAAACAACGATCTTGTCCATTAGTGATGGTGAAATATCGAGAAAGCAACATCACATGTTTGGCTTTAGAGTATATTTCTAACAGTGTCAGCACGGATGACCATTCAATTGGTTTGTGGATGAATAGATGGATCGGTGGATGTTGTGTGTTGTCTAACTTTTTTGCAAATGATTGTGGCCGAGAGGGGAACAATTCTCGGCTAGAGCCGGCCTTGGGTGTGGGCGAGAGGGGCCTTGGCCATGGGCCTCCAATTAAGTTGCCCCAAATTTGTTATATATTATATATATACTATTGTCCAATTTATTTATAAAAAAAAAAATAGAAACAATACCCGATTAGGATTCTTCGTTTCCTCTTTCCAAAAGGTTTCTTCGTCCCCAAACAAAAACAGAAACAACACATGCTTGAGGAAGGTGATTCCTCTTCCCAGAAGGTGATTCCTCTCCTTGTTAGTTTCTCCATGGAAGAACTCTATTTAATCCGCCCATCTCTTAATAATCCACCACCATATTTTTCTCGGTTTTCCCCATCTCTCTTCAATCCATCCATTATTTTTAGTTTCTCTGATCCTTTTTTTCTCATATCATATTGTGACCCTAAGAATCAATCTCACACTAAAAAGCTAGCAATTGTCTTTGAGATTGATGGTGACCAAGAAGGGAGGAACATGAGAAATTAAAAAGGTAATCAGATTTATAATTTTTATTTTATTTTATATATTTGTTCCTATCCATCAAACTATTTTTTCAATTTCCAGATTATACACAGACAATGACTTTGCCGTTAAGAGATTTAGTTCAGGTAGGATTATGCTCTATAATTGTTTATCGTAAAATCATTATTCACGCACTTTACGCTCTACGTAAAATTATTTTATTTATTATTTTTTTCGCAATTGTATACTAAGGGAAAGGGCCTCATTTAGTTTATCACCTAGAGCCACTCAAAAGTTAGGGCTGACACTATTCTCGGCTGTCCGGTTCACGGCGTGAACTACAATGATGTTGGAGTGGTGACGACAATTGGTATGGATGGGTAGCCAAAGTCAATAGCTCAGCGATGACGGCACTGAGCTTGGTAGCTTAGTGGGTTCAGATAGCTTGGGAAATGCGGGTATCCTAAGATATCTAGGTGGATTGGATGGTGCTTAACAACACACTTAAGAAATGCGAGCATTAAAAGAACTTTCTTGTCGACATAAAAACGGATGGAATGAAGTGGGAACTGCCCAGGAATCCCAAAATGATTTTTGGGATTTTTTGCGATGGTTATCGATAGTTACTCCTACTCCTAAGAAAGAATTTAAAGATACATGATAAAAGATAAAGGGTTTTTGATCGATGAGGATTTTTTATTGGGGACTAGACCCTTGAAACATTGTTGGGAGTCCTCTATTTATAGGCTAAGTTTTTATTTGGCCAAACTAGATTTTCGATTGTGACTCTGGCAAATGTCCAATCAATGTTGTGACTTTCTCTGCACGTTATTGTCTGTGATTGGCCAAAATGGACGGTTGAAAAGATAAACCTCGACCATGACCAAAGAACGCCACTCCATTGTTTGGTGAGATGATCTTCCTTCGGTCGCTTTTCCAATCAGTGACCAGTTTAGTGCGTGGGCTTGGGCCTCCCTCCACCTTTCCTTCTGAGAGCCCATTTTTCTCTTAGGCGGAATGGATGTAAAAACTGGGTCTAAACAGCTGCCTCCCTCACTCTCACTGACAAAATTTGGAAAATGCATAAACTACATGAGGGGATTTCAGAAAAGATGATTCTTATGCATGGGCAGAGGAGGACCTATTAAGGCGCAAGAAGGTACAACTGTACCTTTTTTCGCCCGGAAAAACTATTGTAGGTGCTTTAAATTGCCCATTTTCTCAATTGGTGTACAGATTACCTTATTTCCATTTTCAACATTTAAGTAAATAAGGAAAAACTTTGTCCTTTTACTTTAATTTATTTTTGCATTACTCCATTTACTTAAGTTTACAATGTAAATAAGGAAGCATTCCCCATTTGGATTCAAATAAAAATACTAGAAAATCAAATTCCCACAAAATCAAAATATGAAAAATAAGTTCTAGTGCAAAATACGATTTAGGCTAAAAATGATGGCTCATTAAGTCAATATATACTTCATACTAAAATCCTATAATCAAATTTTCTTATTTGATGTGTAAGGAATAAAAGCCGCCAAAAATTATCTTGAGAAAATAATTTTCAGAAAAACAATTTTTCATACTTAGTCAATATTGCACCTCCGCTAAAAAACTTCTAAATCCACCATTGTACATAGGTATTGTTGGTACTTATGTTGGACTGTCAGAGTTTTATTGATGAACCCTATGGCCCATCGACGGCTATAATTTGGGGAAATTGTTGGCTAGACATGTAAGATATTCTTCAAGATGGTATGTCTGTGTCGATAAGTACGTACATTCATTTTCAATGACAATGTCACATGCAATGCAAGAAGAGAACGCTGAGATTTTTTCAACCACAAAAGGGCTTAAAAGCCAATATGTGACATATATGTATAAGCTAAAATATAATAGCATTTTTTATCAAAAATAAAAATAAAAATTCTAATAGCAATTGGTAAATTGAACGGCTGGTCTTTCAGTTTAGGTCCATGTGGTTCAAGATTCATTATAACCAATAACTAGGGTTGGTTTTGTTTTTTGAAAATTGACAAGCTTGTTAGTAGTACTAAAAAGGACATAGACGTGTTGATTGATGGTCCTAGTAGACGTGGACATACATGTTCCAATGGGTCCTCAAAATAGCAATAATTGCTGGTGATATTATATGTTGGAAATAAGATTCTGGCCTTCTCTTTCAATTGGTCGTTTTCAAAGAGGTCCCCAATTGTCACACCCTAAAACAATCCAAACCTAGCCGTGACCTTGACCCATCCTTTAATAATTCCATCCAAATTGGATATATATCTTCTCTCAACTTTGGTTTATTTTGAGAAATTAGGACGCTAGCTCTATTCATGCTCTATTTTTCTTTTTCCTTCAGAAATACATAATTATGTCTTTTAGGTAATAGGAATTACAATACATTAATTAATGGATTTTAAGCTTAAGCCATTAGGAAAAAGGCAACAATTGTACCAATTAATATCTTTTCTGACGTGTCAACGTGGCTTAGTCTAGTGATAAAGGTCTAGACTTGCAGATGCATGTTTGCTAGTTGTCACATATAATACCAATGGATGCGTCAATACAACACAACATGTATTCAACAACGATCGATGAGCATTGTGATTATGTAGGAAGGAAAAGAATTTACTTTCTTTAATTCTATATTATCAAAAGAAATAACCAATAGATGGATTATAGAATCTCCAACCAATTTAATTTCAAAGTTTTGTTACAGGCAGCAGTAAAAGCCATGAGCTACAAAGGAAAAACAACATTGCAATTGGCAAATCAACTTAAAAGTACGTAAGTTGAGTTAAATGATTTGATATGCTGTATCATAATGAAAACTCACTAAAGGGTAAGAGCACGATGAAAGTCTGGTTCAATGTGCTTCCTTATCGATGTGATGAAGAACTGAGATTAGTACATGAAATTAAAATGCACACTGTTGAACGATAACTGAGATTTTCAACACAAATATGGTGATGTTATACATTAATATCCATGAAAGCTAACCAATAATAAAAATGAAAATTATTCAAAACCCCAACAAGAATAAAAAGGCAGTCTCTAAATCTATTAATGAAAAGAGCCTACGAAATTCCCTGAGAGAAGCTAAATATAGCAGCAACATTACCCCAATTATACATTACAGAAAGCACAACTACGGAAAAAATTATATCAAGAGAATAGAGAAATATAAGATATATAGTTGGCCTTATAATCTAAATAGCAGCTAAATTTACTATTAAACAAATGTGTTAACCCATTGACCACATTATCTTCCATCTAGCCAGTTGACAGATTTGGTTTCCAAGCGTGACAACAGGGCATACAACATACAAATATTGTCCTTAGAACAGCTGATAGAAATACACAGATATAAATGTTAAGATTTCAGAGGAATGGACTCTTGACTCACAACTAAGAACATCGATATTATTCCCAACTTAATCACTTGTTTAGCAAGTGTGGGGTTTTATACAAAAGGTCTTGATATTATTAGGAGTGGAACCATTTATCATATGAGACTTTCTATTTTGTTAAGTTTCCGATGTGGGACTTGTGTATTATTCAACAATCCTCTTCACGTGGGACCACTTTTTTTGTGGACCACATTTGCAACAAATTCCACATCTGTTTTTGTCTTTTTTCCCTTTTCTCCATTTTGGGTTTGTTTAATTTTGGTTCAATTTGGGGGTTTTTGTTTGGTTTGAGTTTGTTTGATTTTGGTTTAATTGGGCCCAGTGAACAGATCCGCTCTGATACCATGTAAAGATTTTAGAGGGACGGACTTGTGGCCCACAACTAGCAACATCGATATTGTCCCCAACTTAACCACCAGGTGTGAGGTTTTATACAAAAGGTCTTGATTTTATTAGGAGTAGAGCCATTCATTATATGGAACATGCTATTTGTTAAGTTTCCGATTGGGACTCGTGTATTCTTCAACAATAAACACAATTGCTTATGTACAAATTTTGCATCCCAATTTTCTCCATGAGATCCATAATCTACGAAACCATACCATTTTCTTAAGCAGGGACAGTTAGAAAACAATAGGAAATAAAATACCAAAAGCAAATCAATACAACTAAGAAAAATGCAGAAGAAAAAAAGAAAAGAAACAATATCAAAACTAAGAAATATTCAATACCTCTGTTTCTCTCCCTTGATTCTTCTTTATATCCCACTAGTTAAAACCAAGAAATAAAAATTAAGGGGTTCTTTGGCCCAAAATAATGGGTGGATTTTTAGTCAACTGTTTGAGTCCAAAATAAAAATTAAGGGGTTCTTTGGCCCAATTGGGCATTGGGTTGTTCAAATTAACAAAATTAAATACCCGGAATTATGACCCAAAGTCATTTTAGCCCATTTTATCTGACGACTTTCAAGAAAAGACCGTTGATTATTTTTCAAACAGGTCTTTACCATGTTAAAGGAGAGATGCTCATGCTCCAAGTCCAAGCTAAAATCCAGAGTTTGACTTCGACAACTGGAAAACGTCAAGTGGCAAAGGGAGAAGGAGTAGCAACCGCATTAAATGCAATTTGAACCATCAATCTTAACCAACTTGTCAAAGATAGTTACGCTCGAACAATTCTCAGAAGGCCCAACCGTATAAATAAGAGAGATGGAGAATAATAAGTCTCCTCCTCCAAATCTAGAATAAGAAATGAAGAGAGAGAGAGAGAGAGAGAGTATCCTCCAAATGAAAGAGAGCAGCCGAGAGAAGAAAAAAAATGCTCCTATGTTTTTCATATTCAATTGTCCTTCTTAGAACACTTCCTCTCTACATTTATGTTCAGTGTTTCAGTGTAGGTTGAGATGCAAATTCCAACACCACCTACATTATCTAGATAGATTTTCTTTCTATTTTGTGCAGCATATAAGTTCTCATGATGCACTCTTAGATTATGTGATTCTAGCTAGCCATGGGATACTGCATTATGTCCAAATAGTACTTGCATCATCGAATGCTCATGGGCTTCTATAGTCTCTTTGAAATTTACAAGGAGAGCACATATATGATGGTAGCTACTGTTGACTTTTGTATTATATTTTAGGTAATTTCTTATACTATTAGGTTTTCTAGTATAGTCCTGTGTGTGATAGTAGAATTAAGTTTGTAATCTTACGTATATATATTCCTCTTTGTGAGATGAATAAAACACAACAACATTAAATCAAATAGTATTCTTCTTCTTGGCACTATAGTCAAGTTCAGAAAATAAGGGAAAACTCTAAAGCGAATTATCCTCGACGCCACCGCACGAACCCAACGTTGCAGCATCCGCAGCATCGACCTGAAAAAGCCACCTCCGCTGCGAATCACCCAGCACCGCCGTATTGCCCAATCAACTCGCCTCCTTGGCGCAGAACCCAGCCGCTCCGTATCACCTCCTATTTTAATTCTTGTTGAAACTCTTAGTTTCTTGTAATGGCCAAGGACGACGAAAATCTGCTACCACTTGTAATCCTGGTGGTACATCATCATCATCATTTCAAATTGGCACTTACACGAGACCTCATCTTCGTGTCTTCCTCACTGGGTTGAGAATGCGCAATACATTTTCTACCTCTACATTTTGGAGCTTTTGAAGCCAAGCCAATTTTTAAATATATATTTATGATACTTCCAAAAAAATAGAAAAAAAAAAACATAAAGTTAATAAATTAGTATGGGAAACCTTAAAACTTGGGAGCACTTGAAATTGATACCATCTTCTGAGGTTTTGTTGTCTTCAAGGGTGACAAAAAAAGTTGTTCAAAACGCATTGTCCAACTGACCACATGCTTCTTCACATAAAATAAACATAAAATAAAATAAACAAATAAACATAGTCATTACCAAATATAATAAACCACATGCTTCTTCACCTCAAATATAGCAATGGAATAAAGACATCTGACAAAGTATTTAAAAACTGACGCCAAATGGATTTTGATACGTTTACACAATGTATTAATACTTTTGGAAAACAGAATTTAAAAAAATGTTATCCAACTGACCCATACATATGATTTTACGTATTTAACTTAAACAAAGGAAGACTTTGTGCTCAAGATTCACACTTAATCTAGCCTAACCCTATCTTCAATGTTTTTTTTATCTAACACAAGAGCCAAACATTACAACAATTATATTCCTTGCACTTTTTAAAGGATGAAGCCAACCATATTAGACACGAATCTTTGCATTTCTCAATGCCGAGATTTTGGTCCTCGCTTCCTCACACTTTTCATACAGTAGGGATGTTAATCCACCAATCATTTTGAGCATATTTGAAGCAGTTTCACAGGCTTGTGGTAGCCGTACAATTTGGTTTTGTACTTTAGTCCCCATCTAGGCAAGGTGTTGTGAAATTATTGTAAGCGCACAATCCGCACAAGTAAAATATAGAAATTGTTGATGCTCAAAATGGCCCGGCCAATATTGAGTGCAACTTAGTGATTAGATGTGCTGAGTCTTCAGCAGAGAAGAAGGCTGAAGCCCTTGGTGAAATGGGTTGGTGAGAGACCTGTAGAAGGTAAAAAGAGGAGAAGCAATCGTTAAGCTTCAGACACCGGTGTGGTGCCGGTCGAAGGCTCTCCGATGCCTGAGTCAGTTACAAGTAGTAATTCTGGCAGAGTAACAGTAAAAGTGGGAGAGTAGTTCCTCGTTTTACCTGGGTACTGTTCCCTATTTATAGGGAAGTGAAAGTGGGAGCTTTGCACAAAGTTCCAATGTGGGACTTTGTGCAAGCCGTTGTGGTGACGACACGTGTCCTGGAGATTAGGTTTGGCAGTTGAGAGCTTCGGCAGGTGTCTGGCACCTCGGAAGTGTGTCTTCCTTCGGCATGGGAGAAGGCGTGGCTGCCTTGGTGCTAGTCGCTTTGATGCTGGGTCTGCTCGGTTCATTATGGTGTAAACAGTAGTCCCCTAAGTTCGCGGTCGAGAAGTAACTTCTGGGTTGGGAACTTGTGAGTTTTTGTAATTGTAACCGAGCATTCCAGCTTCATTGGGAGCCGCAGGGCACTCCCTAGTCCCCCAAGTTGGCAAGCTAGGAGTTGCGTCAACACATGGTAGCTGGGTACCTGGGTACTTGGGCATGTTGCAGATAGGATGGGAGCTGGGTCCCTAGGGGAGCCAGACCTTCGGGGGAGCCGGGTACTTTGAAAATTTTGGAGACTCCAATTCTTTCATGGCTCCTGCCGTTCGGCAAGGGTCTAGCTCCTTTTTTTTTTTTTTTTTTTTTTTTTTTTTTTTTTTTTGGGAATGGCCGGGCCATTTGGAATTTTTGGACCCTCCACAAAATCTCCATGGCCCTTGCCGTTCGGTAAGGGTCTAGCCAAAATTTTTTTTTTTGTTTTTTTTTTTGTTTTTTGTTTTTTGTTTTTTTTTTTTTGTTTTTTGTTTTTTTTTGTTTTTTAAAGCTTGGGAGCTAGGCCTTGAAAATGTTGAACTCTCCACAAAATCTCCATGGCCCTTGCCGTTCGGCAAGGGTCTAGCCACACACATATACACAATTTAATTTTTTGTCACGGCCGGGCCATGTGGATAGAGATTGAAGGCTTGGCTTGGATTGGGCTTTCGGCAAGTATGAAGGGCTTGAGATGGGCTTCGGCATGTAAGAAGGCTAGGGTTTAAAATGAGGGGTGCGAGTCTTCCTTCAAATAAGACCTACCGTTCGGCAAGGTCTATTTGGAAAAAGGGGGGACATCAGCCAGATTTCTGAAGGGCAAAGCAGCGGCAGGTTCTAGAAGGGCAGTCGGGTGAGCACAAAAAATTTCTGAACAGCTCTTGCCGTTCGGCAGGGGCTCCTTGGTTGCTTGGTTTGGGCATAATTTTTGAGTCGTCCTCGTCTTCAGCAGGCAAGGGTCTTCGTGGCTGGAATTAGAAATCGACTTTGGACAGGAGGCCGAGCCTTGGGCTTCGGCAAGGACTCGGGCGAGGCAAGTCGACTTCGGCAGTTTGTGTGAGCAGTTTGTGTGGGCTGGGTCCTTCGGCAGTTTTTCTTCGGCAGCTGGGCAGCTGGGCAGCTGGAGTAAGTTTTGGTTTTGTTGGGAAAATCCGAGTGGCTAGCCCTTGCCGTTCGGCAGGTCTTGGCCACGGTTTTTCTTTGTTGTTGATCAAGGCTTTGGGCAAAGCATCGGGGTGTTGCTTCGGCAGCTGGGCTGTCCTTCGACAGGGAGTGCTGTCCGAGGGGCTGGGCGTTGCAGCTTTGCTTCGGCAGTGGGCGCGGCAGCTGATTCGGCAGGCGTGGTGCTGTGCCAATCGGCAGGGTCTGGCCGAGGTGTGGTTGAGGTGCTGCGGAGATCGAAGTGGAGCTGCGACTGATCTTGCCGTTCGGACGAAGGGGCTGGGCTGTTGTTTCGGCAGGCGCAGCGAGGCTGTGCTGTCCGAGGTAGTGTGTTGGCTGTGTTCACGCTTCGGCAAGGGTGATTGGGCCTAGCTGGACGAGTGGTCTTCACGAGCTGGGCCGAAAAATAGCTGGGTGTGGAGAGTAGTTTGGCCGAAAATAGCTGGGCCAAAAAATAGCTGGGTGTTTGTGCTGTCGCTTAGCCTCGCGAGCTAAACAGTCCATTCGGCAGGTGAGTCCATTTGTTGCTGCCAGGGTCTTGCCATTCGGCGAGCCCAGCTATATGATCTTTTGAAATGAGACTTGGGTGCCTTGATAAAATTTGGGTCTTGGCCTTGGACAATTTTGGGCCCTAGCCTTGTACTAAGATTGGGCTTATGAAGTAGGCTAGCACACTTGGAATTTTGAGGGCCTCCATTTTGTTTTTGCACGGGCCTTGCCGTTCGGCAAGGCCCCTATTTCCCTAAATTTTTTTTTTTTGTTTTTTTGGTTTATTGTGTAGTTTGAAAATTGAATTTCAAATTGTGTGTAGGTACAAGGGATTTAGGAGGGAATATGAAAGGGTGCTAGGGTTTGCTCGTGAAACGAGGCGTGGTACCCTTAGTTGGCTATTTAATAGGAACTTGGGTGGTGAAGGCATCACACTTGGCTTGAGTTGAGAAAAATTGTGAGAATTTGAGGAGGAGGAGAAGAGATTTCCGGCGAAGGTTTTGTGGTGGTGCTTGTGGCGGAGGTGATTTCCGGCGACTTGTACGTGGTGGTACGAACAAGGTTAGACCTTATTTCGCTTGAACTTTTGAATTGAAATGTCTTGTTTTGCATGAACATGTTGAAGGTTAGGAAGAACACGTTGAACATGAGCATGAACATGATGAACATGTTGAACATATGTATGAACATGTAGAATTCTTGCCTGGCATGAAGATTTGGCAAATTTCTGTTGTTGTGGTTCGATCCTCTCTGCATGTGCATTTAGTTCCTTTTTCTTGTTTTTCCATACTTGTAGATGTCTGAAAGTTCTAATAGGGAAAGTCTTGACCCCCCTGCCTTTGGCGGGGATGATACTGAGAGTGAAGAGCCCAGCCAGTATATATGTTCTGAAGAGGAGAGTTCAGAGACAGAGGGTCTGGTAGAAGGCACTATAGAAAGTAGGATGATAGGGCCTGGGGGTGAGAGGGTTGAGCCATCAGTAGACTCTGGGTCAGTCGGCTGCATATAGGGAGATGCAGAGAAATTATATAGAGTTAGAGGCTATAGCAAATCGGGTTCTAGCCTTGCCTCAAACGCAAGAAGTGGGTTTGAGCAACCAGGCATCACCATCAGGGTCTGTGGGTATAGCCGTGGCTTCAGCATCAGAGGGATTAGACATCTGGGTTGGTGTCCCGTTGCCGAGGCGGAATACACTTACAGAGGCGAAATTGGCCCAGCTACGAACAGATTTTTGTGTGCCAGCCTATGTGGGCCTGAGGTTACCCACTGAGGCCGATGTAGTCAGATATCCCTCGGATGGCTCCGTGATGATTTTTACAGATATGTATCGGCACGGCTTCAGACTGCCGTTTCATCCGTGGGTTCAGATGATGTTGGCCAAGTTGGGGTATGCACCGGGGCAGTATAATCCCAACTTTTGGATTCTTCTTCATGGGGTGTATATTGCCTGGTGGTTGGCTGGGTTAGGGGAGCCAACGTTTGAGCAATTCATGTACTTGTACTCCATTTCGAAGCAGCAGGGGAATTTTGGCTGGGTACAGGCGAATTGCCGAAAGGCGAAGGAGAGAGGCTATTTTATTGGACACAAGCCCACTACGCAAAAGTCCTGGAGGAACAGGTGGTGCATGGCCTACGGGGACTGGGAGAGTCCTCCAGGGAAGAGCGTTGTCCAGCACATTCCTACCCACTTCCAGTCTATAGGTCCTTGGCCCCATCCCTTAAGATTGTCCAATGCCTGATTGTGTTGTCTTGGCTCCTATTTTCAGTTCTGTATTTTTTTTTGTGCCAGTGTAAATGGCTAAGTAGTTTCTAACTCTTGATGCAGGTTCAGTGAAGTGGGGCCCTATCTCCAAGGAGCAAGAAGACGAGGTTGAGTGGGTGAGGGCGCAGCTATCAGAGACTGAGCGTGAGTGCGGGAACCTAGTCACGCAGAAGAATTTGTTTGAGTCTGGACTGCTGCAAGGAAGTAAGTACCTGGGTTATCTTTTTGTTGTGTGTTGAACCTTTGCGAGTTTGAGTAATAGAATTGCTTTGTTTGTTTTGACAGTGGCTGGCATCATAAGGGGGAGCACGAAGGTGGCCGTAGACATTGATGAGGCCGAGATGCAGAAGCGGCTGAGGGAGTCTCGTGCCAAGAAAGCTGAGAAGAGTGCTGGAAAACGACCCAGGGATGATGATGAAGGTCGGGTCGCGGACGTGCTGGGGAAAAGGAAAGCCTTGGAGGAGGCGCATCAGCGTGTGATGGGGTCAGGGCCGAGACTTCCGCCTTTTGATCTGCAGGCACCGCCGAAGCTACCCTTCGGCATGGAGGACGTGTTCGCTGAAGGGGTAGAGAAGGTAGACTTCGGCAGGCTACGCCAGCAGAAGAAGGAGGTCAACCTGGCTATGCACCGGCAGGAGGTGCCTTTAGTGAACGTCTTCCTGGAAGGCGTGAAGAGCGACCCTGAGGCTCTGGCGAGGACTCCAGCTTCTTCCTTCATTGACTGGGCCCAAAAGACGATCCTCACCTCTGCCTATGTAAGTGTTTAGGCCCCTTTTTGAATGTATTTGTGTTGGAATATTTATGTGTGGATTGACTAGTATGGTTTTTGTTTTCCAGGCCTTTGGCGAGATGTACGTCAGCATGGCCAAGGCTGACAAGGAGATCCAGAGGCTGAAGAGGCGGGATGAACAAGCCAAGAGCAAAGTGGCGGAGGCGCAGGAGGCCATCCGAGAGAAGAACGCCTTGCTGGTGCAAAAGGCGGCCCTGGCCAATGAGGTGGATGAGCTGAAGAGGTCGAAGGCCGAGGAGGTGGCTGCTGCCCGAGTCGAGGCGATTGAGTCCTTCTGATCCTCGGAGAAGCTGAAGAGCTATATCATGGACCGACTGGTTGATGAGCAGCTTCGCTGGGAAGATAGGTTGGTTAGGTTCAACCCCTCGGTGGAGATTAACTTTGACACCAGTGGCGAGCCTCCTGCACAGACCCCTCCTGCTGACGCTAGCGCCCCGACACCAGAGGCTGAGCCGGCTACTGAGGATGCCCCTTCGACCGAGTCCTGAAGGCGTTGCCTTCGTGATGTGTTATAGCTATTTTGTACTCTAGTGATTGTGTTGGAACACTTGTTTGTTTTGTTTATTTTGGTTATGTATGAACATTTGTCCTTGCCTGGAGCAAGGCTGTTTTTATTTATGATATGAACTTAGCTTGATATCAATTGTGTGAAAAATGATAACAATGTGAGTTCATGAGAATGAGCCTGAGTCAGGCATTTCATTTAAATAGGTGCCGAAAGGCAGAAGGTACAAGTGGTCTAGGGTCTAGATACCTTGCTTCTACCTTACAGTAAAGAATCAAGACCAAAGTATTGTCCTAGGGTCTAGATATGTTTACTTGTAATAATACTTGAGGTGGTCAGCATTCCACGGGTGAGGCAGCGTCTTGCCTGTGGAATCACGAAGCTGATAAGTGCCGGGGCGGCAGATTTTGATAATCTCGTAAGGACCTTCCCATGTAGGGCCGAGGGTACCTTCGTTAGGATTTTTGGTAGCCAAGGAAACCTTGCGCATGACCCAGTCCCCCATTTTGAAAGCACGGGGCTTGACTCGGGAGTCATAGTATTTGGCGATGCGTTGCTTGTACGCGGCATTGCGCATGCTCGATTGGTCCCGGAGTTCCTCAATGAAGTCGAGGTTGAGGGCCAACTGCTCGTCATTGGCCGTGGCATCGTAAGTGGAGGTTCGGTATGTGGGCTGGCCAATCTCTACCGGAGCCACGGCCTCGGTTCCCAATGATAGGGAGAACGGCGTTTCACCCGTGGATGTGCGGAAGGTGGTGCGGTAAGACCAGAGTACTTCTGGGAGTAGTTCTGGCCAGCAGCCCTTGGCTTTATCAAGTTTTGTCTTGAGGGTCTTCTTGATGATTTTGTTCACGGCTTCGACCTGGCCATTGGACTGAGGATGGGCTGGGGAGGCGAAACACAGACGAATCTTGAGGTTGGAACAAAATTGTTTGAATTTGGCGTTGTCAAATTGCCGGCCATTGTCGGTGACAATGGAGTTGGGGATGCCGAAGCGACATACAATGTTTTGCCACACAAAGGATTCGATGCGAGCCGCAGTGATGGTGGCCAAGGCCTCGGCCTCAGCCCACTTGGTGAAGTAGTCCACGGCCACAACTGCATACTTGACTTGGCCCTTGCCCTCTGGCATCGGTCCAATGAGATCCAGTCCCCATTGGGCAAATGGCCAAGGGCTGACCATGGCAGTCAACGGTTCAGCCGGGAGTTGTGGGATGTTGGCAAATCGCTGACACTTGTCGCATTTCTGGGTGAAGGCCTGGGCGTCAGTGTGGAGTGAAGGCCAGAAGTATCCTTGGCGGATTGCCTTATGGGCTAGCGAGCGTGCGCCCGAGTGGTTGCCGCAGATGCCTTCATGGATTTCTCGGAGGACATAGTGACCCTCCTCTGGAGTCAGGCATCGAAGGTAAGGAAGGCTGAAACCACGCTTGTATAAGGAGCCGTTAATGATCAAGTAACGGGCGGAGCGATGGCGAACGAGTCGTGCTTCTGCCGGATTAGCCGGTAGTGTTTGGTTCTGTAAGAACTGGAGGATGGGGTCCATCCATGTAGGGCTGTGATCAATAGTGCAGATGAGTGGGGCTTGTGTGCTGGGCTGGGCCAAAAACTCGATGTGGATGTGGCGACCCATTCCTTGCTCCAGGGCTGATGCCAACCTGGCTAGTGCATCGGCATGGCTATTCTCGGAGCGCGGCACTTGCTTGATAGAGTGGGCTTGGAAGGTTGCCAGCAAGTGCCGAGTGTGCTGGAGGTAGGCCGTCATAGAGGCATCCTTAGCCGTGAAGTCCTGGTTGACCTGGTGGACCACGAGTTGTGAATCGCTAAATATCTGAATTTGCCTGGCATCCATCTCTTTGGCTAATCGAAGACCAGCTAAGAGTGCTTCGTATTCGGCCTCATTGTTGGAGGCTTGGAATTTGAAGCGAAGGGCGTACTCGAGGGCAACCTTGTCTGGGGAGATGAGAACGAGGCCGGCCCCACAGCCCTGGGCATTAGAAGAGCCGTCTACGAATAAGGTCCACAGGGGCTGGGTTAGGTCGAGATTGCCTTCGGTGGGGTTTTGGTCCTAACTGGGAGGGAGATTGGGTTCTGTTGTGGGCTGGATAGCTGCCGAAGCCTGAGGCTCCGTGAATTCGGATAAGAAGTCAGCAACGGCCTGTCCCCTCATGGCCGGGCGGGGTTTGTAATGAAGATCAAACTCGCCCAGTTCAATGGCCCATTTGACCAGCAGTAGAGGCCGCGGTCCGTAATGAAAGAGGTGTGGGCCTGATCTTGGGGGTGCATGAAGATCTGGTTGTAACCTGAATAAGCATCCATAAAGCTAAGGAGGGCGTGGCCGGCTGTGGCGTCGACTAGCTGGTCAATGCGGGGTAGCGGGAAGCTGTCCTTTGGGTAGGCCCGATTAAGGTTGGTGTAGTCGACACACATGCGCCAGCCCTTTCTTGGCTTGCGGACCATCACGACATTAGCCAGCCATGTAGGATAGTCAACCTCCCTGATGAATCCGATGCTACTCAATCGTTCCACCTCCGCCCTCATGGCCTCATAGCGCTCGGGATCATAAGCGCGACGCTTCTGTCGGACTGGTCTGACGGCAGGATTGACGCTAAGCCAATGGGATATGATGTCTGGTGATATACCAGGCATATCATTGTAGGACCATGCGAAGACTTCGGAGTTGAGGCGGAGGAAGGAGACCAAGTCAGAGCGAAGCTCTGGCGAGATGGAGGTGCCGATCCGGACTTGTCGATTCGGGATATCGTCATGGAGGGTAACCAGCTCCAGGTCCTCCATAGGTTCAGCCTGTGGTGCGATGGACTCCTCCCTTGGGTCTTCAGGTGGTTCTGTGCCAGCTTGAGGAGGGGCGGGAGCCTTGGTTATTGCTAGGGCTTGACGGCTGAAGCATAGCAGCTTCGGGCTCCGAGTTGGTCGCCGCGCACCGTGCCTGGGCCATTAGGAGTGGGAAACTTCAACAACAGCATATGCGTGGAAATAAAAGCCTTCATTTGGGCCAAGGCTGGGCGGCCGAGGATGACGTTGTAGGCTGTGGGGCAATCGGCGATAAGGAAGGGGGTGGTGATCGTCGTCCGCTGGGGTGCGGCCCCAATTGAGATGGGGAGATGAATGCTGCCGATGGGCTGGACCACATCACCCGAGAAGCTCACAAGGGGTGTGATGCTTCGGTCGAGTAGGTGAGGCGGGACCTGGAGTTCATTGAAGCACTCGGCAAACATCACACTGACCGAGCTGCCAGTGTCTACCAGGATACGCCCAACGTCGAAGTTAGAAATGTCAGCCCGGATAATGAGTGGATCGTCATGGGGGAGGATAACACCACGCTCCTCCTCCTCGCAGAAGGTAATGGGGGCCCAGCCAGTCCTGTGGGTCTTTGGCAATCGTCCCTGCTCGGTGGTGAAGACCTGGTGCGCATAGGTGGAGCGGACATAATGTTTGATGGAATTGTTGGAGGTGCCAGCCAGGGTAGGACCTCCGCTGATGGTGGAGATCATGTTGATTTGTCGTTGGTGAGGGTTAGGCGGGGCTGGTATGTTGCGCACATAGTTGTCCAGCTTACCCTCCCTGATGAGCCCTTCAATTATGTTGCGCAACGCAACACAAGACTCGGTGTCATGGCCGCTGAATTGATGAAAGCGGCAGAAGACCCCCGTGTTTGGCATTGGCTTGTTGGATGGTCTCTGGGGGGGTGGCTTGGGGATGATGGGGGCTTCACGCACCAGGACGTTCTCATAGGTGGTGTTGAGGGTGGTAAATACCTCGAACCTGGGCCTGGGTGTGAATGGAAGTGGGGCCCGATCAGCAGGCCTAGGAGGGTTGCCTCCGCTAGAGTGGTGGTGGTTGCCATGTCTGCCACGTTTGTTATTACCGAAGGGATGCTGGTAGCTATCCTTCCGCTTATGTTGCTGGTTGTCCTGAGTACTCGGGGCAGGGGTAGAATGCTGAGGTGGGGCTGGGGCGGGTGCTGAAGCAGGTGGAGGATCAGCGAAAGCGTTGCGCATCAGGTTAGCTGGGCCACGCTTGGTATTGAAGTATTCGGCCTTAGCATGGACTGCTTCCTGCTTCATCAGCTCTGCATATGTGTTCCAACTGTTGCTATGGACCAGGTAGCGGAAGTTGGACTCGCGGAGGCCGCTCTTAAAAGCGCCGAAGGCAGCGCGATCGTCAGTGTCTGGGCAACGGGAGTATTCATGACTGAAGCGGGCTGCATATTCCCGAAGGGGTTCGTCCTCAGCCTGCCTAAGCATATACAAGTTGTCGGCAGAGTATAGGCGATCAGTCTGGATCATAAAATGGTCCAGGAACGTCTGCTTGAGACTATCGAAGGAGTTGATGGTGCGGGGGTGGAGCCTGTAGAACCAATTCAGGGCCGCGCCGCTGAGGGTGGAAGGGAAAAAGAGGCACATGCCTTCATCAGTGAGGCCTTTGCACCCAAGGGCAGACTGGAAGGAGTGGATGTGGGTGAGAGGGTCCTCCGTGCCAGTGTAGAAAGCGATGCGGAGGGGCTGGATATCTTTCTCCTGGTGGTAGTGGAGGATGCGTTCGGTAAAGGGCCCTGGTCGTGGTTTTGCCCAGAGGGGTTGATGGCTGCGTTGTTGTTCGCTTTCCAGGCGTCGGACCTTTTCGAAGAGAAGCCTCATGGCCGGGTCGGCATGAGGAAGAGTTTCAGGCGTCAAAGGCCTAGGGGCGGGGCAGACAGGGACTGGGGATTGTTCCTAATTTTCCAGCGCCCCGGTGTGGTAATTTGGCTGGGTCTCTGAATTATAAAAGTCCCAAGTATCCGAGTCCCCGACACCTTCCTCGTCGGGTATGCGGACGGGGGCTGGCGAGAGGCCCAGGTGTGTCACCCGTGGGTCTTCGAGGTTGACAGGGATAGGGATCGGCCTTGGTTGACGGTCCGAGAGGCGATCCCTGCAATCTTGGTAGATCCTGACTGGTTCATGAGGCCGGTCCCTCGGTGGGGGAACGCAAATGGGTCGTGACTGGGTTATCTCCGGATGAAGGTGGTCTTTACCTTTGCGGAGCCTAGCCTGGGCTGAGGCACTGTGGCTGGAATGTACTGGCTGGTTCGGCTGAGTAAGCCCAACGTTCTGGGTGAGGTCGTGCTGGGCATCCTGGGTGTGAGTCCTTTCCCAGTTCCGCTTTAAAACACGATAGTCATGTTCTAGCTCAACGTTCCTGCATTGAAGGTGCTCGTATTTTTCCGACATTTTAGTGACACTGTCGCGGAGGCGCTCCATTTCTGCCTGGAGAGTGGCATCTTCCGAAGATTTCCTTCTAGAAGTACTATCGCGGGGGGTATGATGCTGGGTATCGCGGCTATCCTCGGTCGGCATAGCAGAATGTGGGGTGAAGAAGAGGCGACGGGGCCTGAGGGGTGAAGGAGCCAGCTGGGCTGATAGAGAAAGAGGGGATTCAAGTGTCAGTTTCCCACAGACGGCGCCAAACTGTTGATGCTCAAAATGGCCCGGCCAATATTGAGTGCAACTTAGTGATTAGATGTGCTGAGTCTTCAGCAGAGAAGAAGGCTGAAGCCCTTGGTGAAATGGGTTGGTGAGAGACCTGTAGAAGGTAAAAAGAGGAGAAGCAATCGTTAAGCTTCGGACACCGGTGTGGTGCCGGCCGAAGGCTCTCCGATGCCTGAGTCAGTTACAAGTAGTAATTCTGGCAGAGTAACAGTAAAAGTGGGAGAGTAGTTCCTCGTTTTACCTGGGTACTGTTCCCTATTTATAGGGAAGTGAAAGTGGGAGCTTTGCACAAAGTTCCAATGTGGGACTTTGTGCAAGCCGTTGTGGTGACGACACGTGTCCTGGAGATTAAGTTTGGCAGCTGAGAGCTTCGGCAGGTGTCTGGCACCTCGGAAGTGTGTCTTCCTTCGGCATGGGAGAAGGCATGGCTGCCTTGGTGCTAGTCGCTTTGATGCTGGGTCTGCTCGGTTCATTATGGTGTAAACAGAAATAAGTATAGTGTTGTTCTCACGAAGACTGTAATTTCCTATTAACTACCAATTATGATTAATTCAAAAATTTATTTGAACAGTTGATTAAGAAGATTGATAGATTTAAGTAAACTAAAACAATTATTCCTAGCAAATTCTGGAAAAATATGAGAAACGTAGCTTGATCTCTAAGCTTTCCAAGCATATATCACAAGCCACTAGGAAAAATTGGAAAGGTGTTCAAATTTTTAATCTTCCACAGCAGTGCAGTTCTGACGGGATTTCAACCTAGGCTGTCTTGACTTGCATGTCTAGAGCATTTGGCTTAGTAGAAAATTATGAAACTTTGACACAATGATCTTCAATGTCTTAGCTTTGTTCTCCAATTGTCCTTGCCCTAAAATTCATTTGAAAAGTCAATTTTCAGTCGAAATCCTTCCAAGAGCACAGAATAGCTGAAAATAAGGAAAGTACGGTAATAATGCTCTTTTTAATTAACTTTCACACAAAAACCAAATATAAGAGGTATAAAAATATAGGAAAAAATGCACTTGTCAAACTATCTAAAACCTATTTTTTCCTAGTCCTCGAGCAAAATAAGAAATTAAAACAGAAACAAAACAAAACAAAAACTAACTAAACTACTTTCGCAGGTAAACTCGATGGCACTTAACATGTGCCACAAGCCGTTAAACCTCTAGGTGTCCCAGTAGGAGGTGTTGTGTCTTCTGTCATGATACCCACAAACATTTTACTACAAAATAAAGTCGTTAAAGACACCACTCAAAACACACCAAATGACTCCTCCCACCATATTATGATGTTGACCAAGTTTTGGGCTCAATCCGATATCGATTGGCCAATAAAATCGGGCAATTTAAGTTTGTAGGAAGTTAGTTTCGTAAATGGAGTGGTTGGTGTGCTGCATTGTTTTAGCAATTGGATTCCACTCAAAACTCACCAAATGACCCCTCCCACCACATTATGATGTTGACCAAGTTTTGGGCTCAATCTGATATCGATTGAAACAAGAAATCAGACAATTCACGTTCGTACGAAGTTCGTGCATCAAATGGAGTTGTTGGAGTATTGCATACTTTTAGTGATTGGATTTCACTTAAAACTCACCAAATGACTCCTCCCACCATATTATGATGTTGACCAAGTTTTAGGCTCAATCTGACATCGACTGGTCAATGAAATTGGGCAATTCAAGTTCAGACGATGTTCGTTCTATAATAGACAACGTGTGTTGCATAGTTTTAGAGATTGAATTTCATTCAAAACTCACCAAACGAATCCTCGCACCATATTATGATGTTGACCAAGTTTTGGGCTCAATCCGATATCGATTGGCTAATAAGACTGGATAATTCAAGTTTGTACGAAGTGCGTTATGTAAATGGAGTGGTTGGGGTATTGCATAGTTTTAGCCATTGGATTTCACTCAAAAATCACCAAATGGCTTCTGCCCGTATATTATGATGTTGACTAGGTTTTGGGCCCAATCCGATATCGATTGGCCAATGAAATTGGACAATTCAAGTTCGTATGAAGTTTGTTCCTTAAATGGAGTGGTTGGGGTATTGCATAGTATTAGCCATTGAATTTCACTCAAAACACACCAAATGACTCCTCCCGCCATATTCTGATGTTGACCAAGTTTTGGGCTCAATCCGATATCGATGGCCAATGAAATTGGACAATTCAAGTTCGTACGAAGTTTGTTCCGTAAATGGAGTGGTTGGTGTGTTGCATTGTTTTAGCGATTGGATTTCACTCAAAACTCACCGAATGACTCCTCCCACCATATTATGATGTTGACAAAGTTTTGGGCTCAATCCGATATTGATTGAACCAAGAAATCGGAAAATTCAAGTTCGTACAAAGTTCGTGCATCAAATACAGTTGTTGGTGTACTGCGTTGTTTTAGAGATTGGATTTCACTCAAAACTCACCAAATGACTCCTGCAACAATATTATGATGTAGACCAAGTTTTGGGCTCAATCCGATATCGATTGGCCAATGAAATTGGACAATTCAAGTTCTTACGAAGTTCATTCTATAATGGAGTGGTTGGTGTATTGCATAGTTTTAGCCTTTGGATTTCACTCAAAACTCACCAAATGCCTCCTCCCACCATATTATGATGTTGACCAAGTTTTGGGCTCAATCCGATATCGATTGGCCAATGAAATTGGACAATTCAAGTTCGTACGAAGTTCATTCCGTAAATGGAGTGGTTGGTGTATTGCCAAGTTTTAGCAATTGGATTTCACTCAAAACTCATCAAATGACTCCTCCCACGATATTATGATGTTGACCAAGTTTTGGGCTCAATCTGATATCGATTGAACCAAGAAATCAGACAATTCAAGTTCGTGCGAAGTTCGTTCATCAAATGGAGTGGTTAGTGTATTGCATAGTTTTAGCAATTGGATTTCACTCAAAACTCACCAAATGATTCCTCCCACCATATTATGATGTTGATCAAGTTTTGGGCTCAATCCGATGTCGATTGAACCAAGAAATTGGACAATTCATGTTCGTACGAAGTTCGTTCATCAAATGGAGTTGTCTGTGTATTGCATTGTTTTAGAGATTGGATTTCACTGAAAACTCACCAAATGACTCCTCCCACCATATTACGATGTTGACCAAGTTTTGGGCTCAATCCGATATCAATTGACCAATGAAATTGGACAATTCAAGTTCGTCCAAAATTCGTTCCGTAAATAGAGTGGTTGGGGTATTGCATAGTTTTAGTGATTGGATTTCACTCAAAACTCACCAAATGACTCCTCCCACCATATTATGTTGTTAACCAAGTTTTGGGCTTAAACCGATCTCGATTGGCCAATGAAATTGGACAATTCAAGTTCGTACGAAGCTATTTCCGTAAATGGAGTCGTTGTTGAATTCCATAGTTTTAGCCATTGGATTTCACTGAAAACTCACCAAATGACTTCTCCCACCATATTATGATGTTGACTAAGTTTTAGACTCAATCCAATATCGATTGGCCAATGAAATTGGACAATTCAAGTTCATACAAAGTTTGTTCCGTAAATGGAGTGGTTGGGGTGTTGCATAGTTTTAGCAATTGAATTTCACTCAAAACACACCAAATGACTCCTCCCACCATTTTATGTTGTTGACCAAGTTTAATCCGATATCGATTGGCCAATGAAATTGGACAATTAAAGTTCGTACGAAGTTTTTTCCGTAAATGGAGTTGTGGTTGAATTGCATAGTTTTTGCCATTGGATTTCACTCAAGACTCACCAAATGACTCCTCCCACCATATTCTGATGTTGACCAAGTTTTGGTCTCAATCCGATATCGATTGTACCAAGAAATCAAAACATTCAAGTTCGTACGAAGTTCGTTCATCAAATGGAGTGGTTGGTGTATTGCATAGTTTTAGCAATTGGATTTCACTCAAAACTCACCAAATGACTCCTCCCATTGTACTATGATGTGGAGCAAGTTTTGGGCTCAATCCGATATCGATTGGCCAAAGAAATTGGAAAATTCAAGTTCGTACGAAGTTCGTTCTGTAAATGTCATGGTTGGTGCATTGCATAGTTTTAGCGATTGGATTTCAATCAAAACTCACCAAATGACACCTCCCACCATATTACGATGTTGACCAAGTTTTGGGCTCAATCCTATATCGATTGGCCAATGAAATTGGAAAATTCAAGTTCGTATGAAGTTCGTTCTGTAAATAGAGTGGTTGGTGTATTGCATAATTTTAGCCACTGGATTTCATTCACAACTCACCAAATGACTCCTCCCACCATATTATGATGTTAACCAAGTTTTAGGCTCAATCCGATACATATTGGCCAATGAAATTGGACAATTCAAGTTCGTACGAAGTTCGTTCAAGAATGGAGTGTTTGGTGTATTGCATAGTTTTAGCGATTGGATTTCACTCAAAACTCACTAAATGAATCCTCCCACCATAATTTGATGTTGACCAATTTTTGGGCTCAATCCGATATCGATTGGCCAATGAAATTGGACAATTCAAGTTCGTACGAAGTTCGTTCCGTAAATGGAATGGTTGGTGTATTGCATAGTTTTAGCCCTTAGATTTCAATCAAAACTCACTATACGACTCCTCCCACCATATTATGATGTTGACCAAGTTTTTGGATCCATCTGATATCGATTGGGCAACGAAATTGGACAATTCAAGTTCGTACGAAGTTTGTTCCATAATGGAGTGGTTGGTTTATTGCATAGTTTAAGACCTTGGATTTGACTCAAAACTCACCAAATGATTTCTCCCACCATATTATGATGACCAAGTTTTGGGCTCAATCCGATATCCATTGGCCAATGAAATTGGACAATTCAAGATCGTACGAAGTTCGTTACTCAAATGGAGTGGTTGGTGTATTGCATGGTTTTGGGGATTGGATTTCACTCAAAACTCACCAAATGACCCCGACCACCATATTATGATGTTGACCAAGTTTTGGGCTCTATCCGATATTGATTGGCCAATGAAATTGGACAATTCAAGTTTGTGCGAAGTTCGTTACGCAAATGTAGTGGTTGGTGTATTGAAAAGTTTTAGGTACTGGATTTCACTCAAAACTCACCAAATGACTCCTCCCACCATATTATGATGTTGACGAAGTTTTGGGCTCAATCCGATATCGATTGGACAATTCAACTACGTACGAAGTTCGTTATGTAAATGGAGTGGTTGGTGTATTGCTTGGTTTTAGCGATCGAATTTCACTCAAAACTCACCAATTGACTACGACCACCATATGATGATGTTGACCAAGTTTTGGGCTCCATCCGATAACGATTGGCCAATGAAATTGGACAATTCAAGATCGTGCGAAGTTCATTACTCAAATGGAGCGGTTGGTGTATCGCATGGTTTTGGGGATTGAATTTCACCCAAAACTCACCAAATGACCCCGACCACCATATTTTGATGTTGACCAAATTTTGGGCTCTATCCGATATCGATTGGCCAATGAAATTGGACAATTCAACTTTGTACGAAGTTCATTCTGTAAATAGAGTGGTTGGTGTATTGCATGGTTTTAGCAATGGGATTTTGACAGAAAACTCACCCAATGACTCCTCCCACCATATTATGATGTTGACCTAGTTTTGGGCTCAATCCGATATCGATTGGCCAATGAAATTGGAAAATTCAAGTTCGTACGAAGTTCGTTCAATAAATGGAGTGGTTGGTGTATTGCATGGTTTTCGGGATTGGATTTCACTCAAAACTCACCAAATGACTCCCCCCACCATATTATGATGTTGACCAAGTTTTGGGCTCAATCCGATATCGATTGGCCAATGAAATTCGACAATTCAAGTTCGTACGAAGTTCGTTTTGTAAATAGAGTGGTTGGTGTATTCTATGGTTTTAGACATTGGATTTCACTCAAAACTCACCAAATGACTCCTCGCACCATATTATGATGTTGACCAAGTTTTGGGCTCAATCCGATATCGAGTGGCAAATGAAATTGGACAATTCAAGTACATGCGAAGTTCGTTACAAAAATGGAGTGTTTGGTGTATTGCAAGGTTTTGGGTACTGGATTTCACTCAAAACTCACCAAATGACTCCTCCCACCATATTATGATGTTGACCAAGTTTTGGGCTCAATCCGGGATCGATTGGCCAATGAAATTGGACAATTCAAGATCGTGCAAAGTTCGTTATGCAAATGGAGTGGTTGGTGTATTGCATGGTTTTAGCGATTGAATTTCACTAAAAACTCAACAACTAACTCTTCCCACCATATTATGATGTGGACCAAGTTTTGGGCTCAATCCGATATGAATTGGCCAATGAAATTGGACAATTCAAGATCGTGCGGAGTTCGCTACGCAAATGGAGTGGTTAGTGTATTGTAAGGTTTTGGGTATTGGATTTCATCTAAAACTCGTCAAATGACTCCTCCCACCATATTATGATGTTGACCAAGTTTGGGGCCCAATTTGATATCGATTGGCCAATGAAATTGGACAATTCAAGTTCGTACGAAGTTCGTTCCGTAAATGGAGTGGTTGGTGTATTGCATGGTTTTAGAGATTGGATTTCACTCAAAACTCACCAACTGACTCCTTCCCCCACATTATGATGTTGACCAAGTTTTGGGCTCAATCTGTTATCGATTGAACTAAGAAATCGGACAATTCAAGTTCGTACGAAGTTCGTGCATCAAATGGAGTTGTTGGTGTATTTCATAGTTTTATCGATTGGATTTCACTCAAAACTCACGAAATGACTCCACCCACCATATTATGACGTTGACCAAGTTTTGGGCTCAATCCAATATCGATTGGCCAATGAAATTGGACAATTCAAGTTTGTACAAAGTGCGTTCCGTAAATAGAGTGGTTGGGGTATTGCATAGTTTTAGCCATTGGGTTTCACTCAAAACTCACCAAATGACTCCCGCCCGTATATTATGATGTTGACCAAGTTTTGGGCCCAATCCGATATCGATTGGCCAATGAAATTGGACAATTCAAGTTCTTATAAAGTTCGTTCCGTAAATGGAGTGGTTGGGGTAGTGCATAGTATTAACTATTGAATTTCACTCAAAACACACCAAATGACTCCTCCCGCCATATTATGATGTTGACCAAGTTTTGGGCTCAATCCGATATCGATGGCCAATGAAATTGGACAATTCAAGTTCATACGAAGTTCGTTCTGTAAATGGAGTGGTAGGTGTATTGCATGGTTTTAGAGATTGGATTTCACTCAAAATTCACCAAATGACTCCTCCCACCATATTATGACGTTGACCAAGTTTTGGGCTCAATCCAATATCGATTGTCCAATGAAATTGGACAATTCAAGATCGTATGAAGTTCGTTACGCAAATGGAGTGATTGGTGTATTGCATGGTTTTGGGGATTGGATTTCACTCAAAACTCACCAAATGACTCTTGCCACCATATTATGGTCTTTACCAAGTCTTCGGCTCTATCCGATATCAATTGGCCAATGAAATTTAACAATTCAAGTTCGTGCGCAGTTCGTTACGCAACTGTAGTGGTAAGTGTATTGCATGGTTTTGGGGATTGGATTTCACTCAAAACTCACCAAATGACTCCTCCCACCATATTATGATGTTGGCCAAGTTTTGGGCTCAATCCGATATCGATTGGCCAATGAAATTGGACAATTCAAGATCATGCGATGTTCGTCAGGCAAATGGAGTGGTTGGTGTATTGCATGGTTTTGGGGAATGAATTTCACTCAAAACACACCAAATGATTCCTCCCACCATATTATGATGTTGACCAAGTTTTGGGCTCAATGCGATATTGATTGCCCAATGAAATTGGACAATTCAAGTTCGTGCAAAGTTCGTTACGCAAATGGAGTGGTTGCTGTATTGCATGGCTTTGGGGGTTGGATTTCACTCAAAACTCACAAAATGACTTCTCCCACCATATTATGATGTTGACCAAGTTTTCGGCTCAATCCGATATCGATTGCCAATGAAATTGGACAATTCAAGTTCGTACGAAGTTCGTTCTGTAAATGGAGTGGTTGGTGTATTGCATGGCTTCAGAGATTGTATTTCACTCAAAACTCACCAAATGACTCCTCCCACCATATTATGATGTTGACCAAGTTTTGGGCTCAATCCGATGTCGATTCGCCAATGAAATTGGACAATTCAAGTTCGTGCGAAGTTCATTACGCAAAGGGAGTGTTTGGTGTATTGCAAGGTTTTGGGTATTGGATTTCACTCAAAACTCGTCAAATGACTCTTCCCACCATATTATGATGTTGACTAAGTTTTGGTCCCAATTTGATATCGATTGGCCAATGAAATTGGATAATTCAAGTTCGTACAAAGTTTGTTCTGTAAATGGAGTGGTAGGTGTATTGCATGGTTTTAGAGATTGGATTTCACTCAAAATTCACCAAATGACTCCTCCCACCATATTATGATGTTGACCAAGTTTTGGGCTCAATCCAATATCGGTTGGCAAATGAAATTGGACAATTCAAGATCTTGCAAAGTTCGTTATGCAAATTGAGTGCTTGGTGTATTGCATGGTTTTAGCGATTGGATTTCATTGAAAACTCACCAACTGACTCCTCCCACCATATTATGATGTGGACCAAGTTTTGGGCTCAATCCGATATCAATTGGCCAATCAAATTGGACAATTGAAGTTTGTACAAAGTTCGTTCTATAAATGGAGTGGTTGGTGTATTGCATGGTTTTGGGGATTGAATTTCACTCAAAACTCTCCAAATGATTCCTTCCACCATAGTATGACGTTGACCAAGTTTTGGGCTCAATCTGATATCGATTGAACCAAGAAATCGGACAATTCAAGTTAGTTCGAAGTTCGTGCATAAAATAGAGTTGTTGGTGTATTTCATAGTTTTATCAATTGGATTTCACTCAAAACTAACGAAATGACTCCTCCCACCATATTATGATGTTGACCAAGTCTTGGGCTCAATCCGATATCGATTGGCCAATGAAATTGGAAAGTTCAAGATCGTGCGAAGTTCGTTAAGCAAATGGAGTGGTTGGTGTAACCGTCACATGAATTGTAAACGCATGAATGTGATGCACCAAAAAATCTGCGGTTCCTAATGGAATAGGTAACAAAGCAACTTTGCCGCCCACTGCCACTAAATCACCACCCCCCCAAGTCAAACTGGTGCTTGTTGTTGCACTAGGGGCCGTTGCACTGGGTGCTAAAGCATGGGTGTTTTGTATCCATTGAGCAAATACGGGTTGTAATTGTATAGCGGTATCTGAAAACATATCTTGGGGGCGCCCTAAAGCGCTCATAGTATCATTATGAATATACAAACCAAAACTGTGAAAGCCTAAAAATATACATACCCAGTTGAGATGTGATATGATTTCATCGCGATGCCTAAGGACACGATCTAATAGATAGAACTAATTTCGGGATTGGGCACAGTATCAAAAATCTTTTAGAAGCACATATTCCCCTAGGGGGGTGATTGGGTCGTGGACATAAGGGTCTTTATGACACAATCAATAATTCGATTCATTTTCAATTAGGCCTTGCTCTAGCCTTGGACTCAATCCGATATCGATTGGTTAATGAAATCGGCAATTCAGGTTCGTACGAAGTTCATTCTGAAATGGAGTGGTTGGTTTATTGTATAGTTCTGGGGAATGGATTTCACTCAAAAACCACCAAATGACTCCTCCCACAATATTGTGATGTTCCCCAACTTTTGGACACAATCCGACGTCGATTGGACCTTGAAATCGGACAATTCAGGTTCGTACGAGGTTCGTTCTAAAATGGAGTGGTTGGTGTATTGTATAGTTCTAGGGATTGGATTTCTCTCAAAACCCACCAAATGACCCCTCCCAGAATATTATGCTGTTCCCCAAGTCTTGGACTCAATCCGATATCGATTGGTTAATGAAATCGGACAATTCAGGTTCGTACGAAGTTCATTCTGAAATGAAGTGGTTGGTGTATTGTATAGTTCTAGGAATTGGATTTCACTCAAAAACCACCAATCACTCCTCCCGCAATATTATGTTGTTCCCCAAGTTTTGGACTCAATCCGACATCGAGTGGTCCTTGAAATTGGACAATTCAGGTTCGTTCCAAATTCGTTATGAAATGGAGTGGTTGGTGTATTGTATAGTTCTAGGTATTAGATTTCACTCAAAACCCACCAAATGACCCCTCCCAGAATATTATGAAGTTCCCCCAGTCTTGGACTCAATCCGATATCGATTGGTTATTGAAATCGGACAATTCAAGTTTGTGCGAAGGTCGTTTCGAAATGTAGTGGTTGGTGTATTGTATAGTTCTGGGAATTAGATTTCACTCAAAAACCACCAAATGACTCCTCCCACAATATTATGATGTTCCCCAAGTTTTGGAATCAATCCAATATCGATTGCTCAATGAAATTTGACAATTCAGGTTCGTACGAAGTTTGTTCCGAATGGAGTGGTTGGGGTATTGTATAGTTCTAGGGATTGGATATCACTGAAAACCCACCAAATGACCCCTCCCACAATATTATGATGTTTCCCAAGTTTTGGACACAATCCGATATCGATTAATCAATGAAATGGGACATTTTAGGTTCGTACGAAGTTCGTTCTGAAAAGGAGTGGTTGGGTTATGGTATAGTTCTAGGGACTGGATTTCACTCAAAACCCACCAAATGACCCCTCCCCCAATATTATGATGTCCCCCAAGTTTTGGACACAATCCGATATTGATTAGTCAATGAAATAGGAACATTTAGTTTGTATGAAGTTCGTTCTGAAATGAAGTAATTGATTTATTGTATAGTTCTAGGGGTTGGATTTCACTCAAAATCCACCAACTAACTCCTCCCACAATATTATGATGTTCCCCAAGTTTTGGACTCAATCCGATTTTCACTGGTCCACGAAATAAGACAATTCAGGTTCGAACGAAGTTCGTTCTGAAATGCAGTGGTTGGTGTATTTTATAGTTCTAAGGATTGGATTTCACTCAAAACCCACCAAATGACATCTCCCACAATCTTATGATGTTCCCCAAGTTTTGCACTAAATCCGATATCGATTGGCCCATAAAATAGGATAATTCAGGTTCGTACGAAGTTCATTCTGAAATGGAGTGTTTGGTGTATTGTATAGTTCTAGGAATTGGATTTCACTCAAAAATCAGCAAATGACTCCTCCCACAATATTACGATGTTCCCCAAGTTTTGGACTCAATCCGACATCGATTGGTCCTTGAAATTGGACAATTCAGGTTCGTACGAAGTTCGTTCCGAAATGGAGTGGTTGGTGTATTGTATAGTCCTAGGGATTGGATTTCACTGAAAACCCACCAAATCACCCCTCCCACAATATTATGATGTTTCCCAAGTTTTGGACACAATCCGATATCGATTGGTCATTGAAATCGGACAATTCAGGTTCGTACGAAGTTCGTTCTGAAATGGAGTGGTTGGTTTATTGTATAGTTCTTGGGGTTGGATTTCACTCAAAACCCCCCAAATAACTCCTCCCACAATAATATGTTGTTCCCCAAGTTTTGGACTCCATCCGATTTTCGTTGTTCCACGAAATCGGACAATTCAGGTTCGAACGAAGTTCGTTCTGAAATGGAGTAGTCGGTATATTGTATAGTTCTAGGAATTGGATTTCTCTCAAAAATCAGCAAATGACTCCTCCCGCAATATAATGGTGTTCCCTAAGTTTTGGACTCAATCCGATTTTCACTGGTCCACGAAATAAGACAATTCAGGTTCGAACGAAGTTCGTTTTGAAATGGAGTGGTTGGTGTACTACATAGTTCTAGAGATTGGATTTCACACAAAACCCACCAAGTGGTTGATTTATTGTATAGTTCTAGGGGTTGGGTTTCACTCAAAACTCACCAACTAACTCCTCCCCAACATTATGGAATTCCTCAAGTTTTGGACTCAATCCGATTTTCATTGGTGCACGAAATCGGACAATTCAGGTTCGAACGAAGTTCATTATGAAATGGAGTGGTTCGTGTATTGTATAGTTCAAGGGATTGGATTTCACTCAAAACCCACCAAATGAAATCTCCCACAATATTATGATGTTCCTAAAGTTTTGCACTCAATCCGATATCGATTGGCCCATGAAATACGACAATTCAGTTTCGTACGAAGTTCGTTCCGAAATGGAGTGGTTTGTGCATTGTATAGTTCTAGGGATTGGATTTCACTGAAAACCGACCAAATGACCCCTCCCACAATATTATGATGTGTCCCAAGTTTTGCACTCAATCCGATAACGATTGGCCCATGAAATTGGACAATTCAGGTTCGTACGAAGTTCGTTCCGAAATGGAGTGGTTTGTGTATTGTATAGTTCTAGGGATTTGATTTCACTGAAAACCCACCAAATGACTCCTCCCACAATATTATGATGTTCCCCATGTTTTGGACACAAGTCGACATCGATTGGTCAATAAAATCAGACAATTCAGGTTCGTACGGTGTTCGTTCTGAAATGGAGTGGCTGGTTTATTGTATAGTTCTAGGTATTGGATTTCAAAACCCACCAAATAACTCCTCCCACAATATTATGATGTTTCCCAAGTTTTGCACCCAATCCAATAACGATTGGCCCATGAAGTAGGACAATTCAGGTTTGTACGTAGTTCTTTCTGAAATGGAGTGGTTGGTGTATTGTATAGTTCTAGAGTTTGGATTTCACTCAAAACCCACCAAATGACCCCTCCCACAAGATTAAGATATTCCCCGTGTTTTGGGCATAATCCGATATCAATTGATTAGTGAAATCGGACAATTCCGGTTCGTACGAAGTTCGTTCTGAAATGGAGTGGCTGGTTTATTGTATAGTTCTAGGTATTGGATTTCACTCAAAACCCACAAATAACTCCTCCCACAATATTATGATGTTCCCCAAGTTTTGGACTCAATCCGATATTGATTGGTCCACGAAATTGGACAATTTAGGTTCGAACGAAGTTCATTCTGACTCCTCCCACAATATTATGATGTTCCCCAAGTTTTGGACTCAATACGACATCGATTGGTCCTTCAAATCAGACAATTCTGGTTCGTACGAAGTTCGTTCTGAAATGGAGTTGTTGGTGTATTTTATAGTTCCAGGAATTGGATTTCACTCAAAAACTAGCAAATGACTCCTCCCACAATATTATGTTGTATCCCCAAGTTTTGAACTCAATCCGACATCGATTGGTCCTTGAAATCGGACAATTCTGATTCGTACGAAGTTCGTTCTCAAATGGAGTGGTTGGTATATTGTATAGTTCTAGGGATTGGATTTCACTCCAAACCCACCAAATGACCCCTCCCCGAATATTATGATGTTCCCCAAGTCTTGGACTCAATCCGATATCGATTGGTCAATGAACTCGGACAATTTAGGTTCGTATGAAGTTCGTTCTGAAATGGAGTGGCTGGTTTATTGTATAGTTCTAGGTATTGGATTTCACTCAAAACCCACCAAATAACTCCTCCCACAATATTATGATGTTCCCTGAGTTTTGGACTCAATCCGAATTTCATTGGTCCACGAAATCGAACAATTCAGGTTCAAACGAAGTTCATTCTGAAATGGGGTGGTTGCTTTATTGTATAGTTCTAAGGATTGGATTTCACTCAAAACCCAACAAATGACTCCTCCCACAATATTGTGATGTTCCCCAAGTTTTGTACTCAATCGGACATCGATTGGTCCTTTAAATCGGACAATTCCGGTTCGTACGAAGTTCGTTCTGAAGTGTAGTGGTTGGTGTAATGCATAGTTTTAGTCATTGGATTTGACTCAAAAGTCACCAAACGACTCCTCCCACCATATTATGATGTTCCCCAAGTTTTATACTCAATCTGAAAAAAAGTGGTCCATGAAATTGGACAATTCAGGCTCGTACGAAGTTCGTTATGAAATCGAGTGGTTGGTGTATTGCATAGTTTTAGCCATTGGATTTCACTCAAAACTCACAAAAGGACTCCTCCCACCATATTATGATGTTTCCCAAGTTTAGGACTCAATCCAAAATTAATTGGTCCATGAAATTGGACAATTCAGGTTCGTACGAAGTTCACTATGAAATGCAGTGGTTGGTGTATTGCATAGTTTTAGCCATTGGATGTCACTCAAAACCCACCAAATGACTCCTGATGATGTTCCCAAAGTTTTGGACTCAATCCGATATCGATTTGTCCATGAAATTGGACAATTCAGGTTCATACGAAGTTCGTTATGAAATGCAGTGGTAGGTGCATTGCATAGTTCTAGAGCTTGGATGTCACTCAAAACCCACCAAATGACTCCTCCCACCATATTATGATGTTCCCCAAGTTTTGGACTCAATCCGATATAGATTGGTCCATGAAATTGGACAATTCAGGCTCGTACGAAGTTCGTTATGAAAGGGATTGGCTGGTGTATTGCATATTTCTAGAGATTAGATTTTACTCAAAACCCGCCAAATGACTCCTCCCACCATATTATGATATTCCCCAAGTTTTGGACTCAATCCGATATCGATTGGTCCATGAAATTGGATAATTCAGGTTCGTATGAAGTTTGTTATGAAATGGAGTGGTGGGTGTATTGCATAGTTGTAGCCAATGGATTTCACTCAGAAACCACCAAATGACTACTCCCACCATATTATGATGTTCCCCAAGTTTTGGGCTCTATCCGATATCGATTTGTCCATGAAATTGGACAAGTCAGGTTCGTACAAAATTCGTTCTTAAATGGAATGGTTTGTGTATTTCAAAGTTTTAGCCATTGGATTTCACTCAAAAGTCGCCAAATGACTCCACCCACCATGTTATGATGCTCCCCAAGTTTTGGACTCAATCCGATGTCGATTGGTCCATGAAATTGGACAATTCCTGTTCGTACGAAGTTTGTTCTAAAATGGAGTGGCTGGTGTATTGCATAGTTGTAGAGATTGGATTTCACTCAAAACCCCCGAAATGACTCCTCCCAATGTATTATGTTGATCCCCAAGTTTTGGACTCAATCCGATATCGATTGGTCCATGAAATTGGACAATTCAGGCTCGTACGAAGTTCGTTCTGAAATGGAGGGCTTGGTGCATTGTATAGTTGTAGAGACTTGATTTCCCTCAAAACCCACCAAATGAGTCCTCCCACTACATTATGATGTTCCCCAAGTTTTGGACTCAATGAGATATCGATTGGTCCACGAAATCAGGCAATTCAGCTTTGTATGAAGTTTGTTATGAAATGCAGTGGTTGGTATATTGCGAAGTTCTAGAGCTTGGATGTCACTCAAAACCCACCAAATGACTCCTGATGATGTTCCCAAAGTTTTGGACTCAATCCGATATCGATTTGTCCATGAAATTGGACAATTCAGGTTCATACGAAGTTCGTTATGAAATGCAGTGGTTGGTGCATTGCATAGTTCTAGAGCTTGGATGTCACTCAAAACCCACCAAATGACTCCTCCCACCATATTATGATGTTCCCCAAGTTTTGGACTCAATCCGATATCGATTGGACCATGAAATTGGGCAATTCAGGTTCGTACGAAGTTTGTTATGAAGTCGAGTGGTTTGTGTATTTCAAAGTTTTAGCCATTGGATTTCACTCAAAAGTCCCCAAATGACTCCTCCCGCCATATTATGATGCGCCCCAAGTTTTGGACTCAATCCGATATCGATTGGTCCATGAAATTAGACAATTCCTGTTCGTACGAAGTTCGTTCTAAAATGGAGTGGCTGGTGTATTGCATAGTTGTAGAGATTGGATTTCACTCAAAACCCATGAAATGACTGCTCCCAATGTATTATGATGATCCCCAAGTTTTGCACTCAATCCGATATCGATTGGTCCATGAAATTGGACAATTCAGGTTCGTACGAAGTTCGTTCTGAAATGGAGGTTTGGTGCATTGTATAGTTGTAGAGACTTGATTTCACTCAAAACCCACCAAATGAGTCCTCCCACTACATTATGATGTTCCCCAAGTTTTGGACTCAATGCAATATCGATTGGTCCACGAAATCAGGCAATTCAGCTTTGTACGAAGTTTGTTATGAAATGGTGTGGTTGGTGTACTGTATAGTTGTAGAGATTGGCTTTCACTCAAAACCCATCAAATGACTCCTCCCACAACATCATGATGTTCCCCAAGTTTCGTAATCCGATATCGATTGATAAATGAAATTGGACAATTCACGTTCATAAGAAGTTCGTTCTGGAATGGAGTGGTTGGTGTATTGCAATGTTTTAGCCATTGGATTTCCCTCAAACCCACCAAATGACTCCTCCCACCATATTATGATGTTCCACAAGTTTTGGACTCAATCCGATATCGATTTGTCCATGAAATTGGACAATTCAGGTTCATACGAAGTTCGTTATGAAATGCAGTGGTTGGTGCATTGCATAGTTCTAGAGCTTGGATGTCACTCAAAACCCCCCAAATGACTCCTCCCACCATATTATGATGTTCCCCAAGTTTTGGACTCAATCCGATATCGATTGGTCCATGAAATTGGGCAATTCAGGTTCGTACGAAGTTTGTTCTGAAGTCGAGTGGTTTGTGTATTTCAAAGTTTTAGCCATTGGATTTCACTCAAAAGTCCCCAAATGACTCCTCCCGCCATATTATGATGTTCCCCAAGTTTTGGACTCAATCCAATATCGATTGGTCAATGAAATTGGACAATTCAGGTTCGTACGAAGTTCGTTCTAAAATGGAGTGGTTGGTCTATTGCATAGTTTTGGCCATTGGATTTCACTCAAAAGTCACCAAATGACTCCACCCACCATGTTATGATGTTCCCCAAGGTTTGTACTCAATCCGATATCGATTCGACAATGAAAATGGGCAATTCAGGTTCGTACGAAGTTCGTTATGAAATGGAGTGGTTGGTGTATTGCATAGTTGTAGAGATTGGTTTTCACTCAAAACTCAGCGAATGACTCCTCCCACAATATTATGATGTTCCCCAAGTTTTGTACTCAATCCAATATCAATTGGTCCAGGAAATGGGACAATTAAGGTTCGTACGAAGTTCGTTATGAAACGGAGTGGGTGGCGTATTGCATACTTTTAGCCATTGGATTTCACTCAAAACTCACCAAATGACTCCATCTATCATATTATGATTTTTCCCAGGGTTTGTACTTAATCCGATATCGATTGGACAATGAAATTGGGCAATGCAGGTTCGTACGAAGTTCGTTATGAAATGGACTGGTTGGTGTACTGCATAGTTGTAGGGATTGGATTTCACTCAAAAACCACCGAATGACTCCTCCCACCATATTATGATGTTCCCCAAGTTTTGGACTCAATCCGATATCGATTTGTCCATGAAATTGGACAATTCAGGTTCATACGAAGTCCGTTATGAAATGCAGTGGTTGGTATATTGCAAAGTTCTAGAGCTTGGATGTCACTTAAAACCCATCAAATAACTCCTCCCACCATATTACGATGTTCCCCATGTTTTGGACTCAATCCGATATCGATTGGTCCATGAAATTGGACAATTCAGGTTCGTACGAAGTTCGTTCTGAAATGGAGTGGTTTGTGCATTTCAATGTTTTAACCACTGGATTTCACTCAAAAGTCACCAAATGACTCCTCCCAACATATTATGATGTTCCCCAAGTTTTGGACTCACTCCGATACCGATTGGTCCACAAAATTGGACAATTCAGGTTCGTACGAAGTTCGTTCTGAAATGGAGTGTTTGTGTATTTCAAAGTTTTAGCCATTGGATTTCACACAAAGTCACCAAATGACTCCTCCCACCGTATTATGCTGTTCCCCAAGTTTTGGACTCAATCCAATATCGATTGGTCAATGAAATTGGACAATTTAGGTTCGTACGAAGTACGTTTTAAAATGGAGTGGTTGGTCTATTGCATAGTTGTAGGGATTGGATTTCACTCAAAAACCACCAAATGACTCCTCCCACCATATTATGATGTTCCCCAAGTTTTGGACTCAATCCGATATCGATTTGTCCATGAAATTGGACAATTCAGGTTCATACGAAGTTCGTTATGAAATGCAGTGGTTGGTGTATTGCAAAGTTCTAGAGCTTGGATGTCACTCAAAACCCACCAAATAACTCCGCCCACCATATTACGATGTTCCCCCTGTTTTGGACTCAATCCGATATCGATTGGTCCATGAAATTGGACAATTCAGGTTTGTACGAAGTTCGTTCTTAAATGGAGTGGTTTGTGCATTTCAATGTTTTAACCACTGGATTTCACTCAAAAGTCACCAAATGACTCCTCCCAACACATTATGATGTTCCCCCAAGTTTTGGACTCACTACGATACCGATTGGTCCACAAAATTGGACAACTCAGGTTCGTACGAAGTTCGTTCGAAATGGAGTGTTTGTGTATTTCAAAATTTTAGCCATTGGATTTCATGCAAAAGTCACCAAATGACTCCTCCCACCATATTATGATGTTCCCCCAAGTTTTGGACTCACTCCGATATCGATTGGTACATGAAATTGGACAATTCAGGTTAGTATGAAGTTCGTTCTGAAATGGTGTGGTTTGTGTATTTCAAAGTTTTAGCCATTGGATTTCACTCAAAAGTCACCAAATGACTCCTCCCGCCATATTATGATGTTCCCCAAATTTTGGACTCAATCCAATATCGATTGGTCAATGAAATTGGACAATTCAGGTTCGTACGAGGTTCGTTCTAAAATGGAGTGGTTGGTCTATGGCATAGTTTTGGCCATTGGATTTCACTCAAAAGTCTCCAAATGACTCCACCCACCATGTTATGATGTTCCCCAAGGTTTGTACTCAATCCGATATCGATTCGACAATGAAATTTGGCAATTTAGGTTCGTCCGAAGTTCGTTATGAAATGGAGTGGTTGGTGTATTGGATAGTTGTAGAGATTGGTTTTCACTCAAAACTCAGCCAATGAATCCTCCCACAATATTATGATGTTCCCCAAGTTTTGTACTCAATCCGATATCAATTGGTCCAGAAAATGGGACAATTAAGGTTCGTACGAA
>NC_034011.1:12422300-12495950 GCF_000346465.2 Prunus persica | reverse complement strand
TGATAGTGGAATATATGGACAGCTAGAGTTTTACTGTGCATGAAAGGAGAGAATAACCAAGAAGTGAGTGCTAGAGTTGTGAAATTCGTCCAAAATAAATAGGGGTTTTAAAAGTAGCTAAAAGACAAGTTTTTATGGGGGCTGCGAGATATTCCAAAGAGTTCCTAACAAATCAGCCTTTATTTTGCACGTTTTTGCGTTATTTGGTACCTCCAAATTAGGCTAGAAATCCCCATTGCTTTCCCATTCTGCTCTTAGTCTTCAACCAAGCCAGGTTCGCCTTGGATTCTTTATTTGGACTTCAAAACAGGTTACGAAACTTGTTCCCATGTTTGAATAAGGGTCAGCTCCAAAAATGGCATGTTTTCATTTCTTTTGCCTTCAACTTGATCCTAAAGTAGGTGCAACTGCATACTAACACAAAATAGGGTAAAATGCAATAAGTTTAACTCAAAAACATCACAAATAGACTAGAAATGGATGATATATATGTATAAATATATGAGTTATCACCACTCCATTTCATAACAAACTTTGTACGAACCCGAATTGTCCAATTTCTTGGACCAATCGATATCAGATTGAGTCTAAAACTTGGGGAACATTATAATATGATGGGAGGAGTCATTTGGTGACTTTTGAGTGAAATCCAATGGCTAAAACTATGCAATACACTAACCACTCCACTTCAGAACGAACTTCGTACGAACCTGAATTGTCCAATTTCATGGACCAATCGATATCAGATTGAGTCCAAAACTAGGGAACATCATAATACGGTGGGAGGAGTCATTTGGTGGCTTTTGAGTGAAATCCAATCTCTACAACTATGCAATACACCAACCACTCCATTTCATAACGAACTTCGTACGAACCTGAATTGTCCAATTCCATGGACCAATCGATATCGGATTGAGTCCAAAACTTGAGGAACATCATAATACGGTGGGGGGAGTCATGTGGTGGGTTTTGAGTGAAATCCAATCTCTACAACTACGTAATACACCAACCACTCCATTTGATAACGAACTTCGTACGAACCTGAATTGTCCAATTTCATGGACCAATCGACATCGGATTGATTCCAAAACTTGGGGAACATCATAATATGTTGGGAGGAGTCATGTGGTGACTTTTGAGTGAAATCTAATGGCTAAAACTATGCAATACACCAACCACTCCATTTCAGAATGAACTTCGTACGAACTTGAATTGTCCAATTTCATGGACCAATCAATATCGGATTGAGTCCAAAACTTGGGGAACATCATAATACGGTTGGAGGAGTCATTTGGTGGCTTTTGAGTGAAATCCAATCCCTACAACTATGCAATACACCAACCACTTGTTGTGTTCCTTCCAAGTGCCAATATATGGTTAGTATAATGGTACAAGTAAGGGTGTCGAACCACAGGGACCGATTGGACCTCTATAAAGTACTAGTTTTGAAAGAACCCTAACTAAAAATGAAAGTGACAATTTGGAAGTAGTTTTTGTGTTGTAAATGAAAAATAACTTAAAATGCAAGAAGAATGCAGTAGTGAGTAATATATTGATATAGAAAGAATAGGGATGAGACTAGGGATTTCGAATTCACCGTTGCAAAACTAATTCCATGTTTATAAAATTAAACCGTACTCAACTACCAACCTGTTTTCAGAGTTCGTTTTACATATATATGATCAGCCATATGATGTGTGGTTTTGATCAAATTCTCCTACTCTGCAACCTAGTTGGGATGTTCAACTTTGGTTCCAAGTTAAGAGTCATTAGCATACAAGAAAACGTTAAAGAACCAAAGAAAATACACAACATGATGTTTGCATAGCATTCTCTTCATTCATTCACATGTCTACCAAGATTAAGCATGGTGTTTACGATGACCTTGTCTAGATAATCTGTAGGCGACTCTAATGGTGATCAAACATTAAAATTGACAAACAAATTGTCAGTGAATGAAACAAGAAACAGATTGATGAACAGAATACTTTAACTTAGAAACATGGATCAATGTTGCAAAGCTACATCGAAATCCCTAGCAATGAATTTAGTTACATATCATGTTCAAAGAGATTAAAACAAAAATAAACAACATGAGTGAAAATAAATTCATGAGAGGAAACCCTTGAACCAATTCTGATGTTGAACTTCTCCAAGAACCACCTCTTGCGCTGAGTCCTGATAGTGGAAATATATGGACAGCTAGAGTTTTACTGTGCATGAAAGGAGAGAATAACCAAGAAGTGAGTGCTAGAGTTGTGAAATTCGTCCAAAATAAATAGGGGTTTTAAAAGTAGCTAAAAGACAAGTTTTTATGGGGGCTGCGAGATATTCCAAAGAGTTCCTAACAAATCAGCCTTTATTTTGCACGTTTTTGCGTTATTTGGTACCTCCAAATTAGGCTAGAAATCCCCATTGCTTTCCCATTCTGCTCTTAGTCTTCAACCAAGCCAGGTTCGCCTTGGATTCTTTATTTGGACTTCAAAACAGGTTACGAAACTTGTTCCCATGTTTGAATAAGGGTCAGCTCCAAAAATGGCATGTTTTCATTTCTTTTGCCTTCAACTTGATCCTAAAGTAGGTGCAACTGCATACTAACACAAAATAGGGTAAAATGCAATAAGTTTAACTCAAAAACATCACAAATAGACTAGAAATGGATGATATATATGTATAAATATATGAGTTATCACCACTCCATTTCATAACAAACTTTGTACGAACCCGAATTGTCCAATTTCTTGGACCAATCGATATCAGATTGAGTCTAAAACTTGGGGAACATTATAATATGATGGGAGGAGTCATTTGGTGACTTTTGAGTGAAATCCAATGGCTAAAACTATGCAATACACTAACCACTCCACTTCAGAACGAACTTCGTACGAACCTGAATTGTCCAATTTCATGGACCAATCGATATCGGATTGAGTCCAAAACTAGGGGAACATCATAATACGGTGGGAGGAGTCATTTGGTGGCTTTTGAGTGAAATCCAATCTCTACAACTATGCAATACACCAACCACTCCATTTCATAACGAACTTCGTACGAACCTGAATTGTCCAATTCCATGGACCAATCGATATCGGATTGAGTCCAAAACCTGGGGAACGTCATAATACGGAGGGAGGAGTGATTTGGTGGGTTTTGAGTGAAATCCAATCACTACAACTATGCAATACACCAACCACTCCATTTCATAACGAACTTCGAACGAACCTGAATTGTGCAATTTTATGGACCAATTGATATCGGATTGAGTCCAAAACTTGAGGAGTCATTTGGTGGCTTTTGAGTGAAATTCAATCCCTACAACTCCGCAATACACCAACCACTCCATTTCATAACGAACTTCGTACGAACCTGAATTGTCCAATTTCATGGAACAATCGATATCGGATTGAGTCCAAAACTTGAGGAACATCATAATACGATGGGAGGATTCATTTGGTGGGTTTGGAGCGAAATCCAATCTCTACAACTACGCAATACACCAACTACTCCATTTGATAACAAACTTCGTACGAACCTGAATTGTCCAATTTCGTGGACCAATCGATATCGGATTGAGTCCAAAACTTGTGGAACATCATAATACCGTCGAAGGAGTCATTTGGTGGCTTTTGAGTGAAATCCAATCTCTACAACTATGCAATACACCAACCACTCCATTTCATAATGAACTTCGTATGAACCTGAATTGTGCAATTTCATGGACCAATCGATATCGGATTGAGTCCAAACTTGGGGATCATGATAATACGGTGCGAGGAGTCATTTGGTGGGTTTTGAGTGAAATCCAATCTCTACAACTATGCAATACACCAACCACTCCATTTCATAACGAACTTCGTATGAAGCTGAATTGCCCAATTTCTTGGACCAATCGATATCGGATTGAGTCCAAAACTTGAGGAACATCATAATACGGTGGGAGGAGTCATTTGGTGGGTTTTGAGTGAAATCCAATCTCTACAACTACGTAATACACCAACCACTCCATTTGATAACGAACTTCGTACGAACCTGAATTGTCCAATTTCGTGGACCAATCGATATCGGATTGATTCCAAAACTTGGGGAACATGATAATACGTCGGGAGGAGTCATGTGGTGACTTTTGAGTGAAATCCAATGGCCAAAACTATGCAATACGCTACATTTCAGAACGAACTTCGTATGAACCTGAATTCTCCAATTCCATGGACCAATCGATATCGGATTGAGTCCAAAACTTGGGGAACATCATATTACTGTGGGAGGAGCCATTTGGTGGCTTTTGAGTGAAATCCAATCTCCACAACTATGCAATACACCAACCACTCCTTTCATAACGAACTTCATACGAACCTCAATTGTCCAAGTTCAGGGACCAATCGATATCGGATTGAGTCCAAAACTTGGGGAACATCATAATACGGTGGAAGGAGTGATTTGGCGGGTTTTGATTGAAATCCAATCTCTACAACCATGCAATACACCAACCACTCCATTTCATAACGAACTTCGTACGAACCTGAATTGTCCAATTTCATGGACCAATCGATATCGGATTGAGTCCAAAACTTGGGGAACGTCAGAATACGGTGGGAGGAGTCATTTGGTGGGTTTTGAGTGAAATCCAATATCTACAACTATGCAATACACCAACCACTCCATTTCATACCGAACTTCGTATGAACTTGAATTGTCCAATTTCATGGACCAATCGATATCGGATTGAGTCCAAACTTGGGGATCATGATAACACGGTGCGAGGAGTCATTTGGTGGGTTTTATGTGAAATCCAATCTCTACCACTATGCAATACACCAACCACTCGATTTCATAACGAACTTCGTACGAATCTGAATTGTCCGATTTCTTGGACCAATCAATATCGAATTGAGTCCAAAACTTAGGGAACATTATAATATGATGGGAGGAGTCATTTGGTGACTTTTGAGTGAAATCCAATGACTAAAACTATGCAATACACTAACCACTCCATTTCAGAACGAACTTCGTAGGAACCTGAATTGTAAAATTTCACAGAACAACCGATATCGGATGTAGTCCAAAACTTGGGGAACATCATAATACGGTGGGAGGAGTCATTGGGTGGCTTTTGTGTGAAATCCAATGTCTACAACTATGCAATACACCAACCACTCCATTTCATAACGAGCTTCGTACGAACTTGAATTGTCCAATTTCATGGACCAATAGATATCGGAATTTGTCCAAAACAAGGGCAAAGTCATAATGCGGAGGGAGGAGGGATTTGGTGGGTTTGGAGTGAAATCCAATCTCTACGACTATGCAATACACCAACCACTCCATTTCAGAATGAACTTCGTACGAACCTGAATTGTCCAATTTCACGGACCAACCGATTTCGGATTGAGTACAAAACTTGGGGAACGTCATAATACGGTGGGAGGAGTCATTTGGTGGCTTTTGATTGAAATCCAATCTCTACAACTATGTAATACACCAACCACTGCATTTCTTAACGAACTTCGTACGAACCTGAATTGTCCAATTTCATGGACCAATCGATATCGGATTTAGACCAAAACTTGGGGAATGTCATAATACGGAGGGAGGAGGGATTTGGTGGGTTTTGAGTGAAATCCAATCTCTACAACAATGCAATATACCAAGCACTCCATTTCATAACGAACTTCGTACGAACCCGAATTGTCCAATTTCATGGACCAATCGATATCGGATTGAGTCCAGAACTTGGGGAACGTCATAATACGGAGGGAGGAGTGATTTGGTGGGTTTTGGGTGAAATCCAATCTCTACAACTATGCAATATACCAAACACTCCATTTCATAACGAACTTCGTACGAACCCGAATTGTCCAATTTCATGGACCAATCGATATCGGATTGACTCCAGAACTTGGGGAACGTCACAATACGGAGGGAGGAGTGATTTGGTGGGTTTTGGGTGAAATCCAATCTCTACAACTATGCAATATACCAACCACCCCATTTCATAACGAACTTCGTACGAACCCGAATTGTCCAATTTCATGGACCAATCGATATCGGATTGAGTCCAGAACTTGGGGAACGTCATAATACGGGAGGGAGGAGTGATTTTGTGGGTTTTGGGTGAAATCCAATCTCTACAACTATGCAATATACCAACCACTCCATTTCATAACGAACTTCGTACGAACCTGAATTGTCCAATTTCATGGGACCAATCGATATCGGATTGAGTCCAGAACTTGGGGAACGTCATAATACGGAGGGAGGAGTGATTTGGTGGGTTTTGGGTGAAATCCAATCTCTACAACTATGCAATATACCAACCACTCCATTTCATAACGAACTTCGTACGAACCCGAATTGTCCAATTTCATGCACCAATAGATATCGGATTGAGTCCAGAACTTGGGGAACGTCATAATACGGAGGGAGGAGTGATTTTGTGGGTTTTGGGTGAAATCCAACCTCTACAACTATGCAATACACCAACCACTCCATTTCATAACGAACTTCGTATGAACCTGAATTGTCCAATTTCACGGACCAATCGATATCGGATTGAGTCCAGAACTTGGGGAACGTCATAATACGGAGGGTGGAGTGATTTGGTGGGTTTTGGGTGAAATCCAATCTCTACAACTATGCAATACACCAACCACTCCATTTCATAACGAACTTCGTACGAACCTGAATTGTCCAATTCACGGACCAATCGATATCGGATTGAGTCCAAAACTTGAGGAACATCATAATACGGTGGGAGGAGTCTTTTGGTGGGTTTTGAGTGAAATCCAATCTCTACAACTATGCAATATACGAACCACTCTATTTCATAACGAACTTCGTACGAACCCGAATTGTCCAATTTCAAGGACCAATCGATATCGGATTGAGTCCAGAACATGGGGAACGTCATAATATGGAGTGGGGAGTGATGTGGTGGGTTTTGGGTGAAATTCAATCTCTACAACTATGCAATACACCAACCACTCCATTTCATAACGAACTTCGTACGAACCTGAATTGTCCAATTCACGGACCAATCGATATCGGATTGAGTCCAAAACTTGAGGAACATCATAATACGGTGGGAGTAGTCATTTGGTGGGTTTTGAGTGAAATCCAATCTCTACAACTATGCAATATACCAACCACTCCATTTCATAACGAACTTCGTACGAACCCGAATTGTCCAATTTCATGGACCAATCGATATCGGATTGAGTCCAGAACTTGGGGAACATCATAATACGGAGGGAGGAGTGATTTTGTGGGTTTTGGGTGAAATCCAATCTCTACAACTATGCAATACACCAACCACCCCATTTCATAACGAACTTCGTACGAACCTGAATTGTTCAATTTCACGGACCAATCGATATCGGATTGAGTCCAGAACATGGGGAATGTCATAATACGGAGGGAGGAGGGATTTGGTGGGTTTTGAGTGAAATCCAATCTCTACAACTATGCAGTACGCTAACCACTCCATTTCATAACGAACTTCGTACGAACCTGAATTGTCCAATTTCACGGACCAATCGATATCGGGTTGAGTCCAAAACTTGGGGAACATCATAATACGGTGGAAGGAGTGATTTGGTGGGTTTTGAGTGAAATCCAATCTCCACAACTATGCAATACACCAACCACTCCATTTCAGAATGAACTTCATACGAACCTGAATTATCCAATTTCACGGACCAACCAATATCGGATTGAGTACAAAACTTAGGGAACGTCATAATACGGTGGAAGGAGTGATTTAGTGGGTTTTGAGTGAAATCCAATCTCTACAACTATGCAATACACCAACCACTCCATTTCAGAACGAACTTCGTACGAACCTGAATTGTCCAATTTCATGGACCAATCGATATCGGATTGAGTCCAAATCTTGGGGAACATCATAATACGGTGGGAGGAGTGATTTGGTGGGTTTTGAGTGAAATCCAATCCCTTCAACTATGCAATACACAACCACTTGTTGTGTTCCTTCCAAGTGCCAATATATGGTTAGTATAATGGTACAAGTAAGGGTGTCGAACCACAGGGACCAATTGGACCTCTATAAATTACAAGTTTTGAAATAACCCTAACTAAAAATGAAAGTGACAATTTGGAAGTAGTTTTTGTGTTGTAAATGAAAAATAACTTAGAATGCAAGTTGAATGTAGTAGTGAGTAATATATTGATGTAGAAAGAATCGGGATGAGACTAGGGATTTCGAATTCACCATTGAAAACTAATTCCATGTTTATAAAATTAAACCGTACTCAACTACCAACCTGTTTCCAGAGTTCGTTTTACATATATATGATCAGCCATATGATGTGTGGTTTTGATCAAATTCTCCTACTCTACAACCTAGTTGGGATATTCAACTTTGGTTCCAAGTGAAGAGTCATTAGCATGCAAGAAAATGTTAAAGAACCAAAGAAAATACACAGCATGATGTTTGCATAGCATTCTCTTCATTCATTCACATGTCTACCAAGATTAAGCATGATGTTTACTATAACATTGTCTAGATAATCTGTAGGCGACTCTAATGGTGATCAAACATTAAAATTTTCAAACAAATTGAACAATAGATTCTGTGAATGAAACAAGAAACAAATTGATGAACTGAATACTTTAACTTAGAATCATGGATCAATGTTGCAAGGCTACATCGAAATCCCTAGCTATGATAACGAACTTCGTACGAACCTGAATTGTCTGATTTCAAGGACCAATCGATATCGCATTGAGTCCAAAACTTGGGGAACATCATAATATAGTGGGAGGAGTCATTTGGTGGGTTTTGAGTGAAATCTAGTCTCTACAACGATACAGTGCACCAAGCACTCCATTTCAGCACGAACTTCGTTCGAACCTGAATTGTCCAATTTCATGGACTAATCGATATCGGATTGAGTCCAAAACTTGAAGAAGATCACAATATTGTGGGGGGAGTCATTAGGAGGGTTTTGACTGAAATCCAATCTCTAGAACTGTGCAATACACCCACCACTCCATTTCAGAATGAACTTCGTACGAACTAAAATTGTCCGATTTAATGGATCAATCCATATCGGACTAAGTCCAAAACTTGGGCAACCTTATAACGTTGTGGAAGGAGCCATTTGGTGGGTTTTGAGTGAAATCCAATCTCTAGAACTATGCAACACCGCAACCACTTCATTTCAGAACGAACTTCTTAAGTACCTAAATTGTCCAATTTCATGGAACAATCGATATCAAATTGAGTCCAAAACACGGGGAACATGATAATATGGTGGGTGGAGTCATTTGGTGACTTTTTAGTGAAATCCAATTGCTAAAAATAGGCACTACACCAAACACTCCATTTCACAACGAACGTCGTCCGAACCTGAATTGTCCAATTTCATGGACCAATCGACATCGGATTGAGTCCAAAACTTGGGGAACATCATAAGATGATGGGAGGAGTCATTTGGTGACTGTTGAGTGAAACCCAATGGTTAAAACTATGCAATACACCAACCACTCCATTTCAGAACGAACTTCGAACGAACCGCAATTGTCCAATTTCATGGACCAATCGATATCGGATTGAGTCCAAAACTTGGGAAACATCATAATATGGTGGGAGGCGTCATTTGGTGACTTTTTAGTGAAATCCAATGGCTAAAACTTTGAAATACACAAACTACTCCATTTCAGAATGAAGTTTGTACGAACCTGAACTGTCTAATTTCGTGGACAAATCGATATCGGATTGTTTCCAAAACTTGGGGAACATCATAATATGGTGGGAGGAGTCATTTGGTTGGTTTTCCGAGAAATCCAATCTCTACAACTATGGAATACACCTTTCATAACGAACTTCGTATGAACCTGAATTGTCCAATTTCATGGACATACATCGGATTGAGTCCAAAACTTGGGGGACATCATAATATGGTAGGAGGAGTCATTGGGTGGGTTTTGAGTGAAATACCATGCCTAAAACCAGGCAATAAACCAACCACTCCATTTCAGAACGAACCTGGTACGAACATGAATTGTCCAATTTCATGGACCAATCAATATCGGATTGAGTGAAGAACTTGGGGAACATCATAATATAATGTGTGTAGTCATTTGGTGAGTTTTTCGAGAAATCCAATGGCTAAAACTATGGAATACTCCAACCAGTCTATTTCAGAACGAACTTCGTACGAACCTAAATTGTCCAATTTCATGGACCAATCATATCGGATTGAGTCCAAAACTTGGGGGACATCATAATATGGTGGTAGGACTCAATTGGTGGGTTTTGAGTTATATCCAACGGCTAAAACTAGGCAATACACCAACTAATCCATTTCAGAACGAACTTCGTACGAGCTTGAATTGTTCAATTTCATGGACCAATCGATATCGGGTTGAGACGAAAACTCGGGGAACATCATAATATGCTGGGAGGAGTCATTTGGTGAATTTTCAATGAAATCCAATGGCTAAAACTATGCAATACACCAACCACTCCATTTCAGAACGAACTACCTACGAACCTGAATTGTCCAATTTCATGGACCAATCGATTTCGAATTCAGTCCAAAACTTGGGGATCATCATAATACGGTGGGAGGAGTCATTTCGTGGTTTTTGACTGAAATTCAATCTCTACAACTATGCAATACACCAACCACCCTATTTCATAACGAACTTGGTACGAACCTGAATTGTCCAATTTCATGGACCAATCGATATCGGATTGAGTCCAAAACTTAGGGAACGTCATAATACGGTGGGAGGAGTCATTTGGTGAGTTTTGAGTGAAATCCAATCTCTACAACTATGCAATACACCAATCACTCTATTTCATAACGAACTTCGTACGAACCTGAATTGTCCAATTTCATGGACCAATCAATATCGGATTGAGTCCAAAACTTGGGGAACATCATAATATGATGGTAGGAGTCATTTGGTGTCTTTTGAGTGAAATCCAATGGCTAAAACTATGCAATACACCAACCACTCCATTTCAGAACGAACTTCGTACGAACCTGAATTGTCTTATTTTATGGACCAATCAATATCGGATTGTGTCCAAAACTTGGGGAACATCATAATATGATGGGAGGAGTCATTTGGTGTCTTTTGAGTGAAATCCAATGGTTAAAACTATGCAATACACCAACCACTCCATTTCAGAACGAACTTCGTACGAACCTGTATTGTCTAATTTCATGGACCACTAGATATCGGATTGAGTCCAAAACTTGGGGAACATCATAATATGGTGGGAGGAGTCATTTGGACGGTTTTGAGTGAAATGCAATCTCTACAACTATGCAATACACCAACCACCCCTTTTCAGAACGAACTTCGTACGAACTTGAATTGTCCAATTTCATGGACCAATCGATATCAGATGGAGTCCAAAACTTGGGGAAGATCATAATACGATGGGAGTAGTCATTTGGTGGGTTTTGAGTGAAATCCAATCTCTACAACTATACAATACACCAACCACTCCATTTCATAACGAACTTCGTACAAACCTGAATTGTCCAATTTCATGGACCAATCGATATCGGATTGACTCCAAAACTTGGGGAACATCATAATATGATGGGAGGAGTCATTTGGTGTCTTTTGAGTGAAATCCAATGGTTAAAACTATGCAATACACCAACCACTCCATTTCAGAACGAACTTCGTATGAACCTTAATTGTCCAATTTCATGGACCAATCGATATCGGATTGAGTCCAAAACTTGGGGAACATCATAATACGGTGGGAGGAGTCATTTGGAGGGTTTTAAGTGAAATCCAATCTCTACAACTATGCAATACACCAATCACTCCATTCCAGAATAAATTTCGTACAAACCGGAATTGTCCAATTTCCCGGTCCAATCGATGTCGAATTGAGTCCAAAACTTGCGGAACATCATAATATGGTGGGAGGAGTCATTTCATGGCTTTTGAGTGAAATCCAATCCCTAGAACAACGCAATACAACAACCACTCCATTTCATAATGAACTTCGTACGAACATGAATTGTCCAATTTCATGGACCAACCGATACCGGATTGAGTCAAAACTTGGGGAATGTCATAATATGGTCGGAGGAGTCATTTGGTGACTTCTGAGTGAAAATCCAGTTGCTAAAACTTTGAAATACACAAACTACTCCATTTCAGAACGAACTTCGTCTGAACCTGAATTGTCCAATTCCATGGACCAATCCATATCGGATTGAGTCCAAAACCTGGGGAACATCATAATATGGTGGGAGGAGTCATTTGGTGACTTTTGAGTGAAATCCAATGGCTAAAACTTTGAAATACACAAACCTCTCCATTTCAGAACGAACTTCGTATGAACCTGAATTGTCCAATTTCATGGACCAATTGATATCAGATTGAGTCCAAAACTTGGGGAACATCATAATGTAGTGGGGGGAGTCATTTGGTGACTTTTGAGTGAAATCCAGTGGCTAAAACTTCAAAATACACTAACCTTCCCATTTCAGAATGAACTTCGTTCAAACCTGAACAATTTCATGGACCAATCAATATCAGATTGAGTCCAAAACGTGGGGAACATGATAATATGATGGGAGGAGTCATTTGGTGACTTTTGAGTGAAATCCATTGGGTAAAATTAAGCAATACACCAACTACTACATTTCAGAACGAACTTCGTACGAACCTGAATTGGCCAATTTCATAGACCAATTGATATCGCATTAAGTCCAAAACTTGGGAAACATCATAATATGAGGGGAAGAGTCAGTCATTTGGTGACTTCTTAGTGAAATCCAATCTCTACAACTATGCAATACACCAACCACCTTATTTCATAACGAACTTCGCATGAACCTCAATTGTCCAATTTCCTGGACCAATCGATATCCGATTGAGTCCAAAACTTGGGAAACATCATAATATGAGGGGAAGAGTCAGTCATTTGGTGACTTTTGAGTGAAATCCAATGGCTAAAACTGTGCAATGCACCAACCACTCCATTTCAGAAAGAACTTCGTACGAACCTGAATTTTTCAATTTCATGGACCAATTGATATCGGATTGAGTCAAAAACTTGGGGAACATCATAACATGGTGGGAGGAGTCATTTGGTGGGTTTTGAGTGAAATCCAATCCCTACAACTATGCAATAAACCAACCGCTCCATTTCATAACGAACTTCGTACGAACCTGAATTGTCCAATTTCGTGGACCAATCGATATGGGATTGAGTCCAAAACTTGGGGAACATCATAATACGGTGGGAGGAGTCATTTGGTAGGTTTTGAGTCAAATCCAATCTCTACAACTATGCAATAAACCAACCGCTCCATTTCATAATGAACTTCGTACAAACCTGAATTGTCCAATTTCATGGACCAATCGATATCAGATTGAGTCCAAAACTTGGGGAACACCATAATATGATAGGAGGAGTCATTTGGTGTCTTTTAAGTGAAATCCAATGGCTAAAACTAAACAAGATCCCAACCACTCCATTTCAGAATGAACTTCGTTCGAACCTGAATTTTCCAAAACGTGGTAACATAATACTATGGAGGGTGGAGTCATTTGGTGGCTTTTGAGTGAAATCGAAAGGGTAAAACTATGCAATACACCAACCACTCGATTTCATAACGAACTTCGTACGAACCTAAATTGTCCAATTGCATGGACCAATCGATATCGGATTGAGTCCAAAACTTGGGGAACATCATAATATGGTGGGTGGAGTCATTTGGTGGCTTTTGATGAAATCCAATGGGTAAAACTATGCAATTCACCAACTACTCCACTTCAGAACGAAGTTCGTGCGAACCTGAATTATGCAATTTCATGGACCAATCGATATCGGATTGAGTCCAAAAATTGGGAATCATCTTAATAGGGTGGGGAGGAGTCATTTTGTGGGTTTTGAGTGAAATCTAATCTCTACAACTACGCAATACACCAACCACTCCATTCCATAACGAACTTCGTACGAACCTGAATTGCCCAATTTCATTGACCAATCGATATCGGATTGATTCCAAAACTTGGGGAACATCATAATATGGTGGGTGGAGTCATTTGGTGACTTTTGAGTGAAATCTAGTGGCTAAACTTTCAAAATACACAAACCGCTCCGTTTTAGAACGAACTTCGTATTAACCTGAATTGTCCAATTTCATGGACCAATCGATATAGGATTGAGTGCAAAACGCGGGGAACATCATACTATGGTGGGTGGAGTCATTTGGGGACTTTTGAGTGAAATCAAATGGGTAAAACTATGCAATACACCAACCACTCCATTTCAGAACGAACTTCTTACAAACCTGAATTGTCCAGTTTCATGACCAATCGATATCGGATTGTGTCCAAAACTTGGGAAACATCATAATATTGTGGGAGTAGTCATTTGGTGGGTTTTGAGTGAAATCCAATCTCTACAACTATGCAGTACACCGACCACCCTGTTTAATAATGAACTTCGTACGAACCTGAATTGTCCAATTTCATTGACCAATCGATATCGGACTGAGCCCAAAACTGGGGGATCATCATAATATGGTGGGTGGAGTCATTTGGTGACTTTTGAGTGAAATCCAATGATTAAAACTACGCAATACACCAACCTCTCCATTTCAGAACGAACTTCGTACGAACCTGAATTGTCCAATTTCATGCACCAATCAATATCGGATTGAGTCCAAAACTTGGCGAACATCACAATATGGTGGGAGTAGTCATTTGGTGGGTTTTGAGTTAAATCCAATCTCTACAACTATGCAATACAGCAACCACCCTATTTCATAACGAACTTCGTATGAACCGGAATTGTCCAATTTCATGGACGAATCGATATTGAATTGATTGCAAAAGTAGGGAAACATCATAATAAGAGGGGAAGAGTCAGTCATTTGGTGACTTTCGAGTGAAATCCAATGGCTAAAACTGTGCAATACACCAACCACTCCATTTCAGAACGAACTTCGTATGAACCTGAATTGTCCAATTTGATAGACCAATCGATATCGGATTGAGTCCAGAACTTGGGGAACATAATAGTATGATGGGAGGAGTCCTTTGGAAACTTTTGAGTGAAATTCAATGCCTCAAACTATGCAATACACTAACCACTCCATTTCAGAACGAACTACGTACGAACCTGAATTGTCCAATTTCATGGACCAATCGATATCAGATTGAGTCCAAAACTTAGTGAACTTCATAATACGGTGGGAGGAGTCATTTGGTGGGTTTTGAGTGAAATCCAATCTCTACAACTATGCAATACACCAACCACTCCATTTCGTAAAGAACTTCTTACGAACCTTAATTGTCCAATTTCATTGACCAATCGATATCGGATTGAATCCCAAACTTGGGGATCATCATAATACAGTGGGAGTAGTCATTTGGGGGTTTTGAGTGAAATCCAATCTCTACAACTATGCAATACACCTCTCACTCCATTTCATAACGAACTTCGTACGAACCTGAATTGTCCAATTTCATGGACCAATCGATATCGGATTGAGTCCAAAACTTGGCGATCATCATAATACGGTGGGAGGAGTCATTTGGTGGGTTTTGAGTGAAATCCAATTCTACAAGTATGCAATACACCAACCACTCCATTTCAGAACGAACTTTGTTCGAACCTGAATTGTCCAATTTCATGGACCAATCGATATCAGATTGTGTCCAAAACTTGAGGAGCATCACACTATGGTGGGTGGATTCATTTGGTGGCTCTTGAGTGAAATCCAATGGGTAAAACTGTGCAATACACCAACCACACCATTTCATAACGAACTTCGTACGAACCTGTATTGTCTAATTTCATGGACCAATTGATATCGGATTGAGTCCAAAACTTGGGGATCATCACAATACGGTGGGAGGAGTCATTTCGTGGGTTTTAAGTGAAATCTAATCTCCACTACTATGCAATACACCAACGACCCTATTTCATAACAAACTTCGCACGAACCTGAAATTTCCAATTTCGTGGACCAATCGATATTGGATGGACTCCAAAAGTTGGCGATCATTATAATACGGTGGGAGGAGTCATTTGGTGGGTTTTGAGTGAAATCCAATCTCTACAACTACGCAATACAACAACTACTCTATTTCATAACGAACTTCGTAACCATTTCATAACGAACTTCGTACGAACATGTATTGTCCAATTTCATGGACCAATCGATATCGGATTGAGTCCAAAACTTGGGGATCATCATAATACGGTGGGAGAAGTCATTTCGTGGGTTTTGAGTGAAATCCAATCTCTACAACTATGCAATACACCAACTACTCCATTTCAGAACGAACTTCGTACGAACCTGAATTGTCCAATTTCATGGACCAGTCGATATCGGATTGAGTCCAAAACTGGGGGATCATCATAATACGGTGGGAGGAGTCATTTCGTGGGTTTTCAGTGAAATCTAATCTCTACAACGATGTAATACACCAACCACCCTATATAATGAACTTCGTACGAACCTGAATTGTCCAATTTCAAGGACAAATCGATATCGGATGGAGTCCAAAACTTGGGAACATGACAATACGGTGGGCGGAAATCCATTCTCTAAAACTATGCAATACACCGACCACTCCATTTCAAAACGAACTTCGTTCGAACCTGAATTGTCCAATTTCATGGGCCAATCGATATCGGATTGAGTCCAAAACTTGGGGAACATCATAATATGATCGGAGGAGTCATTTGATGGGTTTTGAGTGAAATCCAATCTCTAAAACTATGCAATACAACAACCACACCATTTCAGAACGAACTTCGTAGGAACCTGAATTGTCCAATTTCTTGGACCAATCGATATCGGATTGAGTCCAAAACTTGGGGACATCATAATATGGTGGGAGGAGTCAGTTGGTGGGTTTTGACTGAAATCCAATCTGTAAAACTATGAAATACACCAACCACTCCATTTAATAACGAACTTCGTTCGAACCTGAATTGTCCAATTTCATGGACCAGTCGATATCGGATTAACTCCAAAACTTGGGGATCATCATAATACGGTGGGAGGAGTCATTTCGTGGGTTTTGAGTGAAATCTAATCTCTGCAACGATGCAATACACCAACCGCTCCATTTCATAACGAACTTCGTACGAACCTGAATTGTCCAATTTCATGGACCAATCGATATCAGATTGAGTCCAAAACTTGGGGAACATCGTAATATGATAGGAGGAGTCATTTGGTTTCTTTTGAGTGAAATCCAATCTCTACAACTTTGCAATACACCAACAACTCCATTTCATAACGAACTTCGTATGAACCTGAATTGTCCAATTTCATGGACCAATCCATATCAGATTGAGTCCAAAACATGGGGAACATCATAATACGATGGGAGGAGTCATTTGATGGATTTTGAGTGAAATCCAATCTCTACAACTATGCAATACACCAACCACTCTATTTCATAACGAAGTTCGTACGAACCTGAATTGTCCAATTTCATGGACCAATCCATATCGGATTGAGTCCAAAACCTGGGTATCATCATAATACGGTGGGAGCAGTCATTTCGTGGGTTTTCAGTGAAATCTAATCTCTACAACTATGCAATACACCAACAACTCCATTTCATAACGAACTTCGTACGAACCTGAATTGTCCAATTTCGTGGACCAATCCATATCTGATTGAGTCCAAAACTTGGGGATCGTCATAGTACGGAGGGAGGAGTCATTTTGTGGGTTTTGAGTGAAATCCAATCTCTACAACTATGTAATACACCAACCACTCCATTTCATAACGAACTTCGTACGAACCTGAATTGTCCAATTTCATGGACCAGTCGATATCCGATTGAGTCAAAAACTGGGGGATCATCATAATACGGTGGGAGGAGTCATTTCGTGGGTTTACAGTGAAATCTAATCTCAACAACGATGCAATACACCAACCACCCTATATAATGAACTTCGTAGGAACCTGAATTGTCCAATTTCATGGACCAATCGATATCGGATTGAGTCCAAAACTTGGGGAACATGACAATACGGTGGGCGGATTCATTTGGTTGGTTTTTAATGAAATCCATTCTCTAAACTATGTAATACACAGACCACTCCATTTCAAAACGAACTTCGTTCGAACCTGAATTGTCCAATTTCACGGACCAATCGATATCGGATTGAGCCCAAAACGTGGTGAACATCATACTATGGTAGGTGGAGTCATATGGTGGCTTTCGAGTGAAATCCAATGGGTAAAACTATTCAATACACCAACCACACCATTTCATAATGAACTTCGTACGAACCTGTATTTACCAATTTCATGGACCAATCGATATCGAATTTATTCCAAAACTTGGGGATCATCATAATACGGTGGGAGGAGTCAGTTGGTTTGTTTTGAGTGAAATCCAATCTTTACAACTATGCAATACACCAACCACCCCATTTCACAACACACTTCGCACGAACCTGAATTGTCCAATTTGATGGACCAATCGATATTGGATTGAGTCCAAAACTTGGGGAACATCATAATATGATGGGAGGAGTCATTTGGTGTCTTTTGAGTGAACTCCAATGGCTAAAACTATGCAATACACCAACCACTCCATTTCATAACGAACTTCGTACGAACCTGAATTGTCCAATTTCATGGACCACTCGATATCGGATTGCGTCCAAAACCTGGGTATCATCATAATACGGTGGGAGGAGTCATTTCGTGGGTTTTGAGTGAAATCGAATCTCTACAACTATGCAATACACCAACCACTCCATTTCATAATGAACTTCGTACGAACCTGAATTCTCCAATTTCATGGACCAATCGATATCGGATTGAGTGCAAAACTTGGGGAACAACATAATACGGTGGGAGGAGCCATTTGGTGGGTTTTGAGTGAAATCCAATCTCTACGACTATGCAATACACCAACCACTCCATTTCAGAATGAACTTCGTACGAACCTGAATTGTCGAATTTCAAGGACCAATCGATATCGGATTGAGTGCAAAACTTGGGGAACATCATAATACGGAGGGAGGAGCCATTTGTTGACTTTTGAGTGAAATCCAATGGCTAAAACTATGCAATACACTAACCACTCCATTTCAGAACGAATTTCGTACAAACCTGAATTCTTCGATTTTATGGACCAATCGATATCGGATTGAGTCCACAATTTGGGGAATATCATAGTGTGGTGGGAGGAGTCATTTATTGGCTTTTGAGTGAAATCCAATCTCTACAACTATGCAATACACCAACCACTCCATTTCATAACGAACTTCGTACAAACCTGAATTGGTCTGGGAGGAGTCATTTCGTGGGTTTTCTGTAATGACCCAAACCTAAAATTCATATTTAATTAGTAATTAATTCTGCATAAAGACAATTTTGCCCTTGGAATATATTATGAACTCAAAGTTGACTTTTTGACTAAAAAGGAATTTGACCATTTCACATACGCCGTTGCGTAGAGCACGACGACACGAGTTCGTAGACACGAAATGAACTCGAATCGGAGTTTTAACGAAGAAAATACGAGTAAAATATCTCGAGGGGCAAAACAGTAAATTGAAAAATCAAAATTTTTATAAAAACCTCAGCTCTCTCTCTCTCTTTCTCTCTCCCCGCGCCTTCCTCCTCCATCTATGTTTTCTTTCTTTCCCTCTCGTCGCCCTCCACTTGTTATAGCCGCCACCACCGGCCATCCCAAGCCGCAAGACCGGAGCCAAAACAACCAGCGTCGCGCCGCCACCACACCCAGCCCAGCCCGCTGCCAGCCGCTGCCGTCAGCCGCCGAAAACGGTGAAAAACGAGTCGGTTTTGTCAAAACTTCTAACCGTTCGTTCTCCTTCAATTCTCCTCCAAATTTGTTGAGTAAGGTATGGATTCTCACCTATTTTTCATGCTCTAGCTGATGGTTGGATAGGTTTTGATCGATTTTAGCCGTAGATCACTCGATTTTTGAATTGAAATTCGGCCGACTTTCGGCCTCCGTGTTCGGCCACTTCCGGTAAGTTTTTGGGGAAGGTCCAAGAACAAAAGTGACTCCAAATGGGGTGTTTTACCTAGGATAGGAGTTCGGAGTCCTGGATCCGAGATTTTTCGACCACCCAAAATCGCTTAAGACACCCAAATCTGCCCGCGCATGCTGGGGCGCGTGGGCGAGGGTGGTGAAGTAATTTTGTACAGTTTTGTGACCCTCGTGTTGTCACGAGCGCGTAGGATTTCGCGGATCTCGATTCGGAGTTCGTTTGAGCCCCGAACGAATTTTTCATATCGCGTGATCCTTGGGTGCAGTGTCGTCAAATCGTTGGATCACACTGAATTTTGGATATGTCAGTCTACATGATTCAGGATCGTGTAGGAGTCGACGGATTGCGAATCGGAGTCCCGGATACTTCGAAATCGCGAACCCTAGGGCTAGGATTTAGAAATTATGCGATTACACGATCGTGATTAATCCGACCGTCCGATTGACACCAATACCCTCGGGACATGTGTCCTAAATATATTGGACCTTCTAGCGGCATCCGGATCATATTGTACCCGTGGGGTTCCGGATTGACTTTTTGGACTTTAGCGCTTTTTAAGTCCCAAGATACCGCTAAACGATCCCACGTGGAAGGAAAGCTGTTATGGGCATAGGGATCACTTTAAATTGACGCACGTACTTTTAGGAGCCGGGGGTAGGATTTTTAATTTAATACTATATTGTATTAATAGAATATTATGGTCATTAACTCAGGCACCCGGGCACCAGTTGACCCGCAGGAGGGACCTTTAAGAGGTCCAGCGAGCTCAGACTATCAGTGAGTGGACTCTTTGTTTTTATAAATGAATTTAAGCAGTTCAATTTCAGTTATTAGCTGTTTTATTCTGTTAAATATTTTATGTTGCATGCTGCCGAGTGACATTTCTGTTAAAGACTATAGAAACAGATATTCTTGTTCATTATCAGATAAATGGCAGCAGAATTTCAAAGGTTACAGAAAGTTAATTATTCAACAGATTTCCCTCAGAAACTTTATATTTTCTTAAATCACCTTGTACCCAGATATTAAATGTTGCCTTCGGATTATATTTGTTGCCTTCGGTTTAGTCAGCATGCTTGACAGTTGCCCCACGAGTTTCTTGGTACTCGAACTCATGTGGAGCAAGTAATGCAGATAAAGGTGGACTACGGTTCCCTGAATCCTGCGAGTTGCGGCTCGGACTGACTGCGTGTCACTGAGACCTGCGAGTATGTGTCACCCATGGTGATGCAAGGAATTGAGAGATATAAGGAATTGACGGAAATAGGGGTACACCTAGGTGATAGTTTTCAACTGTTTTCAAATGTATAGTTATATACATGCATTGATTTCAGAAATAAAGAAAATAAGCTAGTTTGTATAACTGTTTTTACAGTGGGGTTAGCATGTTCATATGGTATTTTCTAAACTTTGTTTTTAGGTCCACTCACCTTTTTTGTTGTTTTGCGCCCCCAGGCAGTAGACATACACAGGAATCCACCATCGGGCCACTTCCCATCTTCCAGGCCTTTCTTTGATGTAGGATTTGTATTTTGTACAAAGATTCACTCTTTTGTAAATTCTTAGTAGTCGCTTTGATGTTTTGCCCTAGACTGAGTTTTGATCTCGTGGAATGTATATATACATATGTTGGCAGTTGGTTGTATATATGTATACTTGTTTGGCAGGTGTGAATGGTTTGGTATTGAGCCAGTTACAAGGGAAACTCTGCCGGTTTTTCGGTAGAAGTCAACCTTGTTATTTTATCATGTTTTGTGTAGAAGGGCAAATAGGTCTTTTGTGCCCCACAATTGCCAGGTGTCGGACACGCACAGGGTCTGACTCGGATTCCAAAGCGAAATCTGGATCGGGTCCTGTCATTTTCAGTGAAATCCAATCTCCACAACTATGCAATACACCAACCACCCTATTTCATAACGAACTTCGTACGAACCTGAATTGTCCAATTTCATGGAACAATCGATATCGGATTGACTCAAAAACTTGGGGAACATCATAATATGATGGGAGGAGTTATTTGGTGTCTTTTGAGTGAAATCCAATGGTTAAAACTATTCAATACACCAACCACTCCATTTCAGAACGAACTTCGTACGAACTTGAATTGTCCAATTTTATGGACCAATCGATATCGGATTGAGTCCAAAACTTGGGGAACAACATAATACGGTGGGAGGAGTCATTTGGTGAGTTTTGAGGGAAATCCAATCTCTACAACTATACAATACACCAACCACTCCACTTCATAACGAACTTCGTACAAACCTGAATTGTCCAATTTCATGGACCAATCGATATCGGATTGACTCCAAAACTTGGGGAACATCATAATCTGATGGGAGGAGTCATTTGGTGTCTTTTGAGTGAAATCCAATGGTTAAAACTATGCAATACACCAACCACTCCATTTCAGAACGAACTTCGTGCGAACTTGAATTGTCCAATTTCATGAACCAATCGATATCGAATTGAGTCCAAAACTTGGGAAACATCATAATATGATGGGAGGAGTCATTTGGTGTCTTTTGACTAAAATCCAATGGCTAAAACTATGCAATACACCAACCACTCCATTTCAGAACGAACTTCGTACGAACCTGAATTGCCCAATTTCATGGACCAATCGATATCAGATTGAGTCCAAAACTTGGGGAACATCACAATATGATGGGAGGAGTCATTTGGGGTCTTTTGACTGAAATCCAAAGGCTAAAACTATGCAATACACCAACCACTCCATTTCAGAACGAACCTCGTACGAACCTGAATTGTCCAATTTCATGGACCAATCGATATCGGATTGAGTCCAAAACTTGGGGAACATCATAATATGATGGGAGGAGTCATTTGGTGTCTTTTGACTGAAGTCCTTGTCTAAAACTATGCAATACACAAACTACTGCATTTCAGAACGAATTTCGTACGAACCTGAATTGTCCAATTTCATGGACGAATCGATATCGGATTGAGTCTAAAACTTGGGGATCATCATAATACGGTGGGAGGAGTCATTTGATTGGTTTTGAGTGAAATCCAATCTCTACAACTATACAATACACCAACCACTCCATTTCATAACGAACTTCGTACGAACCTGAATTGTTCAATTTCATGGACCAATAGATATCGGATTGAGTCCAAACCTTGGGGATCATCGTAATACGATGGGAGGAGTCATTTGGTGGGTTTTGGGTGAAATCTAATCTCTACAACTATGCAATACACCAACCACTCTATTTTAGAACGAACTTCGTACGAACCAGAATTGTCCAATTTCAGGGACCAATCGATATCGGATTGAGTCCAAAACTTGGGGAACATCATAATATGATGGGAGGAGTCATTTGGGGTCTTTTGACTGAAATCCAATGGCTAAAACTATGGAATACACCAAGCACTCCATTTCAGAACGAACTTCGTACGAACCTGAATTGCCCAATTGCATGGACCAATCGATATCAGATTGAGTCCAAAACTTGGGGAACATCACAATATGATGGGAGGAGTTATTTGGTGACTTTTGAGTGAAATCCAATGGCTAACACTATGCAATACACTAACCACTCTATTTCAGAACGAAGTTCGTATGAACCTAAATTTTAAAATTGCATTGACCAATCGATATCAGATTGAGTCCAAAACGTGGGGAGCATCATACTATGGTGGGTGGAGTCATTTGGTGGCTGTTGAGTGAAATCCAATGGGTAAAACTATGGAATACACGAACGACTCCATTTCATAATGAACTTCGTGCGAACCTGAAATGTCCAATTTCATGGACCAATTGATATCGGATTGAGTCCAAAACTTGGAGATCATCATAATACGGTCGGAGGAGTCATTTGGTGGGTTTTGAGTGAACTCCAATCTCTACAACTATGTAATACACCAACCACTTCATTTCATAACGAACTTCGTACGAACCTGAATTGTCCAATTTCATGGGCCAATCGATATCGGATTGAGTTCAAAACTTGGGGAACATCATAATATGATGGGAGGAGTCATTTGTTGTCTTTTGACTGAAATCCAAAGGCTAAAACTATGCAATACACCAACCACTCCATTTCAGAACGAACTTCGTACGAACCTGAATTGTCCAATTTCATAGACCAATCGATATCGAATTGAGTCCAAAACGTGGGGAGCATCATACTATGGTGGGTGGAGTCATTTGGTGGCTTTTGAGTGAAATCCAATCTCTACAACTATGCAATACACCAACCACTCCATTTCATAACGAACTTCGTACGAACCTGAATTGTCCAATTTCATGGACCAATCGATATCGGATTGAGTCCAAACCTTGGGGATCATGATAATACGATGGGAGGAGTCATTTGGTGGGTTTTGGGTTAAATCCAATCTCTACAACTATGCAATATACTAACCACTCCATTTTAGAACGAACTTCGTGCGAACCTAAATTGTCCAATTTCAAGGACCAATCGATATCGGATTGAGTCCAAAACTTGGGGAACATCATAATATGATGGGAGGAGTCATTTTGGTGCCTTTTAACTGAAATCTAATGGCTAAAACTATGCAATACACCAACCACACGATTTCAGAACGAACTTCGTACGAACCTGGATTGTCCAAATTCATGGACCAATCGATATCGGATTGAGTCCAAAACTTGGGGATCATCATAATATCATGGGAGTAGTCATTTGGAGACTTTTGATAGAAATCCAATGGCTAAAACTATGCAATACACAAACCAGTCCATTTCAGAACGAACTTCGTACGAACCTATATTGTCCAATTTAATGGGCCAATCGATATCGGATTTAGTCCAAAACTTGGGGAACATCATAATACGGTGGGAGGAGTCATTTGGTTTGTTTCGAGTGAAATCCAATCTCTACAACTATGCAATACACCAACCACTCCATTTCATAACGAACTTCGTACGAACCTGAATTGTCCAATTTCATGGACCAATCGATATCGGATTGAGTCCAAAACTTGGGGATCAGCATAATACAGTGAGAGGAGTCATTTCGTTGTTGTTGAGTGAAATCCAATCTCTACAACTAAGCAATACACCAACCACCCTATTTCATAACGAACTTCGTACGAACATGAATTGTCCAATTTCATGGACCAATCGATATCGGATCGAGTCCAAAACTTGGGCAACATCATAATATGATGGGAGGAGTCATTTGGTGTCTTTTGACTGAAATCCAATGGCTAAAACTATACAATACACTAACCGCTCCATTTCAGAACGAAGTTCGTACGAACGTAAATTGTAAAATTCCATTGACCAATCGATATTGGATTGAGTCCAAAACGTGGGGAGCATCATACTATGTTGGGTGGAGTCATTTGGTGGCTTTTGAGTGAAATCCAATCTCTACAACTGTGCAATACACCAACCACTCCATTTCATAACGAACTTCGTACGAACCTGAATTGTCCAATTTCATGGACCAATCGATATCGGATTGAGTCCAAAACTTGGGGATCGTCTTATTACGGTGGGAGGAGACATTTGGTGGGCTTTGAGTGAAATCGAATCTCTACACCTATGCAATACACCAACCACTCCATTTCAGAATGAACTCCGAACGAACCTGAATTTTCCAATTTCATGGACCAATTGATATCGGATTGAGTCCAAAACTTGGGGAACATCATAATGTGATGGGAGGAGTCATTTGGTGTCTTTTGACTGAAATCCAATGGCAAAAACTATGCAATACACCAACCACTATATTTCATAACGAACTTCGTACAAACCTGAAATGTCCAATTTCATGGACCAATCGATATCGGATTGCGTCCAAAACTTGGGGATCATCATAACATGAGGGGAAGAGTCATTTGGGGTGTTTTAAATGAAATCCAATGGCTAAAACTGTGCAATACACCAACCACTCCATTTCATAACGAACTTCGTACGAACCTGAATTGTCCAATTTCATGGACGAATCGATATCGGATTGAGTCCAAAATTTGGGGATCGTCATAAGACGATGGGAGGAGACATTTGGCGGGTTTTGAGTGAAATCCAATCTCTACAACTATGCAATACACCAACCACTATATTTCATAACGAACTTCGTACGAACCTGAATTGTCCAATTTCATGACCAATCGATATGGGATTGAGTCCAAAACTTGGGGAACATCAGAACATGAGGGGAAGAGTCATTTGGGGTGTTTTAAATGAAATCCAATGGCTAAAACTGTGCAATACACCAACCACTGCATTTCAGAACGAACTTCGTACGAACCTGAATAGTCCAATTTCATGGACCAATAGATATCGGATTGAGTCCAAAACTTGGGCAACTTCATAATATGATGGGATGAGTCATTTGGTGTCTTTTGACTGAAATCCAATGGCTAAAACTGTGCAATACACTAACCACTCCATTTCAGAACGAACTTCGTACGAACCTAAATTGTAAAATTTCATTGACCAGCCGATATCGGATTGAGTCCAAAACGTGGGGAACAACATACTATGGTGGGTGGAGTCATTTGGTGGCTTTTGTGTGAAATCCAATCTCTATAACTATGCAACACACCAACCACTCCATTTCATAACGAACTTCGTACGAACCGGAATTGTCCAATTTCATGGACCAATCGATATCGGATTGAGTCCAAAACTTGGGGAACATCATAATATGATGGGAGGAGTCATTTGGTGCCTTTTAACTGAAATGTAATGGCTAAAACTATGCAGTACACCAACCACTCCATTTCAGAACGAACTTCGTACGAACCTCAATTGTCCTATTTAATGGACCAATCGATATCGGATTGAGTCCAAAACTTGGGGTACATCGTAATACGGTGGGAGGAGTCATTTGGTGGGTTTTGAGTGAAATCCAATCTCTACAACTATGCCATACACCAACCACTCCATTTCAAAACGAACTTCGTACGAACCGGAATTATCCAATTTCATGGACCAATCGATATCAGATTGCGTCCAAAACTTGGCCATCATTATAATACGATGGGAGGAGTCAATTGATGGGTTTTGAGTGAAATCCAATCTCTACAACTATGCAATACACGAACCACTCCATTTCATAACGAACGTTGTATGAACCTCAATTGTCCAATTTCAGGGACCAATCGATATCGGATTGAGTCCAAAACTTGGGGAACATAATAATATGATGAGAGGCGTCATTTGGTGCCTTGTGACTGAAATCCGATGGCTCAAACTATGCAATACACCAACCACTCCATTTCAGACCGAACTTCGTACGATCCTGAATTGTCCAATTTCATGGACCAATCGATATCGGATTGAGTCCAAAACTTGGGGAACATCATAATATGGTGGGAGGATTTATTTGGTGACCTTTGAGTGAATCCAATGGCTAAAACTATGCAATACACTAACCACTCCACTTCAGAACGAACTTCGTACGAACCTAAATAGAAAAATTTCATTGACCAATCCATATCGGATTGAGTCCAAAACGTGGGGAGCATCATACTATGGTGGGTGGAGTCATTTGGTGGCTTTTGAGTGAAATCCAATCCCTACAACTATGCAATACACCAACCACTGCATTTCATAACGAACTTCGTACGAACCTTAATTGTCCAATTTCATGGACCAATCGATATCGGATTGAGTCCAAAACTTGGCGAACATCATAATATGATGGGAGGAGTCATTTGGTGTCTTTTAACCGAAATCTAATGGCAAAAACTGTGCAATACACCAACCACTCCATTTCAAAATGAACTTCCCTACGAACCTGAATTGTCCAATTTCATGGACCAATCGATATCGGATTGAGTCCAAAACATGGGCAACATCATAATATGATGGGAGGAGTCATTTGGTGTCTTTTGACTGAAATCCAATGGCTAAAACCATTCAATACCCCAACCACTACATTTCAAAACGAACTTCGGACGAACCTGAATTGTCCAATTTCATGGACCAATCGATATCGGATTGAGTCCAAAACTTGGGGAACATCATAATATGATGGGAGGAGTTATTTGGTGACTTTTGAGTGAATCCAATGGCTAAAACTATGCAATACACTAACCACTCCATTTCAAAACGAACTTCGTACGAACCAAAATTGAAAAATTTCATTGACCAATCCATATTGGATTGAGTCCAAAACGTGGGGAGCATCATGCTATGGTGGGTGGAGTCATTTGGTGGCTTTTGAGTGAAATCCAATCTCTACAACTATGCAATACACCAACCACTCCATTTCGTAACAACCTTCGTACGAACCTGAATTGTCCAATTTGATGGACCAATCGATATCGGACTGAGTCCAAAACTTGGGGATCATCATAATACGGTGGGAGGAATCATTTGGTGGATTTTGGGTGAAATCCAATGTCTACAACTATGCAATGCACCAACCACTCCATTTCATAACGAACCTCGTACAAACCTGAATTGAACAATTTCATGGACCAATCGATATCGGATTGTGTCCAAAACTTGGGGAACATCATAATATGATGGGAGGAGTTATTTGGGGACTTTTGAGTGAATCCAATGGCCAAAACTATGCAATACACTAACCACTCCATTTCAGAACGAACTTCGTACGAACCTAAATTCTAGAATTTCATTGACCAATCGATATCAGATCGAGTCCAAAACTTGGGGATCATCATAATACGGTGGGAGGAGCCATTTCATGGGTTTTGAGTGAAATCCAATCTCTACAACTATGCAATATAACAGCCACCCTATTTCATAATGAAATTCGTACGAACCTGAATTGTCCAACCTCATGGACCAATTGATATCGGATTGAGTCAAAAACTTTGGGAATATCATAATATGATGGGAGGAGTCATTTGGTATCTTTTGACTGAAATCCAATGGCTAAAACAATGCAATACACCAAACACTCCATTTCAGAACGAACTTCGTATGAACCTGAATTGTCCAATTTGATGGACCAGTCGGTATGGGATTGAGTCCAAAACTTGGGGAACATCATAATATGACGAGCGGAGTCATTTGGTGTCTTTTAACTGAACTCCAATGGCTAAAACTATGCAATACACCAACCACCCCACTTTAGAACGAACTTCGTACTAACCTGAATTGTCCAATTTCATGGACCAATCGATATCGGATTGAGTCCAAAACTTGGGGATCATCATAGTACGGTGGGAGGAGTCCTTTGGTGGGTTTTGAGTGAAATCCAATCTCTACAACTACACAATACACCAACCACTCCATTTCAAAACGAACTTCGTACGAACCGGAATTGTCCAATTTCATGGACCAATCGATATTAGATTGAATCCAAAACTTGGGGATCATCATAATACGGTGGGAGGAGTCATTTTGTGGGTTTTGAGTGAAATCCAATCTCTACAACTATGCAATATACCAACCACTCCATTTCATAATGAACTTTGTATGAACCTGAATTGTCCAATTTCAGGGACCAATCGATATCGGATTGAATCCAAAACTTGGGGAACATCATAATATGATGAGCGGAGTCATTTGGTGTCTTTTGACTGAAATCCAATGGCTAAAACTATGCAACACACCAACCACTCCATTTCAGAACGAACTTCGTACGAACCTGAATTGTCCAATTTCATGGACCAATCGATATTGGATTGAGTCCGAAACTTGGGGAACATCATAATGTGATGGGAAGAGTGATTTAGTGTCTTTTAAATGAAATCCAATGGCTAAAACTGTGCAATACACCAACCACTCCATTTCAGAACGAACTTCGTACGAACCTGAATTCCCAATTTCATGGACCAATCGATATCGGATTCAGTCCAAAACTTAGGCAACATCATAATATGATGAGCGGAGACATTTGGTGTCTTTTGACTGAAATCCAATGGCTAAACCTATGCAATACACCAACCACTCCATTTCAGAACGAACTTCGTACGAACCTGAATTGTCCAATTTTATGGACCAATCGATATCGGATTGAGTCCAAAACTTGGGGAACATAACAATACGGTGGAAGGAGTCATTTGGCGGGTTTTGAGAGAAATCCAATCTCTACAACTATGCAATACCCCAACCACTCCATTTCAGAACGAATTTCGTACGAACCTGAATTGTCCAATTTCATGGACCATTCGATATCCGATTGAGTCCACAACTTGGGGAACATAATAATACGGTGGAAGGAGTCATTTGGCGGGTTTTGAGAGAAATCCAATCTCTACAACTATGCAATATACCAACCACTCCATTTCATAATGAACTTCGTACGAACCTGAATTGTCCAATTTCATGGACGAATCGATATCGGATTGAGTCCAAAACTTGGGGAACATCATAATATGATGGGAGGAGTTATTTGGTGACTTTTGAGTGAATCCAATGGCTAAAACTATGCAATACACTAACCACTCCATTTCAGAACGAACTTCGTACGAACCAAAATTGAAAAATTTCATTGACCAATCCATATTGGATTGAGTCCAAAACGTGGGGAGCATCATGCTATGGTGAGTGGAGTCATTTGGTGGCTTTTGAGTGAAATCCAATCTCTACAACTATGCAATACACCAACCACTCCATTTCATAACGATCTTCGTACGAACCTGAATTGTCCAATTTGATGGACCAATCGATATCGGATTGAGTCCAAAACTTGGGGAACATCATAGTACGGTGGCAGGAGTCATTTGGTGGGTTTTGAGTGAAATCCAATGTCTGCAACATTGCAATACACCAACCACTCCATTTCATAACGAACTTCGTACGAACCTGAATTGTCCAATTTCATGGACCCATCGATATCGGATTGAGTCCAAAACTTGGGGAACATCATAGTACGTTGGCAGGAGTCATTTGGTGTCTTTTGACTGAAATCCAATGGCTAAAACTATGCAATACACCAACCACTCCATTTCAGAACGAACTTCGTTCGAACCTGAATTGTCCAATTTCATGGACCAATCGATATCGGATTGAGTCCAAAACTTGGGGAACATCATAGTACGTTGGCAGGAGTCATTTGGGGGGTTTTGAGTGAAATCCAATCTCTACAACTATGCAATACACGAACCACTCCATTTCATAATGAACTTCGTACGAACCTGAATTGTCCAATTTCATGGACCAATCGATATCGGATTGAGTCCCAAACTTGGGGAACATCATAAGACGTCATTTGGTGGCTTTTGAGTGAAATCCAATCTCTACAACTATGCAATACACCAACCACTCTATTTCATAATGAACTCCGTACGAACCTGAATTGTCCAATTTCATGGACCAATCGATATCGGATTGAGTCGAAAACTTGGGGAACATCGTAATATGATGGGAGCAGTCATTTGGTTTATTTTGACTGAAATCCAATGGCTAAAACTATGCAATACACCAACCACTCCATTTCATAACGAACTTCATACGAACCTGAATTGTCCAATTTCATGGACCATTCGATATCGGATTGAGTCCACAACTCGGGGAACATCATAATACGGTGGGAGTAGTCATTTGGTAGATTTTGAGTGAAATCCAATCTCTACAACTATGCAACCACCAACCACTCCATTTCAAAAAGAACTTCGTACGAACCGGAATTGTCCAATTTCATGTTCCAATCAATATCAGATTGAGTCCAAAAGTTGGGGAACATCATAATATGGTGGGAGGAGTCATTTCGTGGGTTTTGAGTGAAATCCAATCTCTACAACGATGCAATACAGCAACCACTCCATTTCATAACGAACTTCGTACTAACCTGAATTGCCTAGTTTCATGTACCAATGGATATCGGATTGAGTCCAAAACTTAGGGATCATCATAATACGGTGGGAGGAGTCATTTGGTGTCTTTTGACTGAAATCCAATGGCTAAAACTATGCAGTACACCAACCACTCCATTTCAGATCGAACTTCGTTCGAACCTGAATTGTCCAATTAAGTGGACCAATCGATATAGGATTGAGTCCAAAACTTGGGGATCACCATAATACGGTGGGAGGAGTCATTTCGTGGGTTTTGAGTGAAATCGAATCTGTACAACTATGCAATACACCAACCACCCTATTTCATAATGAACCTCGTACGAACCTGAATTGTCCAATTTCATGGAGCAAATCGATATCGGATTGAGTCCCAAACTTGGGGAACATCATAATATGATGGAAGAAGTCATTTGGCGTCTTTTGACTGAAATCCAAAGGCTAAAACTATGCAATACACCAACCACTCCATTTCAGAACGAACTTCGTTCGAACCTGAATTGTCCAAGTTCATGGACCAATCGATATTGGATTGAGTCCAAAACTTGGGGTTCATCATAATACGGTGGGAGGAGTCATTTCGTGGGCTTTGAGTGAAATCCAATCTCTACAACTATGCAATACACCAACTACTCCATCTCAGAATGAACTTCGTACGAACCTGAATTGTCAAATTTCTTGGACCAATCGATATCGGATTGAGTTCAAAACTTGGGGATCACACTACTACAAAAAAGCAAAAAGACGACGGTAAATCACCGTCGTGTATTCGGTTTTTCAATGGTCGTGGAATCCACCGTCATCTTTTCCCTCATAAACCACGACGCTAAATCACCGTCGTTGTTAAAATATACAACGTCATCAACAAATACAAAACGACGTCTTTGTACTGCAAAAAGATCTAAAAAAGCAGTCGAGGATGAGAATAGACGACCAACTCTCTAAAAAAACCGTCGTTAAAAAGGAAAAATATGACACATATTAACAGAACAAGGCCGCAAGATAGACATACAACGACGAAAATTAAAATAAGACGCCGTTAAATATAATTTTCACGACAATAAAAAATATGACGTCTTTAAATACATTAGAAGACGACGTTATTGATACCTACTACGTTGCCTATATAAAAACAGCCGTCGTAAAATAAATTTTCCACTTCGATTTTTCTATAAAAGATGACGTGGAAATAGTTGTCAGTGTCATTATTTACGACGTATGTATTTATAGAGTAGACGTTGAACAACGAAACAACGTCGATTACAAATATATGAGAGTCGTATTACAAAATTTATACGTCCTATTTTCAGAAACAAACAACGACGATAAATATTAGACGTTGTTAAATAAAACAACGTCGAAAACAAATAAAAACAGACGTGTTTAGTCTGCTAAAGTTCTGAAAAATAGTCGAGGATGAGAATAGACGACCAACTCAAACAAATCACCGTCGTTAAAAAGGAAAAATATGACACATATTAAAAGAACAAGGCCGCAAGATAGACATACAACGACGACAACTAAAACATTACGCCGTTAAATATAATTTTCACGACAAGAAAAAATATGACGTCTTTAAATACATGAGAAGACGACGTTATTGAAATCTACTACGTCTCTTATTTACAAACAACCGTCGTGAAATAAATTTTCCACTTCGATTTTTCTAAAAAAGATGACGTGGAAATAGTTGTCAGTGTCATTATTTACGACGTGTGTATTTATATAGTTGACGTTGAAATGCGAAACAACGTCGGTGGTATTTATATAGTCGACGTTGTATTTATATGTATTCATTACTCACGACGCACTTATTAATATAGACGACGTTGAACTTCTAAACAACGTCGGTTCCAAATAAATGAGAGCCGTATTACAGAACATATAGACGGCGTTGATTATGATGAGAGCCGTATTACAAATAACGTCGTTTAATTGATATTAGACGGCGGTTATAATGAATTACCGTCGGAATTCATTTCGTTCCTCTTCGTTTATAAAAGAACTTGCGACGTGGAAAATGTATGATGACGTCGTATTTTTTAACGTTCAGATTATATATCTCGTTTTTTAGACGTCGGTATTATGGGATTGGAGTCGTGTTATTTTGAATTACATGGCGGTTCTTAATCCTTCCCCGACGTGATATCCTGAATAATTGCTTCACAATAGCGTCGTGGTTCTTCATTGTTACGTTGCTTTAAGACGTCGGTAAATATGCTGAATAACTGGTTCACAATAACGTCGTGTTTTATTTGAACAGACGTCGTTTTTTATGCAGAATATAATGATGTAATCTGGAACCAGTATTTTTTGCACTGATTGTTTTGTGGCCAAAACCTGTATAATGAAAGTGAAGAAATCACATTACAATATATTACAAAATTAATGTCATACACTGCCAATTACATAAGCATCATTCAATCCATATATCTTCACACCTATCTCGAATATTTTGACCACCTAACTCACCCACCAGTTCATCAAATGTGTCAACATTTGGCATCCCTCTAGTAAATGGCTCACACTCAATTATCACATCACCTAAGACTTCATCACCAATAACATCATTATATTCTCTATTAGGCATTGATAACACTACCGACCAACCACGATGCATCGGGTCGTCAACAAAAAATATTTGTTTGACTTGAGAAGCCAAAACAAATTGGTCATTCCTATGTCCAATTTTACTCAAATCTACAAGGGTAAATCCAAGTTCGTCGACTACAAGACCAGAACTATCTATCCAATCACACCTAAATACTGGGATTGTAAACTTTTGGAAGTCAAGGTCCCAAATTTCTTGAATGACACCATAGAAACCCATATTTGAGAGAATTGGGTTTTTATCCTTGGCACTAGCAACTTGCATGGTATGTGCAAGTAAATAAACTCCACTATTTTGAGTTGTCCGCACATCATCTTGTGCCTTGATATTGAATTTAATACCTTTAATAAGATAGCTCCTATATAATGGCACTGCCATGTTTGGACCAGCTGCTAGCCACCTTAAATTTTCTGATACGCTATGATTGTCTTCCTCAAGTTCACTTTGAACCTGTAAATTAATCATATCTTAATTCAATCTAACATAGAAATAAGAAGAAAATTAAAAGAGAAATATGTTATTCAACAACATATACCTTGAAGCGTAGCCATTGAATGAAAGTGCTATTGTGCTTATCCTGCAGCCACTTTGTTCTCTTTCTAAATTTTGGATAAGCAGTCTTGATGTGGATCATATGTTGCCTACATGACACGAAAAATTCAAGCATTACGGTCCCAAATATAGAAGATAAACATAAGAAATAATTTAAAATGGAAACTTAAAGAATAAAACTCATATGTACTCGATATAAGGTAGGACTTCCTCCGTATTCTCCAAGACATATAGATGTGCTTGATTCAACAGGTCCTGATCAACTACGCTCACTGTGCAACCTGATAATGGCTTTGAAAGTCCTATCTTTTGGCTTGAAGGCACTCCAACTGTACTAACATCAGATAAATGCAGAGTACAAAACTCTACCGCTTCTTCAGCTATATACAGCTCAGCAATGCAACCTTCGGGACGAGTACGATTCTGAACATACCCTTCAGCACTTTCATATATCTTTCAAACGGATACATCCACCTAAAATATACTGGCCCACATAGACGAACTTCTCTGACAAGATGTACTACTAGATGAACCATGATATCAAAGAATGAAGGGGGAAAGTACTTCTCAAGCAAACACAGAGTAACTACTACATCTTCTTCCAACTTATCTAGCTTGGAAACATCAACAGTCTTTGCACATATAGCATTGAAGAAGAAGCACAAACGAGTTATTGCATACCTTGCAGGCTTCTCCAAAACAGAACGAATTGCCACAGGGAGCAATTGTTGCATTAAGGTATGACAATCATGTGATTTAAGGCCAAGAAGTCTTGAATCTTGTAAAGATACAAGATTTTTAATATTTGAAGAATAACCTTCAGGGACCTTCATACCATAGAAAGAATTGCAAACCTCTCTCTTCTCTGCTCTTGACAAATTCCAAGGCCCAGGAGGCAAACGAGTACGTCTTTCTCCATACTCGGGTTGCAAATCAGTTTTGACCCCCATGTTCAATAAATCTAATCGAGCAGCAATCCCATCTTTATTTTTTCCAGGGATCTCCAGCAATGTACCAATGATACTATCGCAAACATTCTTCTCAATGTGCATAACATCTAGGGCATGCCTCACAGGAAGGTATTTCCAATACTCGAGATCAAAGAATATTGATTTCTTCTTCCAACAAACTCTGTCACCATTTTCAACCATATGCAGCACTTCTTCTCCGGTTAATGGCTCGGGAGGTATGCCATATTCAGGTTTCCCATTAAAAGCTGCACGTTGCCTCCTATATGGATGATTGATTGGTAACCATTTTCTATGCCCAATGTGACAAATTTTGTGGCTATTTTCAACCTGTGACTAGGTGTATCATCGCCGCATATTGGACAAGCTTTATATCCTTTAACAACACAACCAGATAAGTTTCCATAGGCGGGGAAATCATTAATTGTCCACATTAATGCAGCTATGAGTGTAAAGTATTCTCCATTATGTGCATCATACACTCCTCTAATCCCATCCCACAAAGATTTTAAATCATCAATCAAAGGCTCCAAGTAGACGTCTATATCATTTCCGGGTTGTTTAGGACCGGAAATCAATAAGGTTAACATCATGAACTTTCGTTTCATGCACAGCCATGGAGGGAGATTATATGTAACTAAGATAACCGGCCAACAACTATATCTGCTACTTAGAGAACTGTGGGGATTGAATCCATCAGATGAAAGAGCCAATCTCAAGTTTCTCGTCTCATTACCAAACTCAGGCCATTTATCATCAAGAAGTTTCCAAGACGGGGAATCCGCCAGATGAGACATCTGACCGTCAATTGATTTTCTAGCAGCATGCCAAGTCAAACTCTTAGCTTTCTCATGTGATTGAAACATCCTTTTAAACCTTGGAATTGGAGGAAAATACCACACCACCTTCGCTGGCACACCCTCTTTCAAGATTGAATCTTTGCCTTCCTTCCACCTTGAGATACCACAAGTAGGACAATTAGTTGAATCCTCATACTCCTTCCTATACAAGATGCAATCATTGGGGCATGCGTGCATTTTCTCATAACTCAGCCCCAATGCACACAAAGTCTTTTTAGCCTCATACATAGAGGTTGGTATTGTATTTCCTTCTGGAAGCAAATCGCCTTGAAGTATCAATAATTCTGTAAAACAGACATCACTCATCCCATGTTTTGCCTTCAAATTATACAACTTCACTAATGCCGATAACTTCGTGTACTTTCTACAACCAGGGTACACTGGTTGATCTCCATCCCCAATCACATTGGCAAACTCATACGGATCGAAACCAAAATCACCAAAATCATTATCATCCATATCAATTTCTTCAGACACAAAACTGTACCTACTATGGCCATCATCTTCTTCAACATTTCTACTAGCATTAGTAGTTGCTTCCCAAGGTTTTCCGTGAAATGTCCAATTCTTATAGCTTTGGTCAACTCCATTAAAGTATACGTGATCCCTTATAATTCCAACCCCAAACAACTTCAAATTAACACATTTAACACATGGACAATGGATATGTGTTGTAGTTAGAAGATTTTCTACAGCAAAGTTCAAAAATGCTTCCACCCCAAACTCATATGCCTTCGATCTTCTATCCGAGTGCATCCATGACTTATCCATCTCCGACACTATAACCTATTATCTATAATAAAGTGAAAATACAGGCAATGACCATCACTATAGCAGATTATACAAAGATCTAATAGCAAGTAATACACAACAGAGACGACGGGTTTTAAACAAAAACAGACGTATTTGGCATATATAGACGACGGATTTTCAACAGACGTCGTCTTATATAAGTAATACAAACGTCGGTTTATGAAAAAACCGTCGTGTATAAGTAATACAACGACGGTAGTTTAAAAAAACCGTCGTGTAATCGTCGTCGTATGCCTAAAAAGGCGTCGTGTCTCAGTTTATTTTCAAGAACCCAAAACCCATTAAGAACACAACATATATATGAAACCAAGGAAGAAACCAACATATACATGAAACCAAGCATGAAAACAATAAATCCATTACCAATTCAACATAACATAGGGTGATTAAAAGATCCGACAAAATTAAATCCATTCCCAATTCAACATAACAGATAATGTAATCCATGAACCCATTAAACAGAAAATCCATGAACCCATACCTATAAGCACATTATTAACAGATCGCGAAGCATATACCTAAAACCCTTTAACAAAACAACCTAATATCATTCAATGAATTTACAAGGGGAAGATAGGGTTTGTACTTACAGGTTGGACGAGCTCACAGATTCGACGGAGCCTGGAGAGTGCAACTTTTAATTAGAGCAGAAGTGAGAGAGCGAAATGTTATGTTGCGCGAAATCTGAAAATTTTAGGGTTCAGGGTTAGAAGTATAAGAATAAGAGCCAAATCTAAAAAATTTAGGTCGCGCGAAAATTTTTAGAGAGCGCGCTCTTTAAAACGTCGAAAGAAAAACCATGGCGAAAGTTCTACAAGAACCGACGTAAATGTAATATTCCACGACGGAAACACTGAACGTAACGCCGTTTATTTTGACGCTTCATTTTTCGGATTAATTTTAAATTTATTTTGAATATTTTGATATAAAGACGACTGAAAAACCATGTCGGGGTTAAGAAATTGAAGACGTTGTAAATTATAATAGACGACTTACATATTAAAATGACGTCGTTTAAAGTATAAACCATGTCGGATATTTTACTGCACAACGTAACATATGTATTCCACGACTCAACCACCGTCGTTAAAAATTAATACCCTAAACCCTTAAAACTAAATTATATAATTTAAAAAATTAAGTTTATAAAAGGGTTTATGGTTTTACAGCCTAATATATACCCTAGACTACCCAAAAATTATACTTTAAAAATAAACTCCAATAAATAACAACCCTAATCTCTAAACCCTAGACTCTAAACCCTAAACCATAAAACTAGAAGTGATTTTATGACTCATCAAAACAATTTTGTTTTGGATGGTCATTTTAAATTTTTGTTATTCAAAATGAATTTTTTCAAGGTTTAGGGGGAAGAAAATATATCAATGACTTCATAGGAGTTGACTTTGCATTTTTCTGATTTATTTTAAATTTATTTTGAATATTTTGATATAAAAATAATAAAATATTCTTATCACAACAACAAACCACGTCGGTGTTAATAAATTGTAGACGTTGTAAATTGTAATAGACGACTAAGTTGTTAAAATGACGTCGTTTAAATGAGAAACTATGGTGGATATTTAACTATCCGACGTAAAATATATATTCCACGACTTAACCGCTGTTGTTACAAAGTACTACCCTGAACCCTTAAGAAATTGAAGACGTTGTAAACCATAAACGACTCAATTGTTCAAAGAACGTCGTCTAAATATCCTTTTACGTCGGATTTGTTTAAAACGAAACAACAAAAAACGACGGTTTTTGACTTTATTAGGTCGTTGGAAAAGTATTACACGTCAGTTACGCAATTTGTATGTTTGTTTTTTTTTTAATTTAAGAAAACCTCAACAAATTTTTACATTATATATTATAGACAAAATTTGTACATTATACATAAATATCAAGTGTTCAATAATTCCCCTATTCCATGTGAAGGCAAACAAACTCTGCCCATTCATTCCGGACTTCATCAATTGCTTCTTGGGGGTATGGCGCTTCCTGTTTTCCCTTGGCATACTGCATAAACAATGACTATTAGGGTTTATAAATAAAAAGAAATTCAATCACAGACGACGATATTTTTCATAACCGACGTAGTATATCTATTCAACGACGGTAATTTTACATGACCGTCGTTGATAATACAAAAAACGACGTAAAATGTATGAAGGTAATTTCTTCTTACCTTCTTCTCAAACGCCAAGGAAGGATCCATGATGATGTCCCTCATGAAGCGCATCACATAATACCCGCATTCGACACTACTGGGTTGCTTTGGTGTGCCTGACAGAGTTTTCCAAATTACTGCTTTACGGCCTGATCTGGCTATGTGAGAATTATATATTTTTATAGCACTGTTCACGATGTTTTTGCCCTCTTCATCGACCACATGATTTCCGGGCAGAGGATCCAGAAAATAGACGGTTTCCCTCTTTGCTCTCACAATCACCAAGATCCAATGACGGCTGCACAAAATTAATATAAAAACGACGGTTATTTACAAAAACGACGTATTATAATATTTCACACGACGAAATAAAGTAGCAATCGACGACATTATATATTTATCACGACGATAAATAACTACCGACGTGGTTAGTAGTTTCAAACGACTCAATAAAATAAAACACCGACGTGGTTAGTTTATACGCTGTCATTTATTGAAAATCATAAAAACAAAATCCTGTTAAGGAGACTAACCCTGGATTGTAAGGCATCATGAAAATCTGTTCACCATCAGTCTTCTAAAGTCGAGCTGCTACCAATCGTGATCTGTCAGCTATTGTCCCAGAGTTGGCACTAACTGTAGCAGGGTCGATAAAGCCAACCATGCTGCACATATTTGCTTGTTTCAAAAGATCATGTAAGTACCTAAATATATAAAATAATATAAACAAGTCAGCACAAAAAAACACACGACGGTTATATATAACAAAACGACGTATTATAAAATTTCACACGACGTACTGAAATAGACAACGACGTTATAATATATTTATCACGACGGTACATACTAACGACGTGGTTAGTTAGTTAAGACGACACAATAAATAAACCAACGACATATTATTTTAGAATGACAAACCTCATATATACAGCAACCACAGTAGCTCCTATTTCTTCCATGCCTGCAAATTGTGTAATATCTTCAGGCAGGACGAAGGTATCGCGTTCTAGACCAAACACCTCCTTATCAATTGTAAAGTTCAGGGTCTTATCCTGAGGCACGAGTGTCGTTTCCACATAACGACAAAGGGATTTTAAAGAAGATGGCGCCTCCATATTTGAATAATCAACAACTTTAATAACCTGTTTAAAGAAATAAAAAAAATGACGTGGTAATTCAATAAAAATGACGGTTTAAGGAATAAAACGTCGTCTGAAAAGAATTTAAATGACGGTGAAAAAACCGTCGTGGTGAATAATTTATTACGTCTTAGAAAAAAATTCCGCCGTCTAAGTTGTAAACAAACGACGGTTTAAAGAAAAATATCGACGTATGAAATTTTGAAAAACAAATAAAAAAGGCAAAGTTATGTGAACATACCTGGTCGTCATGCTTTTCTTCATCTTCTTTCTCCTTTTCATCTTGTTTTTCTTCTTTCTTCTCTTCATCTTTTTTTTCTTCTTCCTTCTCTTCATCTTTTTTTTCTTCATTCTTCTCTTCATCTTGATTTCCTTCATTTTTCTGTTTTAAGTACTAAAGAATGTAGAGAAAGTAAAAAAATTAAATTCAAACGTCGTGGTAAGACAAAACACAAGACAGTATGTAAGAATTATGGACGTCTTAAATTATTAAACGATGGTAAATAGTAAACGTCGTGGGATTTATATATTACGTCGGGAATGACTAACACTGTCGTCTAAAACCCACAAAGTTTTAAAAATAACGACGTTTAATGGCGTGTAAAACAAGTAAACTAAATACGACGTGGTATTGAAATACAAATGACGGTTTATTTTTAAAATCGTCGTGGTATGTATTTCAAACGACGGTTTTATTAATAATAACGACGTCTAATAGTTTTTAAAAAAACAGAGAATTCAAAGTTCAGATATGTTACCTTTTCTTCTTGATGTTTCCCATTTTTAGCAGTATCATCCTCAAAATGTAGGGATCTCACATCACCTCCAGAGCAGCTTGCTTTGTCAGACATTGGATTTTTGGGACTTTGGCTAATTCTTGGTTTAAGCATGCTTGGATCAAAATTGGGAATTAATTGGGAAAGCTGACTCAGGAAATGCTCCCTCTCAGCCTCTACCAATTGTTTGGTTCTAGCCTCCATCCTTAAAGCCTCTTCCCTTGCCTTAGCTTCCATCTTTTTATTCTCTTCTTGAAGGAGAACTCTTAAACTGTCCTTTAAACGGTCGTCAAAGCTCATCCTCTGTGGTTTGGGTAAATTGAAATATTGCCTTGGGGAAATCCCAGCACCTACACCTCTCCCTGTCATTGGTGTATGGAAGGATATAATGCCTCGTTAGTGTAGACTTGAAATCCTTCCATTTCTTGGCAGCAGAAGCTGACACAGAGTTCTTGCCCCCTTGACCTACCACAAAAGCAATGTCAACTGCTTCCCAAATCTGCTCCTCTATATCCTTGGGGATTTGAGCCCATTTCATGTCCACAAGTGGAACTCTGGAGCGTGCCAACACACCAATGTAGGACTGCATCTCACTATGTGCTTGGCCAATTCCTTTCCCCCTTTTATTGTACTCAACAATTGGCCTGAGTTTCTGAAGTTTTCTCTTCACAACACGAGGCATTGTGCTCATACCTCGACCAGACTTTGAATCATCAGAGATTGTTGTCGTGCTGGTTGGTTCTGTCTCAGCAGATGATGAAGCAAACTTCATCTTCTTCGAAGACTTCTCTTGAGGAGTTACCATTCCAAGCTCCTTACCTCCATTTTTCTTGGAGCCAGAGTCCTTACTTTGGTCTTGAGAAACCATTTTTACAGACAAAACTGCAAGTGAAAATATTTCAGGAAAAGATTAAGAACACAAACGACGGTTATTAATAAAATACGACGTATGATATGATTTTAAACGACGCAATGAAATAATCTCAGACGTAATAAATGTTTAAAACCAAGGTAATTAAACAACGACGAAATAATATAAAATAAGAAGTAATAATAACTTATTACGTCGATATTTACCGGACGACGTGATAATTAACTATAAACGACGAAATATTTGTATAACGTCGTGGTATTGATGTTCACACGACGTCAATAGTAATATATCGTCGTCTATATAAGGATCCAAAACCCTTCTTTCTTTCTCTGTGAATGTTTGATTGCAGATTTGATTTTTCTGAACTATGGTTTTTGTTTTCTAATTTGACAAAATACAAGGCCAAGAAAGAAAGTTTTGGAATCTTATATAGACGACGGTATTTTAATATGACGTCGTGGTATTAACATTCACACGACGTAAAACACTAAGATACTGTCGTCTATATTAGATACCAACCCTACTTTCTTTTTCTTTATATTTTATCAAATTAGGGAAAAACAAAAACCATTGTTCAGAGAAATCAAACCTGCAATTAAACAAGCAAATAAAAAAAAGACTATAATTTTAAAAACAACTTTGTCAATTTTCAGACGACGCTAGAACGACTGACGAACCGTCGTGGTCTACATATTTAACCACGTAAATAAGAAGCTACCGTCGTCTTATTTAGTTGAGGTAGTTGTCTTCAAAGTTGGAAACTTTCCCTCTTTGTCTTCAAAGTTGGAAACTTTCCCTCTTTGTCTATATATTTTATCAAACTTGGAAAGAAGTAAAATGATTTTGGCCAGAAAAAAGGTAAAAAAAATTTTCAAACAAAAAACGTATGAGCATGCAAAACAGCAACCAAAATAGTGAAAATGAAAGCTTACCTTTTGCGTGCAATGAAAGCAAGAGGAAGACGATGTTTAAGTTCAAAGACGACGAAGAAGACGAGAGGAAGACGATGAGATACTCTGACAGTGCTCTGACAAGGAAAAAAGACAAAAAGTTTTCTCTGGGAGATTGAAATTTTTAATCGGGTTTGGAAACAGTGCATGTGTAAGTCAGGTAGACGAAAAGTTGCTTACATATAAAACCATTTCAAAAAAATAATACGGCGGTCACATATAACTACGACGTATAAATTACAAAATAAGATGGTACATTTAACTTCGGACGTGGTAAATAAATACGACAGTAGAGTTGTAGGTACCGTCGTAGTAAACTCAAAAATTAAAGTACATAAGTAATAACTTGCGTCATGGTAGATTATTTAACACGTCGTTTTTATTAATGTACCGACGTGGATTTCTGTAATATACGTCAGTCATACCGACGTTGATTTTACAATTTAAACGGCGGTTTTTTTGTAAGGACCGCCATTGGTTTTAAAAGACAATAATTTGGATGTCTTTCTCAAAGAGAAATTGAGCTTACTCGCATCAAATCTATGTCCACAAGAAGAAGCTTGTCAACTAGCCTTCTCACTTCCTTGATCAAGCCTGATAGGACACTTAGTGCTTCTGAATACTCCTTGCTTTCCATCAAAAGAGATGCAAGCCTGGCCTCCACTTGCTGTCGAAAGGAAAGTTCGCTTCTCAGGGAAATCTGAAGATCAGATGTGCCTGATCCTCTGCTTGATTTTCTTGGCTAAGAAGATCCATCAGATTTGCGAAGGAAAGTTCGCTTCTCAGGGAAATCTGAAGATCAGATGTGCCTGATCCTCTGCTTGATTTTCTTGGCTAAGAAGATCCGTCAGATTTGTGATAGCCTCTTCCTTTATCCGTAGAGAGCGTGATAAATAGATTATTCTTTCCGGAGGAAATTAAAAATGAGAGAAAATTAAGGTTCTAGAATTAGTAAACTAACACGACGTAATATTACTAACCAGAGGAAATTATAAAATAGATTTTGCTTTCCCGAAGAAATTTTAAATTAATTCAAGTTTGAAACAATGACGGTTTTTTGTTATGCCGTCGTTTTTAACTAACACGACGCAATATTTATTTTGCGACGTGGAATCTTTTCATTTAACGTCGTTAGGTTTAATATAACCGACGTGGATTTGAATTTTTAAATTATGAATAGAATTTTTTTTCCCTGACCTTTCAGTTTATTTTTCAATTACAGTGCGTTATAAATAGAGTTTTTTTTTTCCGGAGGAAATTTAAAATGAAGGAAATTAATGTTCTGGAATATGTAAAGTTTCTTTTTTGGATGACAGATTTAAATAAAATAAGAATATAAAAACAACGACTGTTTTTGTATTACTGTCGTCGTTTTTCGTCGTCTTAAGTAAGACTAAGACGACGTAATATATTTGTTGAGCGACGTTGATTTGTTTTTTAAACGTCGTTAGGTATAATATAACCGTCGTTGAAAATTGTCTCTCTGATTGCAAATTTGCAACGACGTTAGGTATAATATTTGTAGATACACAAACACACACACATCATCAACTTCCAAAAAATTGTCTCTCTGATTGCAAATCTGTGTCATCTGTTAAGATTATGATGTGGAACAGAGTTCCATCTGGTAAGATTTCGTAACCCTTGGTATCTCAGAAAAATCTGATTATGTCGGCGGTTTTCTATATAAACCGTCGTGGTTATTTCAATTCTTGTCATTAAGTAGATCTACCGACGTAGGATAAGAAAATCAAAGAAAAAAATTGTTAACAAAAATTCTTATTAAGACGACGGTTTAAATTAAAGGTACGACGTATAAAATGAATAAATACGACGTTAAATTTTATACGATTTAAAGATAACGTCGTAGAACTATACGAGAATGACGGCGATATATTTATATTTTCCGTCGTTGTACATTAATTTAATACGGCGATATTTTGTATTTTAAAGCCGTGGATTTGTTTGTAATTATACGGCGTCTTATACGAAAACCTCGTCGTGTTATTTTATGAGTAAAAACGGCGGCTTTTATTGAAATCGTCGTCTTTACTTTCTACGTCGGTCGATTCATAACTTCTGCCGTTCTTTGTTGGCTTTGATTTTACACTGCGGAAATCTGTTTCAAATAGACGTCGGTTGTTTAATTAGGTACGTCGTTGTTTTTGAACAGCCATTTGAATCTCCATTTTTTAGTTGTCTAAGGTGGTATTACACGACGGTGTTTTTAGAACCGTCATCTTTTTAAAAACCACGACGGTTTTCACTTAGGCCGTCGTTGTTTTCTGGTCGTCTTTTTCACTTTTTGTAGTAGTGTCATCATAATACGGTGGGAGGAGTCATTTGGTGGGTTTTGAGTGAAATCCAATGGCTAAAACTATGCAATACACCAACCACTCCATTTCAGAACGAACTTCGTACGAACATGAATTGTCCAATTTCATGGACCAATCGATATCGGATTGAGTCCAAAACTTGGGGAACATCATAATACGGTGGGAGGAGTCTTTTGGTGGCTTTTGAGTGAAATCCAATCTCTACAACTACGCAATACAACAACCACTCCATCTCATAACGAACTTCGTACGAACTTAAATTGTCCAATTTCATGGACCAATCGATATCGGATTGAGCCCAGAACTTAGGGAACATCATAAACTGATGGGAGGAGTCATTTGGTGACTTTTGAGTGAAATCCAATGGCCAAAACTATGCAATACACTAACCACTCCATTTCAGAACGAACTTCATACGAATGTGAATTGTCCAATTTCTTGGACCAATCGATATCGGATTGAGTCCAAAACTTAGGGAATATCATAATGTGATGGGAGGAGTCATTTGGTGACTTTTGAGTGAAATCCAATGGCTAAAATTATGCAATACACTAACCACTGCATTTCAGAACGAACTTCGTACGAACGAGAATTGTCCAATTTCTTGGACCAATACATATCGGATTGAGTCCAAAACTTGTGACACACCATAATATGTTGGGAGCAGTCATTTGGTGTCTTTTGACTGAAATCCAATGGCTAAAACTATGCAATACACCAACCACTCCATTTCAGAATGAACTTCGTACGAACCTGAATTGTCCAATTTCATGGACCAATCGATATCGGATTGAGTCCAAAACTTGGGGAACATCATAATATGGTGGGAGGAGTCATTCGGTGGGTTTTGAGTGAAATCCAATCTCTACAACTATGCAACCACCAACCACTCCATTTCAAAACGAACTTCGTACAAACCGGAATTGTCCAATTTCATGGACCAAACGATATCGGATTGAGTCCAAAACTTAGGGATCATCATAATACGGTGGGAGGAGTCATTTGGTGGGTTTTGAGTGAAAAACAATGGCTAAAACTATGCAATACACTAAGCACTCCATTTCATAACGAACTTCGTACGAACCTGAATTGTCCCATTTCATGGATCAATCGATATCGGATTCGGTCCAAAACTTGGGGATCATTATAATACGGTGGGAGGAGTCATTTGGCGGGTTTTGAGTGAAATCCAATCTCTACAACTATAAAATACACCAACCACTCCATTTCGTAACAAACGTCGTACGAACTTGAATTGTCGAATTTCTTGGACCAATCGATATCGGATTGAGTCCAAAACTTAGGGGACATCATAATACGGTGGGAGGAGTCATTTGGTGGCTTTTGAGTGAAATCGAATCTCTACAACTACGCAATACACCGACCACTCCATTTCAGAACGAACTTCGTACGAACCTGAATTGTCCAATTTCATGGACCAATCGATATCGGATTGAGTCCAAAACTTGGGGAACGTCGTAATACGGTGGGAGGAGTGATTTGGTGGGTTTTGAGTGAAAGACAATCTCTACAACTATGCAATACACCAACCACTCCATTTCACAACGAACTTCGTACGAACCTGAATTGTCCAATTTCATGGATCAATCGATATCGAATAGAGTCCAAAACTTGGGGGACATCATAATACGGTGGGAGGAGTCATTTGGTGGCTTTTGAGTGAAATCCAATCTCTACAACTATGCAATACACCAACCACTCCATTTCGTAACGAACTTCGTACGAACCTGAATTGTCCAATTTTTTGGACCAGTCAATATCGGATTGAGTCCAAAACTTGGGGAACAATATAATATGATGGGAGGAGTCATTTGGTGACTTTTGAGTGAAATCCAATGTGGAAAACTATGCAATACACTGACCACTCCATTTCATATTGAACTTCATACGAACTGGAATTGTCCAATTTCATTGACCAGTCGATATCGAATTGAGTCCAAAACTTTGGAAATATCATAATATGATAGGAGGGGTCATTTGGTGACTTTTGAGTGAAAAACAATGGCTAAAACTATGCAATACACTAACCACTCCATTTCATAACGAACTTCGTACGAACCTGAATTGTCCAATTTCATGCACCAATTGATATCGGATTGAGTCCAAAACTTGGGGATCATCACAATACGGTGGGAGGAGTCATTTGGTGGGTTTTGAGTGAAATCCAATCTCTATAACTACGCAATACAACAACCACTCCATTTCATAACGAAGTTCGTACGAACCTAAATTGTCCAATTTCATGGACCAATCGATATCGGATTGAGTCCAAAACTTGGGGGACATAATAATACGGTGGGTGGAGTCATTTGGTGGCTTTTGAGAGAAATTCAATCTCTACAACTATGCAATACACCAACCACTCCATTTCATAACGAACTTCGTACGAACCTGACTTCTCTAATTTCTTGGACCAATCTATATCGGATTGAGTCCAAACCTGGGGATCATCATAATACGGTGCGAGGAGTGATTTGGTGGGTTTTGGGTGAAATCAAATATCTACAACTATGCAATACACCAACCACTCCATTTCATAACGAACTTCGTACGAACCTGAATTGTCCAATTTCTTGGACCAATCTATATCGGATTGCGTCCAAAACTTGGGGATCGGTGGGAGGAGTCATTTGGTGGGTTTTGAGTGAAATCCAATCTCTACAACTATGCAATACACCAACCACTCCATTTCGGAACGAACTTCGTACGAACCTGAATTGTCCATATCGGATTGAGTCCAAAACTTGGGGAACATCATAATACGGTGGGAGGAGTCATTTGGTGGGTTTTGAGTGAAATCCAATCTCTACAACTACGAAATACATCAACCACTCCATTTCATAACGAACTTCATACGAACCTGAATTGTCCAATTTCATGGACCAATCGATATCGGATTGAGTCCAAAACTTGGGGAACGTCATAAGACGGTGGAAGTAGTCATTTGGTGGCTTTTGAGTGAAATCCAATCTCTACAACTATGCAATACACAAACCACTCCATTTCATAACGAACTTCGTATGAACCTGAATTGTCCAATTTCATGGACCAATCGATATCGGATTGAGTCCAAAACTTCGGAAACATCATAATGTGGTAGGAGGAGTCATTTGGTGACTTTTGAGTGAAATCCAATGGCTGAAAATATGCAATACACCAAACACTCCATTTCACAACGAACTTCGTACGAACCAGAATTGTCCGGGTTCGTGGACCAATCGATATCGGATTGAGGCCAAAACTTGGGAAACATCATAATATGTTGGGAGGAGTAATTTGGTGTGTTTTGAATGAAATCCAATGGCTAAAACTATTCAATACATCAACCACTCCATTTCATAACGAACTTCATACGAACCTGAATTGTCCAATTTGATGGACAAATCGATTTCGGATTGAGTCCAAAACTTGGGAAAACTCATAATATGATAGGTGGAGTCGTTTGGTGAGTTTTGACTGAAATCCAATGGCTAAAACTATGCAATACACCACCCACTCCATTACATAACGAACTTCGTACGAACCTTAATTGTCTCATTTCATGGAACAATCGATATCGGGTTGGGGAACATCATAATATGGTGGGAAAAGTCATTTGGTGGGTGAAATCCAATGGCTAAAACTATACAGTACAACAACCACTCCATTTCAGAACGAAGTTCATACGAATGTGAATTGTCCGATTTCATGGGCTAATGTATATCATATTGAGTCCTAAACTTGGGGAATATCATAATATTGTGGGAGGGGTCATTGGCTGAGTTTTGAGTGAAATCCAAGTGCTAAAACTATGCAATACACCAACCACTCCATTTCAAAATGAACTTTGTTCGAACCTGAATTGTCGAATTTCATGGACTAATCGATATCGGATTGAGTCCAAAACTTGGGGAACGTCATAAGACGGTGGAAGTAGTCATTTGGTGGCTTTTGAGAGAAATCCAATCTCTACAACTATGCAATACACCAACCACTCCATTTCATAACGAACTTTGTACGAATCTGAATTGCCCAATTTCATTGTCCAATCGATATCGGATTGAGTACAAACCTTGGGGAAAATCATAATATGGTGGGTGGAGTCATTTGGTGACTTTTGAGTGAAATCCGATGGCCAAAACTATGCAGTAGACCAACCACTCCATTTTAGAACGAACTTCGTACGAACCTGAATTGTCCAATTTCATGGACCAATCGATATCGGATTGAATCCAAAACTTGGGGAACATTATAATATGGTGAGAGGAGTCATTTGGTGGGTTTTGAGTGACATCCAAGCTCTAGAACTATGCAATACACCAACCACTGCATTTCATAACGAACGTCGTATGAACCTGAATTGTCCAATTTCATGGACAAATCGATATCGGATTGAGTTCAAAACTTGTGGAACATCATAATATGGTGGGAGGAGTCATTTGGTGGGTTTGAGGGAAATCCAATGGCTAAAACAGTGCAATACAGCAACCACTCCATTCCAGAACGAACTTCTTACGAACGTGAATTGTCCAATTTCAGTTATCCATCGATATCGGATTGAGTACGAAACTTGGGGAACATCATATTGTTGTGGGAGGAGTCATTTGATGGGGTTTGAGTGAAAGCCAATCTCTAGAACTGTACAATACACCAACCACTCCATTTAAGAACGAACTTCATATGAACTTCAATTGTCCAATTTGATGGACCAGTCGATATCGGAATGATTCCAAAATTTGGGGAACAACATAATATAGTGGGAGGAGTCATTAGGACGGTTTTGAGTGAAATCCAATCTCTAGAACCATGCAATACACCCACCACTCCATTTCAGAATGAACTTCGTATGAACTACAATTGTTCAATTTCATGGATCAATCGATATCGGACTAAGTCCAAAACTTGGGGAGCCTCACAATGTTGTGGGAGGAGCCATTTGGTGGGTTTTGAGTGAAATCCAATCTCCAGAACTATGCAGCACACCAACCACAACATTTCTGAACGAACTTCTTAAGAACCTGAATTGTCCAATTTCATTTATCAATCGATATCGGATTGAGTACGAAACTTGGGGAACATCATAATGTTGTGGGAGGAGTCATTTGATGGGTTTTGAGTGAAATCCAATCTGTACAACTATACAGTACACCAACCACTCCATTTCATAACGAACTTCATACAAACCTGAATTGTCTGATTTCATGGACCAATGATATCGCATTGAGTCCAGAACTTGGGGGGATCATAATATAGTGGGAGGAGCCATTTGGTGGGTTTTGAGTGCAATCCAATCTCTAGAACTATGCAATACACCAACCACTCCATTTCAGAACGAACTTCTTATGAACCTGAATTGTCCAATTTCATTTATCAATCGATATCGAATTGAGTACGAAACTTTCGGAACTTCATAATATAGTGGGAGGAGTCATTTGGTGGGTTTTGACTGAAATCTAATCTCTAGAACTGTGCAATACACCAACCACTCCATTTCAGAACGAACTTCGTACGAACCTTAATTGTCCTGTTTTATGGAACAAGCGATATCGGATTGAGTCCAAAACTTGGGGAACATCATAATGTTGTGGGAGGAGTCATTTGGTAACTTTTGAGTTAAATCCAATCGCCAAAACTATACAAAACACCAACCAATCCATTTCAGAACAATCTTCGTACGAACTTGAATTGTCCGATTTTATGGACCAATCGATATCAGTTTGAGTCCAAAACTTGGGGAACATCATAATGTTGTGGGAGGAGTCATTTGATGGGTTTTGACTGAAATCCAATCTGTACAACTATACAGTACACCAACCACTCCATTTCATAACGAACTTCGTACAAACCTGAATTGTCTGATTTCATGGACTAATCGATATCGGACTGAGTCCAAAACTTGAAGAAGATCACAATATTGTGGGAGGAGTCATTAGTAGGGTTTTGAGCAAAATCCAATCTCTAGAACTATGCAATACACCCACCACTCCATTTCAGAATGAACTTCGTACGAACTAGAATTGTCCGATTTAATGGATCAATCCATATCGGACTAAGTCCAAAACTTGGGGAACCTTATAATGTTGTGGAAGGAGCCATTTGGTGGGTTTTGAGTGAAATCCAATCTCTAGAACTATGCAACACTGCAACCACTCCATTTCAGAACGAACTTCTTAAGTACCTGAATTGTCCAATTTCATGGACCAATCGATATCGGATTGAGTCCAAAACATGGGGAACATGATAATATGGTGGGTGGAGTCATTTGGTGACTTTTCAGGGAAATCCAATGGCTCGAACTATGCAATACACCACCCACTACATTTCAGAACGAACTTCGTACGAACCTCAATTGTCCAATTTCATGGACCAATCGATATCGGATTGAGTACAAAACTTGGGGAACCTCATAATATGGTGGGAGGAGTCATTTGGTGACTTTTGAGTGAAATCCAATGGCTAAAACTACGCAATACACCAACCACTCCAGTTCATAACGAACTTCGTACGAACCTGAATTGTCCAATTTCGTGGACCAATCGATATCAGATCGAGTCTAAAACTTGGGGAACACCACAATATGGTGGGAGGAGTCATTTGGTGACTTTTGAGTGAAACCCAATGGTTAAAACTATGCAATACACCAACCACTCCATTTTAGAACGAACTTCGAACGAACCGCAATTGTCCAATTTCATGGACCAATCGATATCGGATTGAGTCCAAAACTTGGGAAACATCATAGTATGGTGGGAGGCGTCATTTGGTGAATTTTTAGTGAAATCCAATGGCTAAAACTTTGAAATACACAAACTACTCCATTTCAGAACGAAGTTTGTACGAACCTGAATTGTCTAATTTCGTGGACAAATCGATATTGGATTGTTTCCAAAATTTGGGAAACAACATAATATAGTGGGAGGAGTCATTAGGAGGGTTTTGAGTGAAATCCAATCTCTAGAACCATGCAATACTCCCACCATTCCATTTCAGAATGAACTTCGTATAAACTACAATTGTACGATTTCATGGATCAATCGATATCGGACTAAGTCCAAAACTTGGGTAACCTCATAATGTTGTGGGAGGAGCCGTTTGGTGGGTTTTGAGTGAAAAAAATCCAATCTCCCGAACTATGCAGCACACCAACCACAACATTTCATAACGAACTTCTTAAGAACCTGAATTGTCCAATTTCATTTACCAATCGAGATCGGATTGACTACGAAACTTGGCGAACATCATAATGTTGTGGGAGGAGTCATTTGATGGGTTTTGAGTGAAATCCAATCTCAACAACTATACAGTACACCAACCACTCCATTTCATAACGAACTTCGTACAAAACTGAATTGTCTTATTTCACGGACCAATCGATATCGCATTGAGTCCAAAACTTGGAGAACATCATAATATAGTGGGAGGACTCATTTGGTGGGTTTTGAGTGAAATCCAGTCTCTACAACGATACAGTGCACCAAGCACTCCATTTCAGTACGAACTTCGTTCGAACCTGAATTGTCCAATTTCATGGACTAATCGATATCGGATTGAGTCCAAAACTTGAAGAAGATCACAATATTGTCAGAGGAGTCATTAGGAGGGTTTTGAGTGAAATTCAATCTCTAGAACTGTGCAATACACCCACCACTCCATTTCAGAATGAACTTCGTACGAACTAGAATTGTCCGATTTAATGGATCAATCCATATCGGACTAAGTCCAAAACTTGGGCAACCTTATAATGTTGTGGAAGGAGCCATTTGGTGGGTTTTGAGTGAAATCCAAACTCTAGAACTAAGCAACACCGCAACCACTCCATTTCAGAACGAACTTCTTAAGTACCTGAATTGTCCAATTTCATGGACCAATCAATATCGGATTGAGTCCAAAACTCGGGGAACATCATAATATGGTGGGTGGAGTCATTTGGTGACTTTTTAGTGAAATCCAATTGCTAAAAATTGGCACTACACCAAACACTCCATTTCACAACGAACGTCGTACGAACCTGAATTGTCCAATTTCATGGACCAATCGACATCGGATTGAGTCCAAAACTTGGGGAACATCATAAGATGATGGGAGGAGTCATTTGGCGACTGTTGAGTGAAACCCAATGGTTAAAACTATGCAATACACCAACCACTCCATTTCAAAAGGAGCTTCGAATGAACCGCAATTGCCCAATTTCATGGACCAATCGATATCGGATTGAGTCCAAAACTTGGGAAACATCATAATATGGTGGGAGGCGTCATTTGGTGACTTTTTAGTGAAATCCAATGGCTAAAACTTTGAAATACACAAACTACTCCATTTCAGAATGAAGTTTGTACGAACCGAAACTCTCTAATTTCGTGGACAAATCGATATCGGATTGTTTCCAAAACTTGGGGAACATCATAATATGGTGGGAGGAGTCATTTGGTTGGTTTTCCTAGAAATCCAATCTCTACAACTATGGAATACACCTTTCGTAACGAACTTCGTATGAACCTGAATTGTCCAATTTCATGGACATACATCGGATTGAGTCCAAAACTTGGGGGACATCATAATATGGTAGGAGGAGTCATTGGGTGGGTTTTGAGTGAAATACAATGCCTAAAACTAGGCAATACACCAACCACTCCATTTCAGAACGAACTTGGTACGAACCTGAATTGTCCAATTTCATGGACCAATTGATATCGGATTGAGCAAAGAACTTTGGGAACATCATAATATAATGTGTGTAGTCATTTGGTGAGTTTTTCGAGAAATCCAATGGCTAAAACTGTGGAATACTCCAACCAGTCCATTTCAGAACGAACTTCGTACGAACCAGAATTGTCCAATTTCATGGACCAATCATATCGGATTGAGTCCAAAACGTGGGGGACATCATAATATGGTGGTAGGACTCAATTGGTGGGTTTTGAGTGATATCCAACGGCTAAAACTAGGCAATACACCAACTAATCCATTTCAGAACGAACTTCGTACGAGCTTGAATTGTTCAATTTCATGGACCAATCGATATTGGTTGAGACGAAAACTCGGGGAACATCATAATATGCTGGGAGGAGTCATTTGGTGAATTTTCAATGAAATCCAATGGCTAAAACTATGCAATACACCAGCCACTCCATTTCAGAACGAACTACCTACGAACCTGAATTGTCCAATTTCATGGACCAATCGATTTCGAATTCAGTCCAAAACTTGGGGATCATCATAATACGGTGGGAGGAGTCATTTCGTGGGTTTTGAGTGATATCCAATCTCTACAACTATGCAATACACCAACCACTCCATTTCATAACGAACTTCGTACGAACCTGAATTATCCAATTTCATGGACCAATCGATATCGAATTGAGTCCAAAACTTGGGGATCATGATAATACGGTGGGAGGAGTCATGTCGTGGGTTTGAGTGAAATCCAATCTCTATAACTATACAGTACACCAACCACTCCATTTCATAACGAACTTCGTACGAACCTGAATTGTATAATTTCAAGGACCCAAACGATATCGGATTGAGTCCAAAACTTGGGGTTCATCATAATACGGTGGGAGGAGTCATTTGGTGGGTTTTGAGCGAAATCCAATCCCTACAACTATGCAATACACCAACCACTCTATTTCATAACGAACTTCGTACGAACTTGAATTGTCCAATTTCGTGGACCAATCGATATCGGATTGAGTCCAAAACTTGGGGAACATCATAATATGATGGTAGGAGTCATTTGGTGTCTTTTGAGTGAAAATCCAAATGGCTAAAACTATGCAATACACCAACCACTTCATTTCACTAACGAACATCGTGGGACGTTTCGCCAGCGGTGATCATTGACCAATGAATATCGGATTGAGTCCAAAACTTGGGGAACATCATAATACGGTGGGAGGAGTCATTTGGTGGGTTTTGAGTGAAATCCAATCTGTACGACTATGCAATACACCAACCATTCCATTTCATAACGAACTTCTTACGAACCTGAATTGTCCAATTTCATGGTCCAATTGGTATCGGATTGAGTCCAAAACTTAGGGAACATCATAATATGGTGGGAGGAGTCATTTGGGGACTTTTGAGCGAAATCCAATGGCTGAAACTATACAATAAACCAACCACTCCATTTCATAACGAATTACGTACGAACATGAATTGTCCAATTTCGTGGACCAATCAATATCGGATTGAGTTCAAAACTTGGGGAACATCATAATATGGTGGGGGTAGTCATTTGTTGTGTTTTGAATGAAATCCAAGGGCTAAAACTATGCAATAAACCCCCCACTCGATTTCATAACGAACTTCGCACGAACCTGAATTGTCCAATTTCGTGGACCAATCGATTCAGGATTGAGTCCAAAACTTGGGGAACGTCATAATATGGTGGGAGGAGTCAGTTGGTGGGTTTTGAGTGAAATCCAATCTCTACAACTATGCAATACACCAAACCACTCCATTTCATAACGAACACCGTACGAACATGAATTCTCCAACTTCGTGGACCAATCGATATCGGATTGAGTCCAAAACTTAGGAACATCATAATACGGTGGGAGGAGTCATTTGGTGAGTTTTGAGTGAAATCCAATGGCTAAAACTATGAAATACACCAACCACTCCATTTCATAACGAACTTTGTACGAACCTGAATTGTCTAATTTCATGGGCCAATCGATATCGGATTGAGTCCAAAACTTGGGGGACATCATAATACGGTGGGAGGAGGCATTTGGTGAGTTTTGAGTGAAATCCAATGGCTAAAACTATGCAATACACCAACCACTCCATTTCATAACGAACTTCGTACGAACCTGAATTGTCCAATTTCATGGTCCAATCGATATCGGATTGAGGCCAAAACTTTGGGACCATCGTAATATGGTGGGAGGAGTCATTTGGTGTCTTTTTAGTGAAATCCAATGGTTAAAACTAAGCAATACACCAACCACTCCATTTCATAACGAACTTCGTACGAACCTGAATTGTCCAATTTCAGGGACCAATCGATATCGGATTGAGTCCAAAACATGGGGAACATCATAATATGTTGGGAGGAGTCATTTGTTGGGTTTTGAGTGAAATCCAATCTCTACAACTATGCAATACACCAACCACTCCATTTCATAACGAACTTCGTACGAACCTGAATTGTCCAATTTCATGGACCAATCGATATCGGATTGACTCCAAAACTTGGGGAACATCATAACATGATGGGAGGAGTCATTTGGTGTCTTTTGAGTGAAATCCAATGGTTAAAACTATGCAATACACCAACCACTCCATTTCAGAATGAACTTCGTACGGACCTGAATTTTCCAATTTCATGGACCAATCGATATCGGATTGAGTCCAAAACTTGGGGAACATCATAATACGGTGGGAGGAGTCATTTGGTGGGTTTTGAGTGAAATCCAATCTCTACAACTATGCAATAGACCAATCACTCCATTCCAGAACAAATTTCGTACGAACCTGAATTGTCGAATTTCATGGACCAATCAATGTCGGATTGAGTCCAAAACTTAGGGAACATCATAATATGGTGGGAGGAGTCATTTGGACGGTTTTGAGTGAAATCCAATCTCTACAACTATGCAATACACCAACCACTCCATTTCATAACGAACTTCGTACGAACATGAATTGTCCAATTTCTTGGACCAATCGATATTGGATTGAGTCCAAAACTTGGGGATCATCATAGTCGGCGGGAGGAGTCATTTCGTGGGTTTTGAGTGAAATTCAATCTCTAGAACTATGCAATACAACAACCACTCAATTTCATAACGAACTTCGTACGAACATGAATTGTCCAATTTCATGGACCAACCGATACCGGATTGAGTCAAAACTTGCGGAATGTCATAATATGGTCGGAGGAGTCATTTGGTGACTTTTGAGTGAAAATCCAGTTGCTAAAACTTTGAAATACACAAACTACTCCATTTCAGAATGAACTTCGTCTGAATCTGAATTGTCCAATTCCATGGACCAATCCATATCGGATTAAGTCCAAAACTTGGGGAACATCATAATATGGTGGGAGGAGTCATTTGGTGACTTTTGAGTGAAATCCAATGGCTAAAACTTTGAAATACACAAACCACTCCATTTCATAACGAACTTCGTACGAACATGAATTGTCCAATTTCATGGACCAATTGATATCAGATTGAGTCCAAAACTTAGGGATCATCATAGTACGGCGGGAGGAGTCATTTCGTGGGTTTTGAGTGAAATCCAATCTCTAGAACTATGCAATACAACAACCACTCCATTTCATAACGAACTTCGTACGAACATGAATTGTCCAATTTCATGGACCAACCGATACCGGATTGAGTCAAAACTTGGGGAACATCATAATGTTGTGGGAGGTGTCATTTGGTTTATTTTGAGTGAAATCCAACTGCCAAAACAATGCAATACACCAACCACTTCATTTCAGACCGAACTTCATACGAACCTGAATTGTCTGATTTCATGGATCAATAGATATCGGACTGAGTCCAAAACTTGGACAACATCATAATATATAGTTGGAGGAGTCATTTGGTCGGTTTTGAGTGAAATCCAATCTCTAGAACTATACAATACACCAACCACTCAATTTTAGAACGAACATCGTACGAACCTGAATTGTCCAATTTCAAGAAGCAATCGATATCGGATTGAGTCCAAAACTTGGGGAACATCATAATATGGTGGGAGGAGTCATTTGGGGGGTTTTGAGAGAAATCCAATCTCTAGAACTATGCAATACACCAACCACTCCATTGTAGAACGAACTTCGTACGAACCTGAATTGTCCAATTTTATGGACCAATTAATGTCGGATTGAGTCCCTAACTTGGGGAACATCATAATGTTGTGGGATGAGTCATTTGGTGGGTTTTGAGTGAAATCCAATTGCTAAAACTACGCAATACAGCAATCCAATAGCCAAAACCATGCAATACATCAGCGACTCTATTAGGGAATGAACTTCATACGAACATCAATTGTCTAATTTCAAGGACCAATCGATGTCGGATTCAATCCCAAACTTGGGGAACATCATAATATGGTGGGAGAAGTCATACTGTGAGTTTTGAGTGAAATCCAATGGCTAACACTATGCAATACACCGACCACTCCATTTCATAACGAACTTTGTACGAACCTGAATTGTCCAATTTCTTAGACCAATCGATATCGGATTGAGTCCAAAACTTGGGGAACATCATAATATTGTGGGAAGAATCATTTAGTGGGTTTTGAGTGATATCCAATCTCTAGAACTATACAATACCCCAACCATTACATTTCAGAACGAACTTCGTACAAACCTGAATTGTCCAATTTCATGGACCACTCGATATCGGATTGAGTCCAAAACTTGGGGAACATCATAATATTCTGGGAGGAGTCATTTGGGGGGGTCTCAGTGAAATCCAAACTCTAGAACTATGCAATACACCAACCACTCCATTTCAGAACTTACTTCGTACCAACTTGAATTGTCCAATTTCATGGAACAATCGAAATTGGATTCAGTCCAAAACTTGGGGAACATCTTAATGTTGTGGCAGGAGCCATTTGGTGAGTTTTGAGTGAAATCCAACTGCCAAAACTGTGCAATACACCCACCACTCCATTAGAGAACGAACTTCACACGAACATGAATAGTCCAATTTCTTGAACCAATCGATATCGGATTGAGCCCAAAGCTTGGGGAACATCATAATATGGTGGGAGGAGTCATTTGGAGAGTTTTGAGCTCAAATCCAATGGCTAAAACTATGCAATACACTAACTAGTCTATTTCAGAAAGCACTTCGTACGAACCTGAATTGTCCAATTTCATGGACAAATCGATATTCGATTGAGTCCAAAACTTGGGGAACTTCATAATATTGTGGTAGGAGTCATTTGGTACGTTTTGAGTGATATCCAATCTCTCGAACTATACAATACAACAACCACTCCATTTTAGAACGAACTTCGTACGAACTAGAATTGTCCAATTTCATGGACCAATCGATATTGGACTTAGTCCAAAACTTGGGGAACATCCAAATGTTGAGGGAGGAGTCATTTTGTGAGCTATGAGTGAAATCCAATGGCTAAAACTATGCAATACACCAACAACTCCATTTCATAACGAACTTTGCACGAACCTGAATTGTCCAATTGCATGGACCAGTTCATGTCGGTTTGAGTCCCAAACTTGGGGAACATCATAATGTTGTGGGAGTTGTCATTTAGTGGGTTTTGAGTGATATCCAATGTCTAGAACTATACAATACACCAGCCACTACATTTCAGAATGAACTTCGTACGAACCTCAATTGTCCAATTTCGTGGGCCAATCGATATCGTATTGTGTCCAAAACTTGGGGAACATCATAATGTTGTGGGAGGAGTCATTTAGTGAGTTTTGAGTGAAATCCAATGGCTAAAACAATACGATACACCAACCACTCCATTTAAGAAAAAACTTCGTACGAACCTAAATTGTTTGATTTCATGGACCAATCGATATCAGATTGAGTCCAAATCCTGGGGAACATCATAATGTTGTGGGCGGAGTCATTTGGTGAGTTTTGAGTGGAATCCATTTGCCCAAACTATACAATACATCAACCACTCCATTTCAGAACGAACTTCGTACGAACATGAATTGTCCGATTTCATGGACCAATCGATATCGGATTGAGTCCAAAACTTGGGGAACATCATAATATTGTGGGAGGAGTCATTTGGTGGGTTTTGACAGCAATCCAATCTCTAGAACTATACAATACACCAACCACTCCAATAGAGAACGAACTTCATACGAACGTGAATAGTCCAATTTCTTGTACCAATCGAGATTGATCCCAAAACTTGGCAAACATCATAATATGGTGGAAGGAGTCATATGTTGAGTTTGGAGGGAAATCCAATTCATAAAACTATGCAGTACAACAACCACTCCATTGAACTTCGTCCGAACCTGAATTGTCCGATTTCATGGACCAATCGATATCGGATTGATTCGAAAACTTGGGGAACACCATCATATAGTGGGAGGAGTCATTTGGTGGGTTTCGAGTGAAATCCAATCTCTAGAACTATGCAATACACCAACCACTCTATTTCAGAACGAACTTTGTACGAACCTGAATTGTCCAATTTTATCGACCAATCGATATCGGATTGAGCCCAAAACTTGGGGAACATCATAATATTGTGGGAGGAGTCATTTGGTGGGTTATGAGTGAAATCCAATTGCTAAAACCATGCAATACAACAACCACTCCATTTTAAAACGAACTTCGTCCGAACATGAATTGTCCGATTTCACGGACGAATCGATATCGGATTGAGTCAAAAACTTAGGAAACGTCATAATATGGTGGGAGGAGTCAAATGGTGAGTTTTGAGCTAAATTCAACGGCTAAAACTATGCAATACACCAATCACCCCTTTCCAGAACACACTTCGTACGAACCTCAATTGTCCGATTTAATGGACCAATCGATATCGGTTGAGTCCAAAACTTGGGGAACATCATAATATGGTGGGAGGAGTCATTTGGTGGGTTTTGAGCGAAATACAATCTCCAGAACAATGCAAAACACCAACCACTCCATTTCAGAACGAACTTCGTACGAACCTGAATTGTCCAATTTCATGGACCAAATGATGTCGGATTGAGTCCGAAACTTGGGGAACATCATAATATTGTGGGACGAGTCATTCAGTGAGTTTTGAGTGAAATCCAATCTCTATAACCGTGCGATTCACCAACCACTCCATTTCAGAACGAACTTCGTACAAACCTTAAATGTCCAATTCCATGGAACGATCGATATCGGATTGAGTCCAAAACTTAGGGAACAACAAAATATAGTGGGAGGAGTCATTTGGTGCGTTTTGAGTGAAATCCAATCTCTAGAACTATGCAATACACCAACCACTCCATTAGCAAACGAACTTCATATGAACACGAATAGTCCAGTTTCTTGGACCAATCGATATTAGATTGAGCCCAAAACTTGGGAAATATCATTATATAGTGGGAGGAGTCATTTGGTGGATTTTGAGTGAAATCCCATGGCTAAAACTATGCAATACAACAACCACTCCATTTCAGAACGAACTTCGTACGAACCTGAATTGTCCAATTTCGTGGAGCAATCAATATCAGATTGACTCCAAAACATGGGGAACATCATAAGATTGTGCGGGGAGTCATTATCCAATCTCTAGAACTATGCAATACACCAACCACTCCATTTCAGAGCGAACTTCATACGAACCTGAATTGTCCAAGTCCATGGACCAATCGATATCGGATTGATTCGAAAACATGGGGAACATCATAATATAGTGGGAGGAGTTGTTTGGTGGGTTACGAGTGAAATCCAATCTCTAGAACTATGCAATACACCAACCACTCCATTTCAGAACGAACTTCGTACGAACCTGAATTGTCCAATTTCATGGACCAATCGAAATCTGTTTGAGTCCAAAACTTGGGGAACATCATAATATGATGGCAGGAGTCATTTGGTGTGTTTTGAGTGAAATCCAATCTCTAGAACTATGCAATACACCGACCGCTGCATTTCATAACGAACTTCGTACGAACTTGAATTACCCAATTTCACGGACCAATCGATATCAGATTGAGTCCAAAACTTGGGGAACATCATAATATGTTGGGAGGGATCATTTGGGGGGTTTTGAGTGAAATCCAATCTCTAGAACTATGCAATACACTAACCACTCCATTTCAAAAAGAACTTCGTACGAACCTGAATTGTGCAATTTTATGGACCAATCGATATCGGATTGAGTCCAAAACTTGGGGAACATCATAATATGGTGGGAGGAGTCATTTGGTGGGTTTTGAGTGAAATCCAATCCCGAGAACTGTGCAATACACAAACCACTCCATTTTAGAACGAACGTCGTTCGAACCTGAATTGTCCAATTTCATGGACCTATTGATGTTGGATTGTGTCCCAAACTTGGGGGACATCATAATATAGTTGCAGAAGTCAATTGGTGATTTTTGAGTGAAATCCAATTGCCAAAACAATACAATACACCTACCAATCCATTGGAGAACGAACTTCGTACGAACATGAATAGTCCAATTTCTTGGACCAATCGATATCAGATTGTGCCCAAAACATGGAGAACGTCATAATATGGTAGGAGGTGTCATACGGTGAGTTTTGAGTGAAATCCAATGGCTAAAACTAAGTAGTACACCGACCACTCCATTAAATAACGAACTTCGTACGAACCTGAATTGTCCAATTTCATGGACCAATCGATATCGGATTGAGTCCAAAACTTGGGAAACATCATAATATGGTGGGAGGAGTCATTTGGTGGGTTTTGAGTGAAATACAATCTCCAGAACTATGCAATACACCAACCACTCCATTTCAGAATGAACTTTGTACGAACCTGAATTGTCCAGTTTTATGGACCAATTGATGTCTGATTGGGTCCCAAACTTGGGGAACATCACAATGTTGTGGGACGGGTCATTTAGTGAGTGTGGAGTGAAATCGAATTGCCAAAACAATGCAATACACCAACCCTTCCGTTAGAGAATGAACTTCGTACAAACACGAACAATTCAATTTCCTTAACCAATCAATATCGGATTGGGCTCAAAACTTGGTTAACGTCATAATATGGTGAGTGGAGTCATATGGTGAGTTTTGAGCGAAATCCAATGACTAAAACTATGCAATACACCTACCACTCCATTTCAGAACGAACTTCGTACGAACCTGAATTGTCCAATTTCAAGGGCCAATCGATATCGGATTGAGTCCAAAACTTGGGGAATATCATAATATGACGGAGGTGTCATTTGGTGGGTTTTGAGTGAAATCCAATCTCTAGAACTAAGCAATACACCAACCACTCCATTTCATAACGAACTTCGTACGAAGCTGAATTGTCCAATTTCATGGACCAATCGATATAGTTGCAGGAGTCAATTGGTGATTTTTGAGTGAAATCCAATTGCCAAAACTATACAATACATCAACCAATCCATTAGAGAAAGCACTTCGTACGAACATGAATAGTCCAATTTTTTGGACCATCGATATCGGATTGAGCCCAAAACTTGCGGAACGTCATTATATGGAGGGAGGAGTCAAATGGGGAGTTCTGAGCAAAATCCAATGACTAAAACTGTGCAATACACCAACCACTCCATATCAGAACGAACTCCGTACGAACCTGAATTGTCCAATTTCTTTGACCAATCGATATTGGACTGAGACCCAAACTTGGGGAATATCATAGTATAGTTGCAGGAGTCAATTGGTGATTTTTGAGTGAAATCCAATTGCCAAAACTATACAATACATCAACCAATCCATTAGAGAAAGCACTTCGTACGAACATGAATAGTCCAATTTTTTGGACCATCGATATCGGATTGACCCCAAAACTTGGGGAACATCATAATACTGTGGAAGGAGTCATTTGGTGGGTTGTGAGCAAAATCCAATGGCTAAAATTATGCATTACACCAACCACTCCATTTCATAACGAACTTCGTAGAACCTGAATTGTATAATTTCATGGACCAATCGATATCGGATTGAGTTCAAAACTTGGGGAACATCATAATATTGTGGGAGTCGTCATTTGGTGGGTTTTGAGGTAAATCCAATCTCTAGAACTACACAATCCGCCAACCACTCCATTTCAAAACGAACTTCGTACAAATCTGAATTGTCTAATTTTATAGACCAATTGATATCGGATTGAGTCCAAAACATGGGGAACACCATAATGTTGTGGGAAGAGTCATTTGGTGGGTTTTCAGTGAAATCGAACCTCTAGAACTATGCAATACACTAACTAATGCATTTCAGAACGAACTTCGTATGAACCTGAATTGTCCAATTTCACGGACCAATCGATATTGGATTGACTCCAAAACCTGGGGAACATCATAATATTGTGGGAGGAGTCATTTGGTGGGTTTTGAGTGAAATCAAATCTCTAGAACTATGCAGTACACCACCCATTCCATTTCAGAATGATTGTCGTATGAACCTGAATTGTCCAATTTCATGGACCAATCCACATCGGATTGAGTCCAAACTTGGGGAACATCATAATATTGTGGGAGGAGTCATTTGGTGGGTTTTCAGTGAAATCGAATCTCTAGAACTATGCAATACACCAACTACTCCATTTCAGAACGAACTTCGTACGAACCGCAATTGTCCAATTTCATGGACCAATCGATATTGGATTGAGTCCAAAACTTGGGGAACAACATAATATTGTGGGAGGAGTCATTTGGTGGGTGTTGAGTGAAATCCAATCCCTAGAACTATGCAATACACCAACCACTCCATTTCAGAACGAACTTTGTACAAGCCTGAATTGTCCGATTTCATGGATCAATCGATATTCGATTGAGTCCAAAACGTTGGGAACACCATAATATGTTGGGAGGAGTCATTTTGTGTGCTACACCAACCACCCCATTTTAGAACACAGTTCGCACGAATCTGAATTGGCCAATTTCATGGACCAATCGATGTCGGATTGAGTCCAAAACTTGGGGAACATCATAATATTGTGGGAGGAGTCATTTGGTGGGTTTTGGGGTAAATCCAATCTCTAGAACTATACAATCCGCCAACCACTCCATTTCACAATGAACTTCATATGAACTTGAATTGTCCAATTTCATGGACCAATCGATATCGGATTGATTTCATAACTTGGGGAACATCATAATATGGTGGGAGGAGTCAATTGGTGGGTTTTGAGTGAAATCCAATATCTTGAACCATGCAATACACCGACCACTTCATTTCGCAACGAACTTCGTTCGAACGTGAATTATCCAATTTCATGGACCAATCGATATCAGATTGATTCCAAAACCTGGGTAACATCATAATATGGAGGGAGGAGTCAATTGGTGGGTTTTGAGTGAAATCCAATATCTCGAACTACATAATACGCCTACCACTCCATTTCACAACTAACTTCGTACGCCTAAATTGTTCGATTTCATGGACCAATCGTTATTGGATTGAGTCCAAAACTTGGGGAAAATCATCATACTGTTGGGAGAGTCATTTGGTGGGTTTTGAGTGAAATCTAAACTCTCGAACTATACAATACACCAACCACTAAATTTCAGAACGAACTTCGTACGAACCTGAATTGTCCGATTTCTTGGACAAATCGATAACGGATTGAGTCCAAAACGTGGAGAACATCATAATGTTGTCGGAGGAGTCATTCGGTGAGTTTTGAGTGAAATCCAATTGCGAAAACTATGCAATACACCAATCACTACATTTCAGAACGAACCTCGTACGATCCTGAATTGTCCGATTTCGTGGACCAATCGATATCAAAATGAGTCCAAAACTTGGGGAACATCATAATATTGTGGGAGGAGTCATTTGGTGGGTTTTGAGTGAAATCCAATCTCTAGAACTATACAATATACCAACTACTCCATTTCAGAACGAACTTCCTACGAACCTGAATTGTTCAATTACATGGACCAATCGATTTCGGATTGAGTCCAAAACTTCTGGAACATCATAATATTGTGGGATGAGTCATTTGGTGGGGTTTGAGTGAAATCCAATATCTTGAACTATGCAATACACCAACCACTCCATTTCACAACTAACTTCGTACGAACCTCAGTTGTCCGATTTGCTGGACCAATCGATATCGGATTGAGTCCAAAACTTGGGGAACATCATAATATTATGGGAGGAGTCATTTGGTGGGTTTTGAGTGCAATCCAGACTCTAGAACAATACAATACACCGACCACAAAATTTCAGGACGAACTCATACTAACCTGAATTGTCCGATTTCAAGGACTAATCGATATCAGATTGAGTCCAAAACTTGGGGAACATGATAATGTTGTGGGAGGAGTCATTTGGTGAGTTTTGAGTGAAATCCAATTGCCAAAACTATACAATACACCAACCACAAAATTTCTGGACGAACTTCGTTCTAACCTGAATTGTCTGATTTCATGGACCAATCGATATCAGATTGAGTCCAAAACTTGGGGAACATCATAATATTGTGGGAGGAGTCATTTGGTGGGTTTTGAGTGAAATCCAATCCCCATAACTATACAATACCCCAACCAGTCGATTTCTGAACGAACTTCGTACGAACCTGAATTGTCCGATTTCATGGATGAATCGATATCGGATTGATTCGAAAACTTGGGGAACATCATCATATGGTGGGAGGAGTCATTTGGTGGGTTTTGAGTGATATCCAATGTTGTGTTCCTTCCAAGTGCCAATATATGGTTGGTACAAGTAAGGGTCTCAAACCACAGGGACCGATTGGACCTCTATAAATTACTAGTTTTGAAAGAACCCTAACTAAAAATGAAAGTGACAATTTGAAAGTAGTTTTTGTGTTGTAAATGAAAAATAACTTCCAATGCAAAAAGAATGTAGTAGTGAATAATATATTGATGTAGAAAGAATAGGGAAGAGACCAGGGATTTCGAATTCACCATTGCAAAACTAATTCCATGTTTATAAAATTAAACCATACTCAACTACCAACCTGTTTCCAGAGTTCGTTTTACATATATATGATCAGCCATATGATGTGTGGTTTTGATCAAATTCTCCTAATCTGCAACCTAGTTGGGATGTTCAACTTTGGTTCCAAGTTAAGAGTCATTAGCATGCAAGAAAACGTTAAAGAACCAAAGAAAATACACAGCATGATGTTTGCATAGCATTCTCTTCATTCATTCACATGTCTAACAAGATTAAGCATGATGTTCACTATAACCTTGTCTAGATAATCTGTAGGCGACTCTAATGGTGATCAAACATTAAAATTGACAAACAAATTGAACAATAGATTCAGTGAATGAAACAAGAAACAAATTGATGAACTGAATACTTTAATTAGAAACATGGATCAATATTGCAAGGCTACATCGAAATCCCTAGCTATGAATTTAGTTACACATCATGTTTAAAGAGATTAAAACAAAAATAAACAACATGAGTGAAAATAAATTCATGAGATGAAACCCTTGAACCAATTCTGATGTTGACATTCTCCAAGAACCACCTCTTGCACTGAGTCCTAATGGTGGAAATATATGGACGGCTAGGGTTTTAGTGTGCATGAAAAGAGAGAATAACCAAGAAGTCAGATGTAGGGTTGTGAAATTCGTCCAAAATAAATAGGGGTTTTAGAAGTGGCTAAAAGGCAAGTTTTTATGGGGTAAACAAGGCTGCAAGATGTTCCAAAGATATCCTAATGACTCAGCCTTTATTTTGCACGTTTTTGCCTTATTTGGCACCTCCAAATCAGGCTAGAAATCCCCATTGCTTTCCCATTCCGCTCTTAGTCTTCAAAACAGGTCACGAAACTTGTTTACACGTTTGAATAAGAGTCAACTCCAAAAATGGCATGTTTTCATTTCTTTTGCCTTCAACTTGATCCTAAACTATATGCAACTGCATACTAACACAAAATAGGATAAAACGCAACAAGTTTAACTCAAAAACATCACAAATATACTAGAAATGGATGGTATAAATGTATAAATATATGAGTTATCATCCAATCCTTAGAACTATACAATACACCCACCACTCCATTTCAGAACGAACTTCGTACGAACCTGAATTGTTCAATTTCAGGGACAAATTGATGTCGGATTGAGTCCCAAACTTGGGGAACATCATAATGTTGTGGGAGGAGTCATTTGGTGATTTTTGGGTACAATCCAATTCCCAAACTATGCAATAAAACAACCACTCCATTAGCGAACGAACTCCGTACGAACCTGAATTGTCCGATTTCATGGACCAATTGATATCGGATTGAGTCCAAAACTTGGGGAACATCATAATATTGTGGGAGGAGTCATTTGGTGGGTTTTGGGGTAAATCCAATCTCTAGAACTATACAATCCGCCAACCACTCCATTTCGTAACGAACTTCGTACGAACATGAATTGTCCAATTACATGGACCAATCGATATCGGATCGAGTCCAAAACTTGGGGAACATCATAATATTGTGGGACGACCCATTATCCAATCTCTAGAACTATGCAATACACCAACCACTCCATTTCGGAGCGAATTTTCGTACGAACCTGAATTGTCCAATTTCATGGACCAATCGATACCGGATTGAGTCCAAAACTTGGGGAACATCACAATATTGTGGGAGGAGTCATTTGGTATGTTTTAAGTGAAATCCAATCTCTAGAACTATGCAATACACCAACTACAACATTTCAGAGCGAACTTTGTATGAACCTGAATTGTCAAATTTCATGGACCAATCGATATCGGATTGATTCCAAAACTTGGGGAACAACGTAATGTTGTGGGAGGAGTTGTGTGGTGGGTTTGGAGTGAAATCCAAACTCTAGAACTATACAAGACACCAACCACTCCATTTCAGAACAAACTTCGTACAAACCTGAACTGTCTAATTTCATGGACCAATAGATATCGGATTGATTCCAAAACTTGGGGAACATCATAATATAGTGGGAGAGTCATTTGGTGGGCTTTGAGGGAAATCCAATCTCTAGAACTATGCAATACACCAACCACTCCATTTCAAAGCGAACTTCGTACGAACCTGAATTGTCCAATTTCATGGACCAATCAATATCGGATTGAGTCCCAAATTTGGAGAACATAATAATATTGTGGGAGGAGTCATTTGGTGGGTTTTGAATGAAATCCAATCTCTAGAACTATACAACACACCAACCACTCCATTTCAGAATGAACTTCATACAAACTTGAATTGTCCGATTTCATGAACCAATCGATGTCGTATTGAGTCCAAAACTTTAGGAACATCATTATATTGTGGGAGGAATTATTTGGTGGGTTTCGAGTGAAATCCAATCTCTAGAACTATGCAATAGAACAACCAGTCCATTTCAGAACAAACTTCGTACGAACATGAATTGTCGAATTTCATTTTCAAATCGATATCGGATTGAGTCCAAAACTTGGGGAACATGATAATATTGTGGGAGTAGTCATTTCGTGGGTTTTGAGTGAAATCCAATCTCTTGAACTATGCAACACACCAACCACTCCGTTTCAGAACGAACTTCGTATGAATCTGTATTGTCCGATTTCATTAACCAATCGATATCGGATTGAGTCCAGAACTTGGGGAACATCATAATATTGTGGGAGTAGTCATTTGGTGGGTTTTGAGTGAAATCTAATCCCTAGAACTATACAATACACCAACCACTCCGTTTCGGAACGAACTTCGTACGAATCTGAATTGTCCAATTTCATTAACCAATTGATATCGGATTGAGTACAGAACTTGGGGAACATCATAATATTGTGGGAGTAGTCATTTGGTGGGTTTTGAGTAAAATCTAATCTCTAGAACTATACAATACACCAACCACTCCATTTCAGAACGAACTTCGTACGAACCTGAATTGTCCGATTTCAAGGACCAATCGATATCGGATTGAGTCCAAAACTTGGGGAACATCACAATATTATGGGAGGAGTCATTTGGTGGTTTTTCAGTGAAATCCAATCTCTGGAACTATACAATACACAAACCGCTAAATTTCGGAACGAACCTGAATTGTCCTATTTCATGGACCAATGAATTTCGGATTGAGTCCAAAACATGGGGAACATCATAATATTGTGAGAGGAGTCGTTAGGTGAGTTTTGAGTGAAATCCAATTGCCAAAACTATGCAATACACCAACCACTTCGTTTCAGAACGAAACTCGTACGAACCTGGATTGTCCGATTTCATGGACCAATAGAGAACGGATTTTGTCCAAAACTTGGAGAACATCATAATGTTGTGGGAGGAGTCATTAGGTGAGTTTTGAGTGAAATCCAGTTGCCAAAACTATGCGATACACCAACCACTCCGTTTTAGAACGAACCTTCTATGAACCTGAATTGTCCGATTTCATGGACCAATCGATATCGGATTGAATCCAAAACTTCGGGAACATCATAATATTCTGGCAGAAGTCGTTTGGTGCGTCTTGAGTGAAATCCAATCTCTAGACCTATACAATACACCAACCACTCCATTTCAAAACGAACTTCGTACGAACCCGAATTGGCTGATTTCATGGACTAATCAATATCGGATTGATTCCAAAACTTAGGGAACATCATAATATTGTGGGAGGAGTCATTCAGTGGGTTTTGAGTGAAATTCAATGGCTAACACTATACAATACACCAACCACTCCATTTCAGAACATAGTCCGCACGAACCTGAATTGGTCAATTTCATGGACCAATTGATATCGGATGGAGTCTTAAACTTGGGGAACCATCATAACATTGTGGGAGGAGTAATTTCGTGGGTTTGGAGTGAAATCCAATCTCTGGAACTATACAATACACCAACCATCCCATTTCAGAACGAACTTCGTACAAACCTGAATTGTCCGATTTCAGGGACCAATCGATATCGGATTGAGGCCAAAACTTGGGGAACATCATAATATTGTGGGAGGAGTGATTTGGTGGGTTTTGAGTGAAATCCAATCCCTAGAACTATACGATGGACCAACCACTCCGTTTCAAAACGAACTTTGTACGAACCTGAATTGTCCGATTTAATGGACCAATCGATATCGGATTGAGTCCAAAACTTGGGGAACATCATAATATTCCTGGAGTCATTTGGTGGTTTTTGAGTGAAATCCAATCTCTGGAACTATACAATACACAAACCGCTAAATTTCGGAACGAACATCGTACGAACCGGAATTGTCTGATTTCTTCGACCAATAGATATCGGATTGAGTCTAGAACTTGGGGAACATCATAACATTGTGGGAGTAGTCATTTGGTGAGTTTTGAGTGAAATCCAATTGCCAGAACTATGCAATACACCAACCTCTCCATTTCAGAACAAACCTCATACGAACCGAAATTGTCCGATTTCATGGACCAATCGATATCGGATTGAGTCCAAAACTGGGGGAACATCATAAAATTGTGGGAGGAGTCATTTGGTGGGTTTTGGGTGAAATCCAATCTCTAGAACTATACAATACACCAACCACTCCATTTGAGAACGAACTTCGTACGAACCTGAATTTTTCGATTTCGTGGACCAATCTATATTGGACTGAGTCCAAAACCTTGGGAAGATTAAAATATTGTGGGAGTAATTCGGTGGGTTTTGAGTGAATTCCAATGGACAAAACTATACAATACACCAACCACTCCTTTTCAGAACGCAGTTCGCACGAACCTAAATCGGCAGATTTCATGGACCAATTGATATCGGATTGAGTCCAAAACTTGAGGAACATCATAATATTGTGGGTGGAGTCATTTGGTGGGTTTTGAGTGAAATCGAATGTCTATAACTATACAATACACAAACCACTCCATTTCAGAAAGAACCTTGTATGAACCAGAATTGTTCGATTTCATGGACCAATCGATGTTGGTTTGAGTCCAAAACATGGGAAACATCATAATGTTGTGAGAGGAGTCATTTGGTGCATTTTGAGTAAAATCCAACAGCCAAAACCATAGAATACACCAGCCAGTTCATTTCAGAACACAGTTCGCACGAACCTCAATTGGTAGATTTCATGGACCAATTGATATCGGATTGAGTCCAAAACTTGAGGAACACCATAATATTGTGGGAGGAGTCATTTGTTGGGTTTTGAGTGAAATCGAATGTCTAGAACTATACAATACACAAACCACTCCATTTCAGAACGAACTTTGTACGAACCTGAATTGTCCGATTTCATTGACCAATAGATATCGGATTGAGTACAAAACGTGGGGGACATCATAATGTTGTGGGAGGAGTCATTAGGTTAGTTTTGAGTGAAATCCAATTGCCAAAACTATGAAATACACCAACCACTCCATTTCAGAACGAACCTCGTACGAACCTGAATTGTTCGATTTCATGGACCAATCGATGTTGGTTTGAGTCCAAAACATGTGGAACATCATAATGTTGTGGGAGGAGTCATTTGGTGTATTTTGAGTGAAATCCTATTGCCAAAACTATGCAATACGCCAACCTCTCCATTTCAGAACAAACCTCGCACGAACCTAAATTGTCCGATTTCATGGACCAATCGACGTTGGTTTGAGTCCAAAACATGAGGAACATCATAATGTTGTGAGAGGTGTCATTTGGTGTATTTTGAGTGAAATCCAACAGCCAAAACTATGCAATATACCAACCAGTTCATTTCAAAACGAACCTGAATTGTCTGATTTCATGGACTAATAGATATTGGATTGAGTCCACAACTTGGGGAACATCATAACGTTGTGGGAGTAGTCATTTGGTGAGTTTAGAGGGAAATCCAATTGCCAGAACTATGCAATACACCAAGCTCTCCAGTTCAGAACAAACCTCATACGAACCGGAATTGTCCGATTTCATGGACCAATCGATATCGGATTGAGTCCAAAACTGGGGGAACATCATAAAATTGTGGGAGGAGTCATTTGGTGGGTTTTGGGTGAAATCCAATCTCTAGAACTATACAATACACCAACCACTCCATTTGAGAACGAACTTCGTACGAACCTGAATTTTTCGATTTCGTGGACCAATCGATATTGGACTGAGTCCAAAACCTGGGGAAGATTAAAATATTGTGGGAGTAATTCGGTGGGTTTTGAGTGAATTCCAATGGACAAAACTATACAATACACCAACCACTCCTTTTCAGAACGCAGTTCGCACGAACCTAAATCGGCAGATTTCATGGACCAATTGATATCGGATTGAGTCCAAAACTTGAGGTACGTCATGAGAGTGTGGGTGGAGTCATTGGT
>NC_034011.1:12220278-12422182 GCF_000346465.2 Prunus persica | reverse complement strand
GTCAGTGCATCACCATGGGAAACATCATAATGTTTGAGAGGAATCATTTGGTGTATTTTGAGTGAAATCCAACAGCCAAAACCATAGAATACACCAGCCAGTTCATTTTAGAACACAGTTCGCACGAACCTAAATTGGTAGATTTCATGGCCCAATTGATATCGGATTGAGTCCAAAACTTGTGGAACATCATTATATTGTGGGAGGAGTCATTTGGTGGGTTTTGAGTGAAATCGAATGTCTAGAACTATACAATACACAAACCACTCCATTTCAGAACGAACTTCGTACGAACCTAAATTGTCCGATTTCATGGACCAATAGATATCGGATTGAGTACAAAACATGGGGAACATCATAATGTTGTGGGAGGAGTCATTAGGTTAGTTTTGAGTGAAATCCAATTGCCAAAACTATGAAATACACCAACCACTCCATTTCAGAACGAACCTCGTACGAACTTAAATTGTCCGATTTCATGGACCAATGGATGTTGGTTTGAGTCCAAAACATGAGGAACATCATAATGTTGTGAGAGGTGTCATTTGGTGTATTTTGAGTGAAATTAAACAGCCAAAACTATGCAATATACCAACCAGTTCATTTCAAAATGAACCTGAATTGTCTGATTTCATGGACTAATAGATATCGGATTGAGTCCACAACTTGGGGAACATCATAAAGTTGTGGGAGGAGTCGTTTGGTGAGTTTTGAGTGAAATCCAATTGCCAAAACTATGCAATACATCAACCTCTCCATTTCAAAACAAACCTTGTACGAACCGAAATTGTCCGATTTCATGGACCAATCGATATCGGATTGAGTACAAAACATGGGAAACATCATAATGTTGTGAGAGGAGTCATTTGGTGTATTTTGAGTGAAATCCAACAGCCAAAACCATAGAATACACCAGCCAGTTCATTTTAGAACACAGTTCGCACGAACCTAAATTGGTAGATTTCATGGACCAATTGATATCGGATTGAGTCCAAAACTTGTGGAACATCATTATATTGTGGGAGGAGTCATTTGGTGGGTTTTGAGTGAAATCGAATGTCTAGAACTATACAATACACAAACCACTCCATTTCAGAACGAACTTCGTACGAACCTAAATTGTCCGATTTCATGGACCAATAGATATCGGATTGAGTACAAAACATGGGGAACATCATAATGTTGTGGGAGGAGTCATTAGGTTAGTTTTGAGTGAAATCCAATTGCCAAAACTATGAAATACACCAACCACTCCATTTCAGAACGAATCTCGTACGAACCTGAATTGTTCGATTTCATGGACCAATCGATGTTGGTTTGAGTCCAAAACATGTGGAACATCATAATGTTGCGGGTGGAGTCATTTGGTGTTTTTTGAGTGAAATCCTATTGCCAAAACTATGCAATACGTCAACCTCTCCATTTCAGAACAAACCTCGTACGAACCTAAATTGTCCGATTTCATGGACCAATCGATGTTGGTTTGAGTCCAAAACATGAGGAACATCATAATGTTGTGAGAGGTGTCATTTGGTGTATTTTGAGTGAAATCCAACAGCCAAAACTATGCAATATACCAACCAGTTCATTTCAAAACGAACCTGAATTGTCTGATTTCATGGACTAATAGATATCGGATTGAGTCCACAACTTGGGGAACATCATAAAGTTGTGGGAGGGTCATTTGGTGAGTTTTGAGTGAAATCCAATTGCCAAAACTATGCAATACATCAACCTCTCCATTTCAAAACAAACCTTGTACGAACCGGAATTGTCCGATTTCATGGACCAATCGATATCGGATTGAGTCCAAAACTTGGGGAACATCATAAAATTTTGGGAGGAGTCATTTGGTGGGTTTTGGGTGAAATCTAGTGTCTAGAACTATACAATACACCAACCAGTCCATTTCAGAACGAACTTCGTACGAACCTGAATTTTACGATTTCGTCGACCAATCGATATCGGATTGAGTCCAAAACCTGGGGAAGATCATAATATTGTGGGAGGAGTAATTCGGTGGGTTTTGAGTGAATTCCAATGGACAAAACTATACAATACACCAACCACTCTATTTCAGAACATAGTTCGCACGAACTTAAATTGGCAGATTCCATGGACCAATTGATATCGGATTGAGTCCAAAACTTGAGGAACATCATAATATTGTGGGAGGAGTCATTTGGTGGGTTTTGAGTGAAATCGAATGTCTAGATCTATACAATACACAAACCACTCCATTTCAGAACGAACTTCGTACGGACCTGAATTGTCCGATTTCATAGACCAATAGATATCGGATTGATTCCAAAACTTGGGAAACATCATAATGTTGTGGGAGGAGTCATTAGGTTAGTTTTGAGTGAAATCCAATTGCCAAAACTATGAAATACACCAACCACTCCATTTCAGAAAGAACCTCGTACGAACTTGAATTGTCCGATTTCATGGACCAATCGATGTTGGTTTGAGTCCAAAACATGGGGAACATCATAATGTTGTGGGAGGTGTCATTTGGTTTATTTTGAGTGAAATCCAACTGCCAAAACAATGCAATACACCAACCACTTCATTTCATAACGAACTTCATACGAACCTGAATTGTCTGATTTCATGGATCAATAGATATCGGATTGAGTCCACAACTTGGGGAACATCATAACATTGTGAGAGAAGTCATTTGGTGAGTTTTGAGTGAAATCCAATTGCCAAAACTACGCAATACACCAACCTCTCTATTTCAGAACAAACCTCGTACGAACATGAATTGTCCAATTTCATGGACCAATCGATATCGGATTGAGTCCAAAACATGGGGAACATTATAACATTGTGGGATGAGTCATTTGGGGGATTTTGAGTGTAATCCAATCTCCAGAACTTATAATACACCAACCACTACATTTCAGAACGAACTTCGTACGAACTTGAATTGTCCGATTTCATGGACCAATCGATATCGGATTGAGTCCAAAACTTGGGGAACATCATAAAATTGTGGGAGGAGTCATTTGATGGGTTTTGAGTGAAATCCAATCGCTAGAAGTATACAATAAACCAACCACTCCATTTCAGAACGAACTTCGTACGAACCTAAATTTTCCGATTTCATGGACCAATAGATATCAGATTGAGTACAAAACTTGGGGAACATCATAATGTTGTGGGAGGAGTCATTAGGTTAGTTTTGAGTGAAATCCAATTGCCAAAACTATGAAATACACCAACCACACCATTTCAGAAAGAACCTCGTGCGAACTTGAATTGTCCGATTTCATGGACCAATCGATGTTGGTTTGAGTCCAAAACATGGGGAACATCATAATGTTGTGAGAGGTGTCATTTGGTGTATTTTGAGTGAAATCCAACTGCCAAAACTATGCAATACACCCACCCGTTCATTTCAGAACGAACTTCATCCGAACCTGAATTGTCTGATTTCATGGATCAATAGATATCGGATGAGTCCACAACTTGGGGAACATCATAACGTTGTGGGAGGAGTCATTTTATGAGTTTTGAGTGAAACCCAATTGCCAAAACTATGCAATACACCAACCTCTCCATTTCAGGACAAATCTCGTACGTACCTGAATTGTCCAATTTTATGGACCAATTTATATCGGATTGAGTCCAAAACATGGGTAACATTATAACATTGTGGGATGAGTCATTTGGGGGGTTTTGAGTGAAATCCAATCTCTAGAACTATACAATACACCAACCACTATATTTCAGAATGAATTTCGTACAAACTTGAATTGTCAGATTTCATGGACCAATCGATATCGGATTGAGTCCAAAACTTGGGGAACACCATAATATTGTGGGAGGAGTCATTTGGTGAGTTTTGAGTGAAATGCAATTGCAAAAACTATACAATACACAAACCACTACATTTCAGAACGAACTTCGTATGAACCTGAATTGTCCGATTTGATAGACCAATCCATATCGGATTAAGTCCAAAACTTGGGGAACATCATAATAATATGGGAGGAGTCATTTGATGGGTTTTGAGGGAAATCCAATCACTAGAAGTATACAATAAACCAAGCACTCCATTTTAGAACGAATTTCGTACGAACCTGAATTGTCCGATTTCATGGACCAATCGATATGGGATTGAGTCCAAAACTTGGGGAACATCATAATATTGTGGGAGTAGTCATTTGGTGGGTTTTGGGTGAAATCCAATCTTTAGAACTATACAATACACCAACCACTCAATTTCAGAACGAACCTCGTCCGAACCTGAATTGTCCGATTTCATGGACCAATCAAAATCGGATTGAGTCCAAACCTTAGGGAACATCATAACGTTGTGGGAGGAGTCATTTGGTGTGTTTTGAGTGAAATTCAATTGCCAAAATTATGCAATACACCAACCACACCATTTAAGATTGAACCTCGTACGAAGCTGAATTGTCCGATTTCATGGACTAATCGATATCGGATTGAGTCCAAAACTTGGGGAACATCATAATATTGAGGGAGGAGTCATTTGGTGGCTTTTGAGTGAAATCCAATCTCTAGAACTATACAATACACCAACCACTGCATTTCAGAATGAACCTCTAACGAACCTGTCCGATTTCGGACCAATCGATATCGGATTGAGTCCAAAACTTGGGGAACATCATAATGTTGTCGAAGGAGTCATTAGGTTAGTTTTGAGTGAAATCCAATTTCCAAAACTATGAAATACACCAACCACTCCATTTCAGAACGGACCTCGTACGAACCTGAATTGTCCGATTTCATGAACCAATCGATGTTGGTTTGAGTCCAAAACGTGGGAGAACATCATAATGTTGTGAGAGGTGTCATTTGGTGTATTTTGAGTGAAATCCAATTGCCAAAACTAAGCAATACACCAACCACTTCATTTCAAAACGAACTTCATACGAACCTGAATTGTCTGATTTCATGGACCAATAGATATCGAATTGAGTCCAAAACTTGGGGAACATCATAACGTTGTGGGAGGAGTCATTTGGTGAGTTTTGAGTGAAATCCAATTGCAAAAACTATGCAATACACCAACCACTAAATGTCATAACGAACTTCGTACGAACCCGAATTGTCCAGTTTCATGGACCAATAGATATCGGATCGAGTCCAAAAGTTGAGGAACGTCATAATGTTGTGGGAGGAGTCATTTGGTGCGTTTTCAGTGAAATCCAGTTGTGAAAACTATGCAATACACCAACCACTCCATTTTTGAATTAATCTCGTACGAACCTGAATTGTCCGGTTTCATGGACCCATCGATATTGGATTGAGTCCGAAACTTGGGGAACATCGTAATATTGTGGGAGGTGTCATTTGGTGGTTTTTGAGTGAAATCCATTCTTTGGAACTATACAATACACAAACCGCTAAATTTCGGAACGAACTTCGTACGAACCTGAATTGTCCGATTTCATGGACCAATAGATTTCGGATTCAGTCCAAGACATGGGGAACATCATAATATTGTGGGAGGAGTCATTAGGTGAGTTTTGAGTGAAATCCAATTTCCAAAACTATGCAATACACCAACCACTCCATTTCAGAACGAACCTCGTACAAACTTGAATTTTCCGATTTCATGGACCAATAGAGATCGTATTGAGTCCAAAACTTGGAGAACATCATAATGTCGTCGGAGGAGTCATTAGGTGAGTTTTGAGTGAAATCCAGTTGCCAAAACTATGCAATACACCAACCCCTCCATTTTAGAATGAATCTCGTACGAACCTGAGTTGTCCGATTTCATGGACCAATCGATATCAGATTGAGTCCAAAACTTGGGGAACATTATAACGTTGTGGGAGGAGTCATTTGGTGGGTTTTGAATGAAATCCTATCTCTAGACCTATATAATACACCAACCACTCCATTTCAGAATGAACTTCGTACGAACCTGAATTGTTCGATTTCATGGACCAATCGATATCGGATTGAGTCCAAAACTTGGTGAACCTCATAATGTTGTGAGGGGAGTCATTTGGTTAGTTGTGAGTGAAATCTAATTGCCAAAACTATGCAATACACCAACCACTCCATTAAAGAACGAACTTCTTACAAACCTGAATTGTCCGATTTCATGGACCAATAGATATCGGATTGAGTCCAAAACTTAGGGAACATCACAATGTTTTGGGAGGAGTCATTTGGTGAGTTTTGAGTGAAAACCAATTGCCAAATCTATGCAATACACCAACCACTCCATTTCAGAACGAATCTCGTACGAACCTGAATTATCCGATTTCAAGGACCAATCGATACCAGATTGAGTCCAAAACTTGGGGAACATCATAATATTGTTGTAGGAGTCATTTGGTGGGTTTTGAGTGAAATCTAATGTTGAGCCTATCCTTAACAACTAAAATGAGTTATTGAAAATAACAACTTTATTTCTCGCAAGTGCACGACCCATTTATAGTATCACTTATGTAAATACGAGGTCGATCCCACGGAGAATGGTAACTTGTTTCCTTGTTAAATTACTTAGAATGCGGGAAAAACAGAAAATAAAGAAACTGACTAACTAACTAAACCAAGGTCAAATTCAACAATGCCTCTTGCTAATTAGTCAAGGTCTAGGACAGGGTCCTAGCACCACACACGCACTCGAAATGGGGGGTTTTGTTGTTGTAATGAAAACAAGAAATTGAAATGAAAGTACTGGAAAGTAAACACAGGCAGCAATCAAGAAGTTGTGAAACAGTGATTGAGAGTTGTTCGAGCCTTGCAATCCACCACTAGTCTTCCTATTCAAGTTATGAATGCATAGAAATTGACTCAAGCTGCATCAACAATAGATTATCGCATACAAGCGTATGGTATCTAGGTGCAGAATGCATGATTCTCCTAAGGCATCTGATTGTGCATGGTATCTACACAACCCGTGATCTCTAATATGCAACCTAAGCATGGTATCTACTTAGAATAAAGCATACAAGAGTCATTAAGCTCCTTGAGAATATGATAATCACACAAGTCCTAGAACATGGTATCTGTCCTAGTCAACCTATGGTTATTAACCCCTTGAATGATTCTTAGGCCATTCATGTGTTGCTTGTGAAAGGAGAGTAGTGACAGGACCCGATCCGAATTTCACTTTGGAATTCGAACCAAGCCCTGTGCGTGTCCGACACCTGGCGAATGTCGGGCACAAATGACCCTTTTACCCTTCCTGTTACAATTACTGTTAAAACTTCCCTTAGACTCCTGCCGAAAATTCGGCAGAGTCTCCCCTGTATTTTGTCTAAACCCAAAATCTTCCACCTGTTAAACAAGCAAATAATTTTCCACCAACTGCCAGAATAAAATAACCAAGCTTTCACCAGATCAAGTTTCCCACTAAAACGAGATATCATAGCATTTTCTACTAATTTACAAGATTTCAAGAACTTTTACAATAAAAGTTCTGTGTTTCTTGGTGGTGTGGAAGCTAGGAGTGGCCTGGTGGTGGATGCCTGCGCACTTCTACAGCCTGGGGGTGAAAAACAAGTTTGAAAATGTGAGTGGACAAAAATAATGTTCTTGAAATCAGTTTATAATCATAATAACCCCCATGGTAAAAATAACTTGATAAGTAAGGCTAAAGTTCAACTGTGTTCAATATATGGTATTCATCTAACTATATATAAATGTATGTATAGAAATTCGTAAAACTGAAAACTTATATAAAATGACTGAAAGCAATAGCTGTATAAAAGTACTCAAATTCCTTTACACTACCACCTAAATGTACCCCTGTAAAATCCGTCAAATCCCCTGGCAGGTCTCGGCGACACAAAGTCTATCCGAGCCGCAAACTGGTAGGATTCAGGGGACTATGGTCAGCCTGATCCGACGGCAGGTCTCGATGACACCAAGTGGACTCGAGTCGCTCTGGCAAGATACAGGGGACCGTAGTCAGCCTGATCCGCAATCTTGGCAGGTCTCGGGGACACCGAGTCAGCCGAGCCGCAAATCCTGACAGGTCTCGGGGACACAGAGTCAGCCGAGCCGCAAATTCTGGCAGGTCTCGGGGACACAGAGTCAGCCGAGCCGCAAATCCTGGCACTCACGATCCGAGCATCCCCGAAACTCGTGAGGCAATGTCAAGTGCATTGACGGAACTGTAAACAGACTGGATGTCCGTAGACATCGGTCCGTCTGAGGGTAATCACTAAAAACAAGCGGGTACATGGTGGTTCTAATTTAGAAAAATATGATAATTCTTCGAAATCTGATAAATCTGAGCTAAGTTACTATTTCTGTATCAAAGATCTCAAGTCTGCTGCTCAACTAAGTATTATAAAAATAAAGATATTTCACGATGCAATTCATGCTCAGAAAATATGTAATAACACTTATTCAAAATCAAATATAAAATTTAATTATAAATATCATTTAGAAAAGAAAAGTCCACTCACTGCTGGTCCGAGCTAGCTGGACCCTTCGAAGGTCCCTCTTGTGGTTCTGCCGGTCCTCTGGTGCCTGATTACCCATAAAGATTAAATTAATAAAACTGCTCAATAAAAGAATTAAATTAAACACCCTGCCCCCGGCTCCTAGAAATGCATGTACTCCTTTTAAAGTCACTCCTATGCCCACTTTAGCCTTTCAGACAATTAGAACGGCCTTGAAAGACCTGAAGCTGTTCCAAGCGATAAACTGTCAGACCGGCCGATCTGGAACTTCGTGGGGTCCACGATCTCCGATGGCCAATCTGGGATTCTCTAAAGGTTCCTTACAGAGAAAGACCCATGTCCTGCGAGTTTGGTCCGAAACGGACGGTCGGATTAGCCAAAATTGCATTATCGCTTAAAATCCAAACTCTAGCCCCAGGGTTCGCGATTTCGGAGTATCCGGGACTCCGATTCGCAATCCGTCGAATCCTACATGATCCTGAAATCATGTAGAATGACATATCTGAATTTGGGTGCGGTCCAACGGCTCGACGACACTGCACCCAAGGATCGCGCAATATGGAAAATCTGTTCGGGGCTCAAACGGACTCCAAATCGAGATCCGCAAAATCCTACACGCTCGTGACAACACAAGGATCGCAAAACTACTCAGAGTCACTTCACTACCCTCACCCAGGCGCCGCCACACGCATGGGCAGTTTGGGTGTCCAAAGCGATACCGAGTTGCCGGAAAAACTCGAAACCAAGACTCCAAACTCCTATCCTAGGTAAAACACCCCATTTGGAGTCACTTTTGTTCTTGGTCATTCCCCAAAAAGTGGCAGGAAATGGCCGGTCACGGCGGTCGAAGTACGGCCAATTTTCAATTCGAAAATCGAGTGATCTAGAGGTAAAATCGATCAAAACCCAGCCAACCATCAGTTAGAGCATGAAAAATAGCTGAGAAACCATACCTTACTCGAACGATTTGGTTGAGAAACGAAGGAGATCGAGGAGCTTGAAGTTTCGACTGAAAACCGACGGAAAACTCCAGATTCCGGCCAGTTCCGGGCGGCCCCAGGTCGGCGGCGGGTCGGGGAAGAACGGCGAGGCCGAGGCGGAGCTGACGATACCCTTGCCGGAGATCGGGCCGAGCTGTAGCGGCGGCAGGACGAGCTGGAAGAGGAGGAGGCGCGGCTGGTCGCGCGGGAGGAGAGAGAGAGAGGAGAGAGAAAAATGAAGAGAGAGAGAGGAGAAAGGGATAAAAATGTGACTTTTTGTCCAAATTACCGTTTTGCCCTTCGCGGTATTTTGACCGTATTTTCTTCGTTACAACTCCGATTCGAGTCTACTCTGTGTCTACGAACTCGTTTCGCCGTGCTCTACGCAACGGCGTAAGCGAAATTGCCAAATTCCTTCTTGATCAAAAAGTCAACTTTTTCCCTATTAAATAATGCGAGGGCAAAATCGTCTTTTTGCTAGAATAAATAAATCCTAATTTTTAGATATTTTGTTTTGGGTTATTACAAGTAGAATTGGTGAATCTAAACCCTTTCCCAACCTGTGCTAGATGCATAAAATCCTAGTTAGCTACTCCAAGAAAACATACATCAAGCACATAATAAACTGGAGATTAACAACTTGATAATGAAAGCAAGGAAATCAATTGACTATAAAATCATCCATAACATTGAATATTCATGACTAGGGCTTCATCCTAAGCCTTAACTAAATGGCTTAGTTAGACATAACTATGAATACATAAAATAAGAAATACATAGATAGAATAAAGAGAAGAGAAGAACTAGATGGTGTTAACAAGGTAGTTCCCAGGACAGCTCCAAGGTCTCCCTCCTTTGCAACTAGCTCCCTTCTCTCTTGTGGTGAATCTGAATGTGTGAGTGATGGATGAAAATGAATCTGTCTCTCTTCTATATCTCTCCTTTTTTTTGAATGAGTGTGCAGCTCTCAATTTATCGAGTGCCAATTTCGTCCTCCCCTCTAGCTGGTGAAACACACCTCTCTTAGCTGCGCCTAATTGCCTAAGCTGCCCAATAAATGCCAACTGCTCCAGCTGCCCAATAAAAGCCAATTGCTCCAGCTGCCCAATAAATGCTTTGATGAACTATTCTTGGTCTCTTTATGGCAAGCTTGACTTTTGTTCATCTTTCTGAGTTCCCAAGCTGATTTGTCTCCTATGTGTGGCGGCTCTTATGTGTAGCACATGGCTCTAGGGATGTAGCCACATTAAATGTGATGGCAGCCAACTATGACTTTTCTACGAACTTGGTTGAGTCTTTGACGTGCTGAGGGCTCCAGATTTATTCAATTGGGCTGAACTTTGGATATGTTATAATAGACACCCATTGAAACAACTTCTATCAAGGATGTCTCCTCATCCGACCTGTGTAATTTGCTGAAATGAGGCCTCCAAGATGACCAAAGAAACTGGACTGACAAGGAGTGTGGGGCAAATTGGGTTTGTCTGTAAACTCATATTGCTCTTATCCCAATCAGCCCTTATCAAGCATGGACTGCATCAAATGTGATCCCTTGTTGTCTTAACCTACAAAACAAACAAAAAGAGGTAAGTGACTCAAAATAAAGAGAAACAAAGCAAAGTCACAAGGTAAAGAGGGCATGCGAATGTATGAAATTATGAACTTATCATCCAATCTCTAGAACTAAACAATACACTAACCACTCCATTTCAGAACGAACATCGTACGAAGTTGAATTGTCCGATTTCATGGACCAATCGATATCGGATTGAGTCCAAAATGTGGGGAACATCATAATATTCTGGGAAGAGTCATTTGGTGGGTTTTGAGTGAAATCAAAACTCTAGAACTAATACACCAACCACTCCACTTCAGAACAAACTTCGTACGAACCTGAATTGTTCAATTTCGTGGACCAATCGATATCGGATTGAGTCCAAAACCTGGGGAACATCATAATATTGTGAGATGAGTCATTTGGTTGGTTTTGGGCGAAATCCAACCTCTAGAACTATACAATACACCAACCACTCCATGTCAGAACGAACTTCGTACGAAACTGAATTGTCTGATTTCATGGACCATTCGATATCGGATTGAGTCCAAAACTTGGAGAACATCATAATATTGTGGGAGTCATTTGGTGGTTTCTGAGTGAAATCCAATTACTAGAACTATACAATACACCAACCAATCCATTTCAGAACGAACTTCGTACGAACATGAATTGTCCGATTTCAAGGACCAATCAATATCGGATTGAGTCCAAAACTTGGGGAACATCATAATATTGTGGGGGAGTCATTTGGTGGGTTTGGAGTAAAATCCAATCTCTAGAACTATACAATACACCAACCACTCCATTTCAGAACGAACTTCGTACGAACCTGAATTGTCCGATTTCATGGGCCAATCGATATCGGATTGAGTCCAAAACTTGGGGAGCATCATAATATTGTGGGAGGAGCCATTTGGTGGGTTTTGAGTGAAATCCAATCTCGAGAACTATACAATACACCGACCACTCCAATTCAGAACGAGCTTCGGACGAACCTGAATTGTCCGATTTCAAGGACCAATCGATATCAGATTGAGTCCAAAACTTGGGGAACATCATAATATTGTGGGAGATGTCATTTGATCGGTTTTGAGTGAAATCCAATTCCTAGAACTATACAATACACCACCCACTCCATTGAACGAACTTCGTACGAACTTGAATTGTCCGATTTAAAGGACCAATCGACATTGGATTGAGTCCAAAACATGGGGAACAATATAATATTGTGGGAGGAGTCATTTGGCGGGTTTTGAATGAAATCCAATGGCTAAAACTATGCAATACACCAACCACTCCATTTCAGAACACAGTTCGCACGAACTTGAATTGGCCGATTTCAAGGACCAATCGATATCGAATTGAGTCCAGAAAAGGGGGAACATCATAATATTGCGCGAGGAGTCATTTGGTGGGTTTCAAGTGAAATCCAATCCACAGAACTATACAATACACCAACCACTTCATTTCAGAACGTACTTCGTTAGAACCTGAATTGTCCGATTTCGTGAATTAATCAATATGCGATGGAGTCCAAAACTTGGGGAACATCATAATAATGTGGGAGGAATCATTTGGTGGGTTTTGAGTGAAATCCAATCCCTAGAACTATACAATACACCAACCACTCCATTTCAGAACGAACTTCGTACTAACCTGAATTGTCTGATTTCATGGACCAATCGATATCGGATTGAGTCCAAAACTAGGGGAACATCATAATATTTTGGAAGGAGTCATTTGGTGGGTTTTGAGCGAAGTCCAATGTTTAGAACTATCCAATACACCAACCACTCCATTTCAGAACGAACTTCGTACGAACCTGAATTGTCCAATTTCAAGGACCAATCGATATCGGATTGAGTCCAAAACTTAGGAAACATCATAATATTGTGGGACGAGTCATTTGGTGGGTTTCGAGTGAAATCCAATCTCTAGAACTGTACAATACACTAACCACTCCATCTCAGAACGAACTTGGTACGAACCTGAATTGTCTGATTTCAAGGACCAATCTATATCGGATTGAGTCCAAAACTTGGGGAACATCATAATATTGTGGGAGGAGTCATTTGGTGGGTTTTGAGCAAAATCAAAACTCTAGAACTAATACACCAACCACTCCATTTCAGAATAAACTTCGCACGAACTTGAATTGTCAAATCTTCTGGACCAATCGATATCGTATTGAGTCCCAAGCCTGGGGAACATCACAATATTGTGAGAGGAGTCATTTGGTTGGTTTTGAGCAAATCCAACCTCTAGAACTATACAATACACCAACCACTCCATTTCATAACGAACTTCGTACGAACCTGAATTGTCCGATTTCAAGGACCAATTGATATCGATTGAGTCCAAAACTTGGGGAACATCATAATATTGTGGGAGTAGTCATTCGGTGGGTTTTGAGTGAAATCCAATCCCTAGAACTATACAATACGCCCACCACTCCATATCAGAACGAACTTCGTACGAACCTGAATTGTCCGATTTCAAGGGCCAATCGATGTCAGATTGAGTCCAAAACTTGGGGAACATCATAATATTATGGGAGGAGTCATTTGGTGGGTTTCAAGTGAAATCCAATCCACAGAACTATACAATACACCAACCACTCCATTTTAGAACGGACTTCGTTAGAACTTGAATTGTCCGATTTCGTGGATTAATCAATATCGGATTGAGTCCCAAACCTGGGGAACATCATAATACTGTGAGAGGAGTCATTTGGTTGGTTTTGAGTGAAATCCAACCTCTAGAACTATACAATACACCAACCACTCCATTTCAAAACGAACTTCGTACGAACCTGAATTGTCCGATTTCAAGGACCAATCGATATCGATTGAGTCCAAAACTTGGGGAACATCATAATATTGTGAGAGGAGTCATTTGGTTGGTTTTGAGTGAAATCCAACCTCTAGAACTATACAATACACCAACCACTCCATTTCAGAACGAACTTCGTACGAACCTGAATTGTCCAATTTCAAGGACCAATCGATATCGATTGAGTCCAAAACTTGGGGAACATCATAATACTGTGGGAGTAGTCATTTGGTAGGTTTTGAGTGAAATCCAATCCCTAGAACTATACAATACGCCCGCCACTCCATTTCAGAACGAACTTCGTACGAACCTGAATTGTCCGATTTCATGGACCAATCGATATCGGATTGAGTGCAAAACTCGGGGAACATCGTAATATTGTGGGAGATTAAATTGGTGGGTTTTAAGAGAAATCCAATCTCTAGAACTATACAATACACCAACCACTCCATTTCAGAATGAACCTCGTACGAACCTGAATTGTTCGATTTCATGGACCAATCGATATCGGATTGAGTGCAAAAGTTGGGGAAGATCATAATATTGTTGGAGATGTCATTTGGTGGGTTTTGAGTGAAATCCAATCTCTCGAACTGTACAATACACTAACCACTCCATTTCAGAACGAACTTCGCACGAACTTGAATTGTCCGATTTCAAGGACCAATCGATATCGGATTGAGTCGAAAACTTGTGGAACATCAAAATATTGTGGGAGGAGTTATTTGGTGGGTTTTGAATGAAATCCAATGGCGAAAACTATACAACACACCAACCACTCCATTTCATAACACAGTTCGCACGAACCAGAATTGGCCGATATCATGGACCAATTCATATCGGATTGTGTCCAAAACCTGAGGAACATTATAATATTGTGGGAGGAGTCATTTGGTGGGTTGTGGGTGAAATCCAATCCCTGGAACTATACAATACACCAACCACTCCATTTCAGAACGAACTTCGTTCGAACCTGAATTGTCCGATTTCATGAGCTAATCAATATGGGATTGAGTCCAAAACTTGGGGAACATCATAATATTGTGGGAGGAGTTATTTGGTGGGTTTTGAGTGAAATCAAATCCCTATAACGATACAATACACGAACCACTCCATTTCAAAAATAACTTCGTACGAACCTGAATTATCTGATTTCATGGACCAATCTATATTGGATTGAGGGCAAAACTTGAGAAACATCATAATATTGTGGGAGGAGTCATTTGGTGGGTTTGGAGTAAAATCCAATCTCCAGAACTATACAATACACCAACCACTCCATTTCATAACGAACTTCGTACGAACCTGAATTGTCCGATTTCATGGACCCATTGATATCGGATTGAGTGCAAAACTCGGGGACCATCATAATATTGTGGGAGATGTCATTTGGTGGGTCTTGAGTGAAAACCAATCTCAAGAACTATACAATACACCAACCACTCCATTTCAGAACGAACTTCGTCCGAACATGAATTGTCCGATTTCATAGACCAATCGATATCGGATTAAGTGCAAAACTTGGGGAACATTATAATATTGTGGGAGTTGTCATTTGGTGGGTTTTTAGTGAAATCCAATCGCTAGAACTATACAATACACCAACCACTCCCTTTCAGAACGAACTTCGTACGAACCTGAATTGTTGTATTTCAAGGATAAATTCATATCGGATTGAGTCCAAAAGTTGGGGAACATCATAATATTGTGGGAGATGTCATTTGGTGGGTTTTGAGTGAAATCTGATCTCTAGAACTATGCAATACCCCAACCACTCCACTTCAGAACGAACTTCGTACAAACCTGAATTGTCCTCGATTTCTTAGACCAATGGATATCGGATTGAGTCCAAAACTTGGGGAACATCATAATATTGTGGGAGGAGTCATTTGGTGGGTTTTTAATGAAATCCAATGGCTAAAACTATACAATACACCAACCTCTTTATTTCAGAACACAGTTCGCACGAACCTGAATTGGCCAATTTCATGGACCAACCGATATCGGATTGAGTCCAAAACTTGGGGAATCTCACAATATTGTGGGAGCAGTCATTTGGTGGGTTTTGAGTGTAATCCAATCTCTAGAACTATACAATACACCAACCAATCCATTTCAGAACGAACTTCGTACGAACCTGAATTGTCCGATTTCATGGACCAATCGAAATCGGATTGAGTCCAAAACCTGGGGAACATCACAATATTGTGGGAGGAGTCATTTGGTGGGTTTTGAGTGTAATCCGATCTCTAGAACTATACAATACACCAACCACTCCATTTCAGAACGAACTTCGTACGAACTTGAATAGTCCGATTTCATGGACCAATCAATATCGGATTGAGTGCAAAACTTGGGGAACATCATAATATTGTGGAAGATGTCATTTGGTGGGTTTTTAGTGAAATCCAATCACAAGAACTATACAATACACCAACCACTCCATTTCAGAACGAACTTTGTACGAACCTGAATTGCTGTATTTCAAGGACCAATCGATATCGTATGGAGTGCAAAACTTGGGTAACATCATAATATTGTGGGAGATGTCATTTGGTGGGTTTTGAGTGAAATCCAATCTCTTGAACTATACAATTCACCAACCACTCCATTTCGGAACGAACTTCGTACGAACTTGAATTGTCCGATTTCATGGACCAATCGATATCGGATTGAGTCCAAAACCTGGGGAACATCATAATATTGTAGGAGGAAGGATTTGGTGGGTTTTGAGTGTAATCTAATATCAAGAACTATACAATACACCAACCACTCCATTTCTGAACGAACTTCGTACGAGCCTGAATTGTCTGATTTCATGGACCAATCGATATCGGATTGAGTGCAAAACCTTGGGAACATCATAATATTGTGGGAGATGTCATTTGGTGGGTTTTGAGTGAAATCCAATCGCTAGAACTATACAATATACCAACCACTCCATTTCGGAGCGAACTTCGTACGAACGTGAATTGTCCGATTTCTTTGACGAATGAATATCGGATTGAGTCCGAAACTTGGGGAACATCAAAATATTCTGGGAGGAGTCATTTGGTGGGTTTTGAATGAAATCCAGTGGCCAAAACTATACAATACACCAACCACCCTATTTCAGAACACAGTTCGCACGAACCAGGATTGGTCGATTTCATGGACCAATCGATATCGGATTGAGTCCAAAACTTGGGGAACATCATAATATTATGGGAGGAGTCATTTGGTGTGTTTTGAGTCTAATCCAATCTCGTGAACTGTACAATACACCAACCACTCCATTTCATAACGAACTTCGTACGAACCTGAATTGTCAGATTTCATGGACCAATCGATATCGGATTGAGTGTAAAACTTGGGGAACATCATAATACTGTGGGAGATGTCATTTGGCGGGTTTTGAGCGAAATCCAATCTCTAGAACTATACAACACACCAACCACTCCATTTAAGAATGAAGTTCGAACGAACCTGAATTACCCGATTTCTTTGACCAATCGATATCGGATTGAGTCCAAAACGTGGGGAACATCATAATATTGTGGGAAGAGTCATTCGGTGCGTTTTGAGTGAAATCCAATCTCTGGAACTATACAATACACCAACCAGTCCATTTCAGAACGAACAACGTACAAACCTGAATTGTCCAATTTCAAGGACCAATCGATATCGGATTGAGTCCAAAACGTGGGGAACATCATAATATTGTGGGAAGAGTCATTCGGTGCGTTTTGAGTGAAATCCAATCTCTGGAACTATACAATACACCAACCAGTCCATTTCAGAACGAACAACGTACAAACCTGAATTGTCCAATTGCATGGACCAATAGAAACCGGATTGAATCCAAAACTTGGAGAACATCATAATATTGTGGGAGGAGTCATTTGGTGGGTTTGGAGTAAAATCGAATCTCTAGAACTATACAACACACCAACCATTCCATTTCATAACGAACTTCGGACGAACCTGAATTGTCCGATTTCATGGACCAATCGATATCGGATTGAGTGCAAAACTTGGGGAACATCATAATATTGTGGGAAATGTCATTTGGTGGGTTTTGAGTGAAATCCAGTCTCTAGAACTATACAACACAGCAACCACTCAATTTCAGAACGAACTTCGAACGAAACTGAATTATCCGATTTCTTTGACCAATCGATATCGGATTGAGTCCAAAACATGGGGAACATCATAATATTGTGGGAAGAGTCATTTGGTGCGTTTTGAGTGAAATTCAATCTCTGGAACTATACAATACACCAACCACTCTACTTCAGAACGAACTTCGTACGAACCTGAATTGTCCGATTTCAAGGACCAATCGATATCGAATTGAGTCCAAAACTTGGGGAACATCATAATGTTGTGGGAGGTGTCATTTTGTGAGTTTTGAGTGAATTCCAAAGGCTCAAACAATGCAATACACCAACCACTCCATTTAAGAACGAACTTCGTACGACCCTAAATTGTCTAATTTCATGGACCAATCGATATCGGATTGAGTCCAAAACTTGGGGAACATCATTGTGGGAGGAATCATTTGGTGGGTTTCGAGACAAATCCAATTACTAGAACTATGCAATACACCAACCACTCCATTTCACAATGAACTTCGTTCGAACCTGAATTATCCAATTTCATGGACCAATCGATATCGGATTGATTCCAAAGATTTGGGAACATTATAATATGGTGGGAGTCAATTGGTGGGTTTTGACTGAAATCCAATATGTTGAACTATGCAATACATCAACCACTCCATTTCACAACTAACTTCGTACAAACCCAAATTGTCCGATTTGATGGACCAATCGATATTGGATTGAGTCCAAAACTTGGGGAACATCATAATGTTGTGGGAGGAGCCATTTGGTGGGGTAGTGAAATCCAATCTCCAGAACTATACAATACACCAACCACTCCAATAGAGAATGAACTTCGAAAGAACATTTATAGCCCAATTTCTTGGAGCAATAGATATTGGATTGAGTCCAAAACTTGGGGAACATCACAATGTTGAGGGAGGAGTCATATGGTGAGTTTTGAGCGAAATCCAATTGCTAAAACTATGCAATCCACCAACCACTCCATTTCATAACGAACTTCGTACGAACCTGAATTGTTCGATTTCAGGGACCAATCGATATCGAATTGAGTCCAAAACTTGGGGAACATCATAATGTTGTGGGAGGTGTCATTCTGTGAGTTTTGAGTGAATTCCAAAGGCTCAAACAACGCAATACACCAAGCACTCCATTTAAGAACGAACTTCGTACCAACCTAAATTGTCTGATTTCGTGGACCGATCGATATCGGATTGAGTGCAAAACTTGGGGAACATCATAATATTGTGGGGGGAGTCATTTGGTGGGTCTTGAGTGAAATCCAATCTCTAGAACTATACAATACACCAACCACTTGATTTCAGAACGAACTTCGTACGAACCTGAATTGTCCGATGTCTTGGATGAATCGATATCGGATTCATTCCAAAACTTGGGGAACATCATAATATTGTGGGAGGAGTCATTTGGTGGGTTTTGAGTGCAATCCAAACTCTAGAACTATACAATACACCGACCACAAAATTTCAGGACAAACTTCATACTAACCTGAATTGTCTGATTTCATGGACCAATCGATATCGGATTGAGTCCAAAACTTGGGGAACATGATAATGTTGTGGGAGGAGTCATTTGGTTAGTTTTGAGTGAAATCCAATTGCCAAAACAATACAGTACACCAACCACAAAATTTCAGGATGAACTTCGTTCTAACCTGAATTGTCCGATTTCATGGACCAATCGATATCGGATTGAGTCCAAAACTTGGGGAACATCAAAATATTGTGGGAGGAGTCATTTGGTGGGTTTTGAGTGAAATCCAATCTCTAGAACTATACAGTACACCAACCACACCAATAGAGAACGAACTTTGTACGAACTTGAATTGTCCGATTTCATGGACCAATCGATATCAGTTTGAGCCCAAAACGTGGGGAACAATATAATATGGTGGGAGGAGTCATATGGTGAGTTTTGAGTGAAATCCAATTGCTAAAACTATACAATACACCAACCACTGCATTTCAGAACGAACTTCGTACAAACCTGAATTGTCCTTTTTCATGGACCAATCGATATCGGATTGAGTCCAATACTTGGGGAACATCATATTGTTGTTGGAGGAGTCATTTGGTGAGTTTTGAGTGAAATCCAATGCCTGAAACTATGCAATACACAAACCATTCCATTTCATAACGAACTTCGTACGAACCTTTTATGTTCAATTTCATGGACAAATAGATATCGGATTGAGTCCAAAACTTGGGGAACATCATAATATTGTGGGAAGAGTCATTTGGCGGATTTTGAGTGAAATCCAATGTCTAGAACTATACTATACACCAACCACTCCATTTCATAACGAACTTTGTACGAACTTGAATTGTCCGATTTCATGGACCAATCCATACCGGATTGAGTCCAAAGCTTGGGGAACATCATAATATTGTGGGAGGAGTCATTTGGTGGTTTTTGGGTGATATCCAATCCCCATAACTGTACAATAAACCAACCACTCCATTTCAGAACGAACTTCGTATGAACCTGAGTTGTCCGATTTCATTGACCAATCGATATCGGATTGTGTCCAAAACTTGGGGAACTTCATAATATTGTGGGACGAGTCATTTCGGGGGTTTTGAGTGAAATCCAATCCCTAGAACTATACAATACACCAACCACTCTATTTCAGAACGAACTTCGTTCGAACCTGAATTGTCCGATTTCGTGGGCCAATCAATATTGGATTGTGTCCAAAACTTGGGGAACATCATAACATTGTGGGAGGCGTCATTTGGTGGGTTTTGAGTGAAATCCAATCCCCAGAACTGTACAATAAACCAACCACTCCATTTCGGAACGAACTTCGTGCGAACCTGAATTGTTCGATTTTATTAACCATTCGATATCGGATTGAGTCCAAAACTAGGGGAACAACATAATACTGTGGGAGGAGACATTTGATGGTTTTTGAGTGAAATCCAGTCCCAAAAACTATACAATAAACCAACCACTCCATTTCAGAACGAACTTCGTTCGAACCTGAATTGTCTGATTTCATTAACCAATCGATATCGGACTGAGTCCAGAACTTGGGGAACATCATAATTTTTTGGGAGGAGTCATTTGGTGGTTTTTGGGTGATATCCAATCCCCAGAAATGTACAATAAACCGACCACTCCATTTCAGAACGAACTTCGTATGAACCTGAGTTGTCTGATTTCATTGACCAATCGATATCGGATTGTGTCCAAAACTTCGGGAACAACATAATGTTGTGGGATGAGTCATTTTGGGGTTTTTGAGTGAAATCCAATCCCTAGAACTATACAATACACCAACCACTCTATTTCAGAACGAACTTCGTTCGAACCTGAATTGTCCGATTTTGTGGACCAATCAATATCGGATTGTGTCCAAAACTTGGGGAACATCATAATATTGTGGGAGGACTCATTTGATGGTTTTTGAGTGATATCCAATCCCCAGAACTGTACAATAAACCAACCACTCCATTTTAGAACGAACTTCGTACGAACCTGAATTGTCTGATTTCATTGACCAATCGATATCGAATTGCGTCCAAAACTTGGGGAACATCATAATATTGTGGGAGGGGTCATTTGGTGGGTTTTGGGTGAAATCCAAACCCTAGAACTATAGAATAAACCAACCACTCCATTTTCAAACAAACTTCGTACGAACCTGAATTGTCTGATTTCATTGACCAATCGATATCGGATTGTGTCCAAAACTTGGGGAACATCATAACATTGTGGGAGGGGTCATTTGGGGGGTTTTGAGTGAAATCCTATCCCTAGAACTATACAATACACCAACCACTCCATTTCAGAACGAACTTCGTACGAACGTGAATTGTCCGATTTCAAGGACCACTCGATGTCGGATTGAGTCCAAAACTTGGGGAACAACATAATACTGTCGGAGGAGTCATTTGGTGGTTTTTGAGTGACATCCAACTCCTAGAACTATGCAATAGACGAACCACTCCATTTCAGAATGAACTTCGTTCGAACCTGATTGTCCGATTTCGTGGACCAATCAATATAGGATTGAGTCCAAAACTTGGGGAACATCATAATATTGTGGGAGGAGTTATTTGGTGGGTTTTGAGTGAAATCCAATCCCTAGAACTGCACAATAAACCAGCCACTCCATTTCAGAACGAACTTCATACGAACTTGAATTGTCCGATTTCAATGACCAATCGATATCGGATTGTGTCCAAAACTTGGGGAACATCATAATATGGAGGGAGGAGTCATTTGGTGGGTTTCGAGTGAAATCCAATCTCTATAACTATGCAATACACCAACCACTCAATTTCTGAACAAACGTCGTACGAAACCTTTATTGTCCAATTTCATAGACCAAGCGATATAAGATTGAGTCCATAACTTGGAGAACATCATAATATGGTGGGAGGAGTGATTTGGTGGGTTTTGAGTGAAATCCAGTCTCTAGAACTATACAATACCCCAACCACTCCATTTCAGAACAAACTTCGTACGAACCTTAATTGTCAAATTTCGTGGACTAATCCATATCGGACTGAGTACAAAACTTGGGGAACATCATAATATGGTGGGAGGAGTCATTTGGTGGGTTTTGAGTGAAATCCAATCTCTAGAACTATGCAATACATCAACCACTCCATTTCAAACGAACTTCGTACGAACCTTAATTGTCCAATTTCATGGACCAATCGATATCGGATTGAGTTCAAAACTTCAGGAACATTATAATATGGTGGAATGAGTCATTTGGTGGGTTTCTAGTGAAATCCGATCTCTAGAACTAAGCAATACACCAACCGCTCCATTTCAGAACGAACTTCGTACGAACCTGAATAGTCTAATTTCATGGACCAATCGATATAGGATTGAGTCCGAAACATGGCCAACATCATAATATTGTGGGAGGAGTCATTTGGTGGGTTATAATGTTGTGGGGGGAGTCATTTGGTGGTTTCTGAATCTAATCCAATCTGTAGAACTATGCAATACACCAACCACTAAATTTCAGAACGAACTTCGTACGAACCTGAATTGTCCGATTTCATGGACCAATTGCTATACATTACACCAACCACTAAACTTCAGAACGAACTTCGAACGAACCTGAGTTTTCTGATTTCATGGACCAATCGATATCTTATTGAGTCCAAAACTTGGGGAACATCATAATATTGTGGGAGGAGTCATTTGGTTTGGTTTGAGTGAATCCAATCTCTAGAACTACGCAATACACCAACCACTCCATTTCAGAAGTTCATGGACCAATCGATATCGGATTGAGTCCAAAACTTGGGGAACATCATAATATTGTGGGAGGAGTCATTTGGAGGGGTTTGAGTGAAATCCAATTGCTAGAACTATACAATACACCAACCACTCCAATAGAGATCGAACTTCGTACGAACAGGAATAGTCCAATTTCTTGTACCAATCAATATCTGACTGAGCCCAAAACTTGATGAAAATCATAATGTTGTGGGTGGAGTCATTTGGTGGGTCTTGAGTGAAATCCAATCACTAGAACTATGCAATAGAACAACCACCCCAATTCACAATGAACTTCATTTGAACTTGAATTATCTAATTTCATAGACCAATCGATATCGGATTGATTCCATAACTTGGGGAACATCATAATATGGTGGGAGGAGTCAATTGGTGTGTTTTGAGTGAAATCCAATATCTTGAACCACGCAATACACCGACCACTTCATTTCACAGCGAACTTCGTTTGAACCTGAATTATCCAATTTCATGGACAAATCAATATCGGATTAATTCAAAACTTGGGTAACATCGTAATATGGCGGGAGGAGTAAATTGGTGTGTTTTGAGTGAAATCCAATATCTTGAACTATAGAATACACCTGCCACTCCATTTCACAACTAACTTCGTACGCCTAAATTGTTCGATTTCATGGACCAATCGATATCGGATTGAGTCCAAAACTTGGAGAAAATCATAATATTGTTGGAAAAGTCATTTGGTGGGTTTTGAGTGAAATCCAAACTCTCAAACTATACAATATACCAACCACTAAATTTCATAATGAACTTCGTATGAACCTAAATTGTCCGATTTCATGGACAAATCGATAATGGATTGAGTCCAAAACTTGGGGAACATCATAATGTTGCCGGAGGAGTCATTCGGTGAGTTTTGAGTGAAATCCAATTGCCAAAACTGTGCAATACACTAATCACTCTATTTCAGAACGAACCTCGTACGAACCTGAATTGTCCGATTTAATGGACCAATCGATATCAAAATGAGTCCAAAACTTGGGGAACATCATAATATTGAGGGAGGAGTCATTTGGTGGGTTTTGAGTGAAATCCAATCTCTAGAACAATACAATACACCAACCACTCCATTTCAGAACGAACTTCCTACGAACCTGAGTTGTCCAATTACATGGACCAATTGATTTCGGATTGAGTCCAAAACTTCTGGAACATCATAATATTGTGGGAGGAGTCATTTGGTGGGGTTTGAGTGAAATCCAATTTCTAGAACTATATAATACACCAACCACTCCAATAGAGAATAAACTACGTACGAACATGAATAGTCCAATTTCTTTTGGACCAATCAATATCTGATTGAGCCCAAAACTTGGGGAACAACATAATATGGTGGGAGGAGTCATATGGTGAGTTTTGAGCGAAATCAAATTGCTAAAACTATGCAATACACCAACCACTCCATCACAGAATGAACTTCGTACAAATATGAATTGTCCGATTTCATGGACCAATCGATATGGGATTGAGTCTAAAACTTGGGGAACATCATAATTTTGTGGGAGGATTCATTTGGTGAGCTTTGAGTGAAATCCAATGGCCAAAACTAAGCAATGCACCAACCACTCCATTTCAGAACGAACCTCTTAGAAACCTGAATTGTCTGATTTCATGGACCAATAGATATCGGATTGAGTCCAAAACTTGGGGAACATCATAATATTGTGCGAGGAGTCATTTGGTGGATTTTGAGTGAAATCCAATCGCTAGAACTACATAATACACCAACCGCTCCATTTCAGAACGAACTTCGTACGAACCTGAATTGTCCGATTTCATGGACCAATCGATAACGGATTGAGTCCAAAATTTGGGGAACATCATAATGTTGTGGGAGTAGTCATTTGGTGGGTTTTAAGGGAAATCCAATCTCTAGAAGTATACAATCCACCAACCACTCTATTTAAGAACGAACTTTGTACGAACCTGAATTGTCCAATTACATGGACCAATCGATGTTGGATTGTGTCCAAAACTTGGGAAACATCATAATTTTGTGGGAGGAGCCATTTGGTGGGGTTGGAATGAAATCCAATCTCTAGAACTGTATAATACACCAACCACTCCAATTGAGAACGAACTTCATACGAGCATGAATATTCCAATTTCATGGACCAATCAATATCTGATTGAGCCCAAAACTTGGGAACATCATAATGTGATGGGAGGAGTCATATGGTGAGTTCTGAGTGAAATGCAATTCCTAAAATTGGGCAATACACCAACCACTCCATTTCAGAACGAACTTCGTACGAACCTGAACTGTCCGATTTCGTGGACCAATCGATATCGGATTGAGTCCAAAACTTGGGGGGGCATCCTACTATTGTGGGAGGAGTCAACTGGGGTCTCAAATCCAATTATTAAAACAATGCAAAACACCAACCACTCCATTTCACAATGAACTTCGTTCGAACCGGAATTATCCAATTTCATGGACCTATTCATATCGGATTGAGTCCAAAACTTGGGCAACATCATAATATTGTGGGAGGAGTCATTTGGTGGTTTTTTAGTGAAATCCAATTTCTAGAACTATACAATACACCAACCACTCCGTTTCAGGATGAACTTCGTATGAACCTGAATTGTCCGATTTCCTTAACCAATCTTTATAGGATTGAGTCCAAAAATTGGGGAACATCATAATATTGTGGGGAGTCATTTTGGGGTTTTTGACTGAGATCCAATCCCCAGAACTATACAATACACCAACCACTCCATTTCAGAACGAACTTCGAACGAACCTGAACTGCCCGATTTCATGGGCCAATCGATGTCGGATTGAGTCCAAAACTTGGGGAACATCATAATATTGTGGGATGAGTCATTTGGTTGGTTTGGGGTAAAATCCAATCTCCATAACTATACAATACACCAACCACCCCATTTCAGAACGAACTTCATACGAACCTGGGTTTTCCGATTTCATTCACCAATTGATATCGGATAGAGTGCAAACCATGGGGAACATCATAATATTATGGGAGATGTCATTGGATGGGTTTTGAGTGAAATGAAATCCCTACTACTATACAATACACCAACCACTCCATTTCAGAATGAACAAGGTGCGAACCTGAATTGTCCGATTTCTTGGACCAATCGATATCATATTGAAACCAAAACCTGAGGAACATCATAATGTTGTGGGAGGAGTCATTTGGTGTGTTTTGAGTGAAATCCAATCTCTAGAACTATACAATACACCAACCACTCCATTTCATACTGAACTTCGTACGAACCTGAATTGTCCGATTTTATTAACCAATCTTTATCGGATTGAGTCCAAAAATTGGGGAACATCATAATATTGTGGGAGGAGTCATTTTGGGGTTTTTGAGTGAAATCTAACCACTCCATTTCAAAACGAACTTCGAACGAATCTGAATTGTCCGATTTCATGGACCCATCGATATCAGATTGAGTCCAAAACTTAGGGAGCATGATAATGTTGTGGGAGGAGTCATTTTGTGTGTTTTGAGTGAAATCCAATGGCAAAAACATTGCAATACACCAACCACTCCATTTCAGAACGAACATCGTACAAACCTAAATTGTCCAATTTCATGGACCAATCGATATCGGATTGAGCCAAAACTTGAGGAACATCATGATGCTGTTGGAGGAGTAGTTTGGTTAGTTTTGAGTGAAATACAATTGCAAAAACTACGCAATACACCAACCACTCCATTTCAAAACGAACTTCGTACGAACCTGAATTGTCTGATTTCTGGGACCAATCGATTTCGGATTGAGTCCAAAACTTGAGAAACATCATAATATAGTGGGAGGAGTCATTTGGTGGGTTTTGAGAGAAATTCAATCTCTAGAACTGTACAATACGCCAACCACTCCATTTCAGAACTAACTTCGTACGAACCTTAATTGTCCAATTTCATGGACCAATGATATTGGATTTTTAAACTTGGGGAACATCATAATATTGTGGGAGTTGTCGTTTAATGGGTTTTGAGTGAAATCAAATCCCTTGAACTATGCAATACACCTACCACTCCATTTCAAAACGAACTTCGTATGAACCTGAATTGTCCAATTTTACGAACTAATCGATATCGGATTGAGTCCAAAACTTGAGGAACATCATAATATCATGGGAGGAGTCATTTGGTTGGTTTTCTGTGAAATCAAATCCCTAGAACTATGCAATACACCAACCACCCATTTCGGAATGAACTTCGTACGAACCTGAATTGCCCAATTTTATGGACCAATCGATATCGGATTAAGTCCAAAACTTGGGGAACATCATAATGGTGTGGGAGTAGTCATTTGGTGGGTTTTGAGTGAAATCCAACCTCTACAACTATACAATACACAATCCACTCCATTTCGAAACAAACTTTGTACGAACGTGAATTGTCCAATTTAGTGGACCAATCGATATCGGTTTGAGCCCGAAACATGGCGAATATCATAATATTGTGGGATGAGTCAATTGGTGAGTTTCCAGTGAAATCCAATGGCTAAAACTTAACAATACACCAACCACTCCATTTCCGACCGAACTTTGTACAAACCTGAATTGTCCGATTTCATGCACCAATCGATATCGGATTGAGTCCAAAATATGGGGAACATTATAATATTGTGGGAGTAGTCATTTGGTGGGTTTTGAGTGAAATCCAATCTCTAGAACTATACAATACACGAACCACTCCATTTCAGAACGAAATTCGTACGAACCTGAATTGTCCAATTTCATGGACCAATTGATATCGGATTAAGCCCAAAACTTGGCGAACATCATAATATTGTTGGAGGAGTCAATTGGTGAGTTTCGAGTGAAATCCAATCGCTAAAACTATGCAATAAACCAACCACTCAATTTCATAATGTTGTGGGAGGAGTCATTTTGTAAGTTTTGAGTGAAATCCAATTGCTAAAACAATGCAATACACCAACCACTCCATTTCAGAACGAACATCGTATTAACCTAAATTGCAAGATTTCATTGACCAGTCGATATCGGATTAAGTCCAAAACTTGGGGAGCGTCTTAGTGACAAGATTCATTTGGCGAGGTTTGAGTGAAATCAAATCTCTAGTACTATACAATACACCAGCCACTCCAAAAGAGAACGAACTTCGTACGAACATGAATAGTCCAATTTCTTGGACCAATCGAAATCGGATTGAGTACAAAACATGGGTAACATTATAACATTGGGGGGTTTTAAGTGAAATCCAATCTTCATAACTATACAATACACCAACCACTACATTCCAGAACCAATTTCGTAAGAACCTGAATTGTCCGATTTCATGGACCAATCGATATCGGATTGAGTCCAAAACTTGGGGAACGACATAAAATTGTGGGAGGAGTCATTTGGTGGGTTTTGAGTGAAATCAAATCACTAGAACTATAGAATGCACCAATCACCCCATTTCAAAACGAACTTCGTACGAACCTGAATTGTCCGATTTTATGGACCAATCGATATCGGATTGAGTCCAAAACTTGGGGAACACCATAATATTGTGGGAGGAGTCATTTGGTGAGTTTTGAGTGAAATCCAATTGCAAAAACTATATAATCCACCAACCACTAAATTTCAGCACGAACTTCGTACGAACCTGAATTGTCCGATTTGATGGACCAATCGATATCGGACTAAGTCCATAACTTGGGTACCACCATAATAATGTGGGAGGAGTCATTTGATGGGTTTTGAGTGAAATCCAATCGCTAGAAGTGTATAGTAAACCAACCACTTCATTTCGTAACGAACTTCGTACGAACCTGAATTGTCCGATTTCATGGACCAATAGATATCGGATTGAGTCCAAAACTTGGGCAACATCATAATGTTGTGGGAGGAGTCATTAGGTTAGTTTTGAGTGAAATCCAATTGCCAAAACTATAAAATACACCAACGACTCCATTTCAGAAAGAACTTCATACAAACCTGAATTGTCCGATTTCATAGACCAATCGATATCGGATTGAGTTCAAAACATGGGTAACACGATAATGTTGTGAGAGGAGTCATTTGGTGTGTTTTGAGTGAAATCCAATCTCTAGAAATATACAATACACCGACCACTACATTTCAGAACGAACTTTGTACCAACTTGAATTGTCCGATTTCATGTTCCAATCGATATCGGATTGAGTCCAAAACTCGGGGAACATCATAAAATTGTGGGAGGAGTCATTTGGAGGGTTTTGAGTGAAATCCAATCACTAGAACTATAGAATGCACCAATCACTCCATTTCAGAACGAACATCGTATGAACCTGAATTGTCCGATTTCATGGACCAATCGATATCGGATTGAGTCCAAATCTTGGGGAACACCATAATATTGTGGGAGGAGTGATTTGGGTAGGTTTTGGGTGAAATCCAACCTCTAGAACTATACAATACAACAACCCTTCCATTTCAGAACAAACTTCGTTCGAACCTGAATTGTCCGATTTCATGGACCAATTGATATCGGATTGAGTCCAAAACTTGGGGAATATCGTAATATTGTGGGAGGAGCCATTTGGTGGGTTTTCAGTGAAATCCAATCTCGAGAACTATGCAATACACCAACCACTGCATTTTCGAATGAGCTTCATACGAACCTCAATTGTCCGATTTTAAGGACCAATCGATACAGGATTGGGTCCAAAACTTGGGGAACATCATAATATTGTGGGAGATGTCATTTGATGGGTTTTGAGTGAAATCCAAACCCTAGAACTATACAATACACCAACCACTCCATTTCAGAATGAACTTCGTTTGAACCTGAATTGTCCGATTTCATGGACCAATCTATATCGGATTGAGTCCAAAACTTGGGGAACATCGTAATATTTTGGGAGGACCCATTTGGTGGGTTTTCAGTGAAATCCAATCTCGAGAACTATACAACACACCAACCACTCCTTTTCAGAACGAGCTTCATACGAACCTAAATTGTCCGATTTTGAGGACCAATCGATACAGGATTGGGTCCAAAACTTAGGGAACATCATAATATTTTGGGAGGAGTTATTCGGTGGGTTTTGAATCAAATCCAATAGCTAAAACTATACAATACACCAACCGCTCCATTTCACAACACCGTTCGCACGAACCTGAAATGGCCGATTTCATGGACCAATCGATATCGGATTGAGTACAAAAGATGGCGAGCATCACAATATTGTGGGAGGAGTCATTTGGTGGGTTTTGAGTGAAATCCAATCCCTTGAACTATACAATACCCCAACCACACCATTTCAGAACGAACTTTGTTCGAACCTGAATTCTCCGATTTCGTGGACCAATCACTATCGGATTGAGTCCAAAACTTGGGGAACATCATCATATTGTGGGAGGAGTTATTTGGTGGGTTTTGAGTGAAATCGAATCCCTAGAACAATACAATAAACCAACCACTCCATTTCAGAACATCATAATATTGTAAGAGGAGTCATTCGGCGGGTTTTGAGTGAAATTCCATGGCTAAAACTATACAATACACCAACCACTCCATTTCAGAATACAGTTCGCACGAACCTGAATTGGCCGATTTCATGGACCAATCGATATCGTATTGAGTCCAAAACTTGGGGAACATCATAATATTGTGGGAGATGTCATTTGGTGGGATTGGAGTGAAATTCAATCTCTAAAACAATACAATACACCAACCACTCCATTTCAGAACGAACTTCGTATGACTTGAATTGTCCGATTTCAAGGGCCAATCGATATCGGATTGGAGTCCCAAAAATTTGGGGAAACATCATAATAATGTGGGGAGGAGTCATTAGGTGGGATTCGGAGTGAAATCAAATACCTAGATTTACACAAATACACCAACCACTCCATTTTCGAAATGAACTTTGTACAAAACTTGAATTGTCCGATTTGATTAACCAATCGATATCGGATTGAGTCCGAAACTTGGGGAACATCATAATATTGTGGGAGGAGTTATTTGGTGAGTTTTGAGTGAAATCCAATCCCTAGAACTACACAATAAAGCAGCCACTCCATTTCAGAACGAACTTCGTACAAACCTGAATTGTCCGATTTCATTGACCAATCGATATCGGATTGTGTCCAAAACTTGGGGAGCATCATAATATGGAGGGAGGGGTCATTTGGTGGGTTTTGAGTGAAATCCAATCCCTAGAATTATACAGTACACCAGCCACTCCATTTCAGTACGAACTTCGTACGAACCGAAATTGTCCGATTTCGTTGACCAATCGATGTCGGATTGTGTCCAAAACTTGAGGAACATCATAACATTTTGGGAGGGGTCATTCGGTGGGTTTTGAGTGAAATCCAATCCCCAGAACTATACAATACACCAACCACTCCATTTCATAACGAACTTTGCGCGAACCTGAATGGTTGGATTTCATTAACCATTCGATATCGGATTGAGTCCAAAACTTGGGGAACATCATAATATTGTGGGAGGAGTCATTTGGTGGTTTTTGAATGAAATCCAGTCCCCAGAACTATACCATAAACCAACCACTCCATTTCAGAATGAACTTCGTACGAACCTGAATTGTCCGATTTCATTAACCAATCGATATCGGATTGAGTCCAGAACTTGGGGAACATCATAATATTGTGGGAGGAGTCATTTGGTGGGTTTTGAGTAAATCCAATCTCTAGAACTATACAATACACCAACCACTCCATTTCAGAACGAACTTCCTACGAACCTGAATTGTTCAATTACATGGACCAATCGATTTCGAATTGAGTCCAAAACGTCTGGAACATCCTAATATTGTGGGAGGAGTCATTTGGTGGGGTTTAAGTGAAATCCAATTTCTAGAACTATATAATATACCAACCACTCCAATAGAGAATGAACTATGTACAAACATGAATAGTCCAATTTTTTGGACCAATCAATATCTGATTGAGCCCAAAACTTGGGGAACAACATAATATGGTGAGAGGAGTCATATGGTGAGTTTTGAGCGAAATCCAATTGCTAAAACTATGCAATACACCAACCACTCCATTACAGAATGAACTTCGTACGAATCTGAATTGTCCGATTTCATGGACCAATCGATATGGGATTGAGTCTAAAACTTGGGGAACATCATAATTTTGTGTGAGGATTCATTTGGTGAGCTTTGAGTGAAATCCAATGGCCAAAACTAAGCTATGCACCAACCACTCCATTTCAGAACGAACCTCGTACAAACCTGAATTGTCCGATTTCATGGAACAATCGATATCGGATTGAGTCCAAAACTTGGGGAACATCATAATATTGTGCGAGGAGTCATTTGGTGGATTTTGAGTGAAATCCAATCGCTAGAACTACATAATACACCAACCACTCCATTTTAGAAAAAACTTCGTACGAACCTGAATTGTCCGATTTCATGGACCAATCGATAATGAATTGAGTCCAAAATTTGGGGAACATCATAATGTTGTGGAAGGAGTCATTTGGTAGGTTTTGAGGGGAATCCAATCTCTAGAACTATACAATACACCAACCACTCCATTTAAGAACGAACTTTGTACGAACCTGAATTGTCCAATTACATGGACCAATCGATGTTGGATTGAGTCCAAAACTTCTGGAACATCATAATATTGTGTGAGGAGTGATTTGGTGGGGTTTGAGTGAAATCCAATTTCTAGAACTATATAATACACCAACCACTCCAATAGAGAACGAACTGCGTACGAACATGAACAGTCCAATTTCTTGGACCAATCAATATCTTATTGAGCCCAAAACTTGGGGAACGTCATAGTATGGTGGGAGGCGTCATATGGCGAGTTTTGAGTGAAATCTAATCCCTAGAACTATACAATACACCAACCACTCCATTTTAGAACGAACTTCGTACGAACCTGAATTGTCCGATTTCAAGGACCAATCGATCTCGGATTGAGTCCAAAACTTGGGGAACAACATAATATTGTGGGAGGAGGCATTTGGTGGTTTTTGAGTGAAATCCAATTCCTCGAACTATGCAATAGACGAACCACTCCACTTCAGAACGAACTTCGTACGAACTTTAATTGTCCGATTTCATGGACCAATCGATATCGGATTGAGTCCAATACTTGGGAACATGATAATGTTGTGGGAGGAGTCATTTGGTGAGTTTTGAGTGAAATCCAATTGCCAAAACAATGCAATACACCAACCACAAAATTTCAGGACGAACTTCCTTCTAACCTGAATTGTCCGATTTCATGGACCAATCAATATCGGATTGAGTCCAAAACTGGGGGAACATCATAATATTGTGGGAGGAGTCATTTGGTGGGTTTTGAGTGAAATCCAATCTCTAGAACTATACAATACACCAACCACACCAATAGCGAACGAACTTTGTACGAACTTGAATTGTCCGATTTCATGGACCAATCGATATCAGATTGAGCCTAAAACGTGGGGAACATCATAATATGGTGGGAGGAGTCATAAGGTGAGTTTTGAGTGAAATTCAGTTGCTAAAACTATACAATACACCAACCATTCCATTTCAGAACGAACTTCGTACAAACCTGAGTTGTCCTTTTTCATGGACTAACCGATATCGGATTGAGTCCAATACTTGGGGAACATCATATTGTTGTTGGAGGAGCCATTTGGTGAGTTTTGAGTGAAATCCAATGCCTAAAACTATGCGATACACCAACCATTCCATTTCATAACGAACTTCGTACGAACCTTAATTGTCCAATTTCACGGACCAATAGATATCGGATTGAGTCCAAAACTGGGGGAACATCAAAATATTGTGGGAAGAGTCATTTGGCGGGTTTATATTGAAATCCAATCTCTAGAACTATACTATACACCAACCACTCCATTTCATAACGAACTTTGTACGAACCTGAATTGTCCGATTTCATGGACCAATCGATACCGGATTGAGTCCAAAACTTGGGGAACATCATAATATTGTGGGAGGAGTCATTTGGTGAAGTTTTTATGAAATCCAATCTCTAGAACTGTACAATACACCAACCACTCCAATAGAGACCGAATTTCGTACGAACATGAGTAGTCCAATTTCTTGGAACAATCAATATCTGATTGAGCCCAAAACGTGGGGAACATCATAATATGGTGGGAGGAATCATATGGTGAGTTTTGAGCGAAATCCAATTGCTAAAATTATGCAATACACCAACCACTCCATTTCGGAACAAACTTCGTATGAACTAGAATTGTCCAATTTCATGGACCAATCGATATCGGATTGAGTCCAAAACTTGGGGAACATCATAATATAGTGGGAGGGGTCATTCGTATGAGCTGAATAGTCCAATTCCGTGGACCGATCGATATCGGATTGAGGCCAAAACTTGGGGAACATCATTATATTGTGGGAGGAGTCATTTGGTGGGTTTGAGTGTAATCCAATCTGTAGAACTATACAATACACCAACCACCCCATTTCAGAAAGAACTTCATGGGAACCTGAATTGTCTGATTTCATGGACCAAACGATATCGGATTGAGCCTAAAACTTAGAGAACAACATAATATGGTGGGAGGAGTCATTTGGTGTGTTTTGAGTAAAATCAAATGTCTCAAATCTTGCAATACATCAACCACTCCATTTCAAAACGAACTTCGTACGAACCTGAATTGTCCAATTTTGTGGACGAATCGATATCGGATTGCATCCAAAACTTGGGGAACATCATAATGTTGTCGGAGGAGTCATCTGGTGCGTTTTGAGTGAAACCCAATATCGAGAACAATGCAAGGCACCAACCACTCCATTTCAGAACGAACTTCGTACGGACATGAATTGTCCAATTTCATGCACCAATCAATATCGGATTGAGTCCAAAACTTCAGGAACATCATAATATTGTGGGAGGAGTCATTTGGTGGGTGTTGGGTGAAATCCAATGGCCAAAATAATGCGATACACCAACCACATCATTTCATAACGAACTTGAATTGTCCGATTTCATGGACCAATCGACATCGGATTGGGTCCAAAACTTGGGGAACTTTATAATCTTGTGGGATGAGTCATTTTGCGATTTTTGAGTGAAATCCAATGGCTAAAATTATGCAATTCACCAACCACTCCATTTCAGAACGAACATCGTACGAATCTGAATTGTCCAATTTCATGGACCCAACGATATCGGATTGAGCCAAAAACTTAGAGAACAACATAATATGGTGGGAGTAGTCAATTGGTGTGTTTAGAGCGAAATCCAATGTCTCAAACTACGCAATACACCAACCACTCCATTTCAGAACGAACTTCGTACGAACGTGAATTGTCCAATTTTGTGGACGAATCGATATCGGATTGCGTCCAAAACTTGGGGAACATCATAATGTTTTGGGAGGAGTCATTTGGTGGCTTTTGTGTGAAATCCAATCACTAGCACTATGCAATACACCAACCACTCCATTTCAGAACGAACTTCGTACGAACCTTAATTGTCCAATTTCGAGGACCAATCGATATCGAATTGAGTCCAAAACTTGGGGAACATCATAATTGGGGGAGGAGTCATTTGGTGGGTGTTGGGTGAAATCCAATGGCTAAAATAATGCAATACACCAAACCCATCATTTCATAGCGAACTTCGTACGAACCTGAATTGTCAGATTTCATGGACCAATCGATATCGGATTGATTCCAAAACTTGGGGAACATCATAATGTTGTGGGAGAAGTCATTTCGTGAGTTTTGAGCAAAATCCAATGGCTAAAATTATGCAATTCACCAACCACTCCATTTCAGAACGAACTTCGTCCGAACCTGAATTGTCCGATTTCGTGGACCAATCGATATCGGATTGAGTCCAAAACTTGGGGAACATCATAAAATTGTTGGAGGAGTCATTTGGTGGGTTTTGAGTGAAATCCAATCCCTAGAACTGTACAATGCACCAACCACTCCGTTTCAAAACGAACTTTGTACGAACCTGAATTGTCCGATTTCGTGGACCAATCGATATCGGATTGAGTCTAAAACTTAGGGAACATCATAGTATTGTGGGAGGACTTATTTAGTGGGTTTTCAGTGAAATCCAATGGCTAACACTATACAATACACCAACCACTACATTTCAGAACATAGTCCGCACGAACCTGAATTGGCCAATTTCATGGACCAATTGATGTCGGATTGAGTCTTAAACTTGGGGACCATCATAATATTGTGGGAGGAGTCATTTGGTGGGTTTTGAGTGAAATCCAGTCCCTAGAGCTATACAATACACCAACCATTCCATTTCAGAACGAACTTCGTACGAACCTGAATTGTCCGATTTCATGGTCCAATCGATATAGGATTGAGTCCAAAACTTGGGGAACATCATAATATTGTGGGAGGAGTAATTTGGTGGGTTTAAAGTGAAATCCAATCTCTAGAACTATACAATACACCAACCACCCCATTTCAGAATGAACTTCGTACAAACCTGAATTGTCCGATTTCATGGACCAATAGATATCGGATTGACGCCAAAACTTGGGAAACAGCGTAATATTGTGGGAGGAGTCATTTGGTGGGTTTTGGTGAAATCCAATCCCTAAAACTGTACAATGCACCAACCACTCTGTTTCAAAACGAACTTTGTACGAACCTGAATTGTCCGATTTTGATGGACCAATAGATATCGGATTGAGTACAAAACTTGGAGAACATCATAATATTCCTGGAGGAGTCATTTGGTGGTTTTTGAGTGAAATCCAATCTCTTGAACTATACAATACACAAACCGCTAAATTTTGGAACGAACTTCGTACAAACCTGAATTGTCCGATTTCATGGACCAGTAGATATCGGATTGAGTCCACAACTGGGGGACCGTCATAACGTTATGGGAGTAGTCATTTGGTGAGTTTTGAGGGAAATCCAATTGCCAAACTATGCAATGCACCAACCTCTCAAATTCAGAACAAACCTCATACGAACCGGAATTGTCCAATTTCATGGACCAATCAATACTGGATTGAGTCCAAAACTGGGGGAACATCATAAAATTATGGAAGGAGTCATTCGGTGAATGTTGAGTGAAATCCAGTTGCCAAAACTATGTGATACACCAACCACTCCATTTTAGAATAAACCTCGTACGAACCTGAATTGTCCTATTTCAGGGACCAATCGATATCGGATTGAGTCCAAAACTTGGGGAACATCATAATGTTGTGGGAGAAGTCATTTCGTGAGTTTTGAGCGAAATCCAATGGCTAAAATTATGCAATTCACCAACCACTCCATTTCAGAACGAACTTCGTATGAAACTGAATTGTCCGATTTCATGGACTAATCGATATCGGATTGGGTCCAAAACTTGGGGAACATCATAATATTGTGGGAGGAGTCATTTGGTGGGTTTTGAGTGAAATCCAGTCCCTAGAGCTATACAATACACTAACCACTCCATTTCAGAACGAACTTCGTACGAACTTGAATTGTCCAATTTCATGGACCAATCGATATTGGATTGAGTCCAAAACTTGGGGAACATCATAAAATTGTGGGAGGAGTCATTTGGTGGGTTTTGGGTGAAATCCAATCCCAAGAACTATAAAATGCACCAATCACTCCATTTAAGAACGAACTTCGTACGAACCTGGATTGTCCGATTTCATGGACCAATCGATATCGGATTAAGTCCAAAACTTGGGGAACACCATAATATTGTGGGAGGAGTCATTTGGTGAGTTTTGAGAGAAATCCAATTGCAAAAACTATAGAATACACGAACCACTCTATTTCAGAAAGAACCTCGTACGAACTTGAATTGTCCGATTTCATGGACCAATCGATGTTGGTTTGAGTCCAAAACATGGGGAACATCATAATGTTGTGAGAGGAGTCATTTGGTCTATTTCGAGTGAAATCCTATTGCCAAAACTATGCAGTACACCAACCTCTCCATTTCAGAACAAACCTCGTACGAACCGGAATTGTCCGATTTCATGGACCAATCGATATCGGATTGAGTCCAAAACTTGGGGAACATCATAAAATTGTAGGAGGAGTCATTTGGTGGGTTTTGGGTGAAATCCAATCTATAGAACTATACAATACACCAACCACTCCATTTCAGAACGAACTTCGTACGAACCTGAATTTTCCAAATTCGTGGACCAATCGATATTGGATTGAATCCAAATCCTGGGGAAGATCATAATATTGTGGGAGGAGTAATTCGGTGGGTTTTGAGTGAATTCCAATGTACAAAACTATACAATACACCAACCCCTCCATTTCAGAACACAGTTCGCACGAACCTAAATTGGCAGATTTCATGGACCAATTGATATCGGCTTGAGTCCAAAACTTGAGGAACATCATAATATTGTGGGAGGAGTCATTTGGTGGGTTTTGAGTGAAATCGAATGTCTAGAACTATACAATACACAAACCACTCCATTTTAGAATGAACTTCGTACGAACCTGAATTGCCCGATTTCATGGACCAATAGATATTGGATTGAGTCCCAAACTTGGGGGAACATCATAATGTTGTGGGAGGAGTCATTAGGTTAGTTTTGAGTGAAATCCAACTGCCAAAACTATGCAATACACCAACCACTTCGTTTCAGAACGAACTTCGTACGAACCTGAATTGTCCGATTTCGTGGACCAATAGATATCGGATTGAGTCCAAAGCATGAGGAACATCATAATGTTGTGGGAGGAGTCATTAGGTTAGTTTTGAGTGAATTCCAATTGCCAAAACTATGAAATACACCAACCACTTCATTTCAGAACGAACCTCGTACGAACTTGAATTATCCGATTTCATGGACCAATCAATGTTGGTTTGAGTGCAAAACGTGGGGAACATCATAATGTTGTGAGAGGAGTCATTTGGTGTATTTTGAGTGAAATCCTATTACCAAAACTATGCAATACACCAACCCCTCCATTTCAGAACAAACCTCGTACAAACCTGAATTTTTCGATTTCATGGACCAATCGATGTTGGTTTGAGTCCAAAACATGGGGAACATCATAATGTTGTGAGAGGAGTCATTTGGTGTATTTTGAGTGAAATCCAACAGCCAAAACTATGCAGTATACCAACCAGTTCATTTCAGAACGAACCTGAATTGTCTGATTTCATGGACCAATAGATATCGGAGTGAGTCCACAACTTGGGGAACGTCATAACGTTGTGGGAGGAGTCATTTGTTGAGTTTTGAGTGAAATCCAATTGCCAAAACTATACAATACACCAACCTCTCCATTTCAGAACAAACCTCGTACGATTCGGAATTGTCCGATTTCATGGACCAATCGATATCGGATTGAGTCCAAAACATGGGGAACATCGTAAAATTATGGGAGGAGTCATTTGGTGGGTTTTGGGTGAAATCCAATCTCTAGAACTATACAATACACCAACCACTCCATTTCAAAACGAACTTGGTACGAACCTGAATTTTCCCATTTCGTGGACCCATTGATATCGGATTGAGTCCAAAACCTGGGGAAGATCATAATATTGTGGGAGGAGCAATTCGGTGGGTTTTGAGTGAATTCCAATGGACAAAACTATACAATACACCAACCATTCCATTTCAGAACACAGTTCGCACGAACCTAAATAGGCAGATTTCATGGACCAATTGATATCGGATTGAGTCCAAAACTTGAGGAACATCACGATATTGTTGGAGGAGTCATTCGGTGGGTTTTGAGTGAAATCAGATTGCCAAAACTAGGCAGTACACCAACCAGTGCATTTCAGAACGAACTTCATACGAACCTGAATTGTCCGATTTCATGGACCAATAGATATCGGATTGAGTCCACAACTTGGGGAACATCATAACATTGTGGGAGAAGTCATTTGGTGAGTTTTGAGTGAAATCCTATTGCCAAAACTATGCAATACACCAACCTCTCCATTTCAGAACAAACCTCGTACGAACATGAATTGTCCGATTTCATGGACCAATCGATGTTGGTTTGAGTCCAAAACTTGGGGAACACCATAATATTGTGGGAGGAGTCATTTGGTGAGTTTTGAGTGAAATCCAATTGCAAAAACTATACAATACACCAACCACTAAATTTCAGAACTAACTTCGTATGAACCTGAATTGTCCGATTTGATGGACCAATCGATATCGGATTAAGTCCAAAACTTGGGGAACATCATAATAATGTGGGAGGAGTCATTTGATGGGTTTTGAGTGAAATCCAATCCCTAGAAGTATACAATAAACCAACCACTCCATTTTAGAACGAACTTCCTACGAATCTGAATTGTCCGATTTCATGGACCAATCCATATGGGATTGGGTCCAAAACTTGGGGAACATCATAATATTGTGGGAGGAGTCATTTGGTGGGTTTTGGGTGAAATCCAATCTTTAGAAGTATACAATAAACCAACCACTCCATTTTAGAACGAACTTCTTACGAATCTAAATTGTCCGATTTCATGGACCAATCAATATCGGATTGAGCCCAAAACTTGGGGAACATCATAATGTTGTGGGAGTAGTCATTTGGTGTGTTTTGTGTGAAATCTAATTGCCAAAACTATGCAATACACCAACCACACCTTTTCAGAATGAACCTCGTACGAAGCTGAATTGTCCGATTTCATGGACTAATCGATATCGGATTGAGTCCAAAACTTGGTGAACATCATAATATTGAGGGAGGAGTCATTTGGTGGGTTTTGAGTGAAATCCAATCTCTAGAACTATACAATACACCAACCACTGTATTTCAGAACGAACTTCTTACGAACCTGTCCGATTTCACGGACCAATCGATATCGGATTGAGTCCAAAACTTGGGGAGCATCATATTGTTGTCGGAGGAGTCATTATCTTAGTTTTGAGTGAAATCCAATTTCCAAAACTATGAAATACACCTACCACTTCATTTCAAAACGAACCTTGTACGAACCCGGATTGTCCAATTTCATGGACCAATCGTTGTTGGTTTGAGTCCAAAACGTGGGGAACATCATAATGTTGTGAGAGGAGTCATTTGGTATATTTTGAGTGAAATTCAATTGCCAAAACTATGCAATACACCAACCACTTCATTTCAAAACGAACTTCATACGGACCTGAATTGTCTGATTTCATGGACCAATAGATATTGAATTGAGTCCAAAACTTGTGGAACATCATAACGTTGTGGGAGGAGTCATTTGGTTAGTTTTGTGTGAAATCCAATTGCAAAAACTATGCAATGCACCAACCACTAAATGTCAGAACGAACTTTGTACGAACCTGAATTGTCCAGTTTCATGGACCAATAGATATCGGATCGAGTTCAAAAGTTGGGGAACATCATAATGTTGTGGGAGGAGTCATTTGGTGCGTTTTGAGTGAAATCCAACTGCGAAAACTATGCAATACACCAACCACTCCATTTTTGAATTAACCACGTACGAACCTGAATTGTCCGATTTCTTGGACCAATCGATATTAGATTGAGTCCAAAACTTGGGGAACATCATAATATTGTGGGAGAAGTCATTTGGTAGTTTTTGAGTGAAATCCATTCTCTGGAACTATACAATACACAAACCGGTAAATTTCAGAACGAACTTCGTACGAACCTGAATTGTCCGATTTCATGGCTCAATAGATTTCGGATTGAGTCCAAAACATGGGGACCATCATAATATTGTGGGAGGAGTCATTAGGTGAGTTTTGAGTGAAATCCAATTGCCAAAACTATGCAATACACCATCCACTCCATTTCAGAACAAACCTCATACGAAACTGAATTGTCCGATTTCATGGACCAATAGAGTTCGTATTGAGTCCAAAACTTAGGGAACATCATGATGTTGTGGGAGGAGTCATTAGGTGAGTTTTGAGTGAAATCCAGTTGCCAAAACTATGCGATACACCAACCACTCCATTGCAGAACGAACTTCGTATGAAACTGAATTGTCCGATTTCATGGACCAATAGAGATCGTATTGAGTCCAAAACTTAGGGAACATTATAATATTGTGGGAGGAGTCATTTGGTGGGTTTTGAGTGAAATCCAGTTGCCAAAACTATGCGATACACCAACCACTCCATTTTAGAACGAACCTCGTACGAACCTGAATTGTCCGATTTCATGGACCAATCGATATCGGATTGAGTCCAAAACTTGGGGAACATTATAATATTGTGGGAGGAGTCATTTGGTGGGTTTTGAGTGAAATCCTATCTCTAGAACTATACAATACACCAACCATTCCATTGCAGAACGAACTTCGTATGAAACTGAATTGTCCGATTTCATGGACCAATAGAGATCGTATTGAGTCCAAAACTTAGGGAACATCATGATGTTGTGGGAGGAGTCATTAGGTGAGTTTTGAGGGAAATCCAGTTGCCAAAACTATGCGATACACCAACCACTCCATTTTAGAACGAACCTCGTACGAACCTGAATTGTCCGATTTCATGGACCAATCGATATCGGATTGAGTCCAAAACTTGGGGAACATTATAATATTGTGGGAGGAGTCATTTGGTGGGTTTTGAGTGAAATCCTATCTCTAGAACTATATAATACACCAACCACTCGATTTTAGAATGAACTTCGTACGAACCTGAATTGTCCGATTTCATGGACCAATCGATATCGGATTGAGTCCAAAACTTGGGGAAGATCATAATGTTGTGGGGGGAGTCATTTGGTTAGTTTTGAGTGAAATCCAATTGCCAAAACTATGCAATATACCAACCACTCCATTTCAGAACGAACATCTTACAAACCTGAATTGTCCTATTTCATAGACCAATAGATATCGGATTGAGTCCAAAACTTAGGGAACATCACAATATTGTGGGAGGAGTCATTTGGTGAGTTTTGAGTGAAAACTAATTGCCAAATCTATGCAATACACCAACCACTACATTTCAGAACGAATCTCGTACTAACCTGAATTATCCGATTTCAAGGACCAATCGATATCGGATTGAGTCCAAAACTTGGGGAACATCATAATATTGTTGTTGGTGTCATTTGGTGGGTTTTGAGTGAAATCTAATGTTAAGCCTATCCTTAACAACTAAATTGAGTTATTAAAAATAACAACTTTATTTCTCGCAAGTGCACGGCCCGTTTATAGTATCGCTTATGTAAATACGTGGTCGATCCCATGGAGAATGGTAACTTGTTTCCAAGTTAAATTACTTAGAATGCTGGAAAAACAGAAAATAAAGAAACTGACTAACTAACTAAACCAAAGTCGAATTCAACAATGCCTCTTGCTAATTAGTCCAGGTCTAGGACAGGGTCCTAGCACCACACACACACTCGAAATGGGGGGTTTTGTTGTTGTAATGAAAACAAGAAAGTAAAATGAAAGTAAACACAGGCAGCAATCAAGAAGTTGTGAAACAGTGATTGAGAGTTGTTAGAGCCTTGCAATCCACCACTAGTCTTCCTATTCAAGTTATGAATGCATAGAAATTGACTCAAGCTTCATCAACAATAGATTATCGCATACAAGCGTATGGTATCTAGGTGCAGAATGCATGATTCTCCTAAGGCATCTGATTGTGCATGGCATCTACACAACCCGTGATCTCTAATATGCAACCTAAGCCTGGTATCTACTTAGAATAAAGCATACAAGAGTCATTAAGCTCCTTGAGAATATGATAATCACACAAGTCCTAGAACATGGTATCTGTCCTAGTCAACCTATGGTTATTAACCCCTTGAATGATTCTTAGGCCATTCATGTGTTGCTTGTGAAAGGAGAGTAGAATTGGTGAATCTAAACCCTTTCCCAACCTGTGCTAGATGCATAAAATCGTAGTTAGCTACTCCAAGAAAACATACATCAAGCACATAATAAACTGGAGATTAACAACTTGATAATGAAAGCAAGGAAATCAATTAACAATAACATCATCCATAACATTGAATATTCATGACTAGGGCTTCATCCTAAGCCTTAACTAAATGGCTTAGTTAGACATAACTATGAATACAGAAAATAAGAAATACATAGATAGAATAAAGAGAAGAGAAGAACTAGATGGTGGTAACAAGGTAGTTCCCAGGACAGCTCCAAGGTCTCCCTCCTTTGCAACTAGCTCCCTTCTCTCTTGCGGTGAATCTGAATGTGTGAGTGATGGATGAAAATGAATCTGTCTCTCTTCTATATCTCTCCTTTTTTTTGAATGAGTGCGCAGCTCTCCATTTATTGAGTGCCAATTTCGTCCTCCCCTCTAGCTGGTGAAACACACCTCTTTAGCTGCTCCTAATTGCCTAAGCTGCCCAATAAATGCCAACTACTCCAGCTGCCCAATAAAAGCCAATTGCTCCAGCTGCCCAATAAATGCTTTGGTGAACTATTCTTGGTCTCTTTATGGCAAGCTTGACTTTTGTTCATCTTTCTGAGTTCCCAAGCTGATTTGTCTCCTATGTGTGGCTGCTCTTATATGGCTCTAGGGATGTAGCCACATTAAATGTGATGGCAGCCAACTATGACTTTTCTGCGAACTTGGTTGAGTCTTTGACATGCTGAGGGCTCCAGATTTATTCAATTGGGCTGAACTTTGGATGCGATATAATAGACACCCATTGAAACAACTTCTATCAAGGATGTCTCCTCATCCAACCTGTGTAAGTTGCTGAAATGAGGCCTGCAAGATGACCAAAGAAACTGGAGTGAAGGAGTTTGGGGCAAATTGGGTTTGTCTTTAAACTCATATTGCTCTTATCCCAATCAGCCCTTATCAAGCATAGATTGCATCAAATGTGATCTCTTATTGTCTTAACCTACAAAACAAACAAAAAGAGGCAAGTGACTCAAAATAAAGAGAAACAAAGCAAAGTCACAAAGTAGAGAGGGCATGCGAATGTATGAAATTATGAACTTATCATCCAATCTCTAGAACTATACAATACACTAACCACTCCATTTCAGAACGAACATCGTACGAAGTTGAATTGTCCGATTTCATGGACCAATCGATATTAGATTGAGTCCAAAACGTAGGGAACTTAATAATATAGTGGGAGGAGTCATTTGGTGGGTTTTGAGTGAAATCAAAACTCTAGAACTAATACACCAACCACTCCATTTTTGAACAAACTTCGTATGAACCTGAATTTTCAAATTTCGTGGACCAATCGATATCAGATTGAGTCCAAAACCTGGGGAACATCATAATATTGTGAGAGGAGTCATTTGGTTGGTTTTGGGTGAAATCCAACCTCTAGAACTATACAATCCACCACCCACTCCATTTCAGAACGAACTTCGTACGAACCTGAATTGTCCGATTTCAAGGACCAATCGATCTCGGATGGAGTGCAAAACTTGGGGAACATCACAATATTATGAGAGGAGTCATTTGGCGGGTTCTGAGTGAAATCTAATCCCCAGAACTATACACTAAACCAACCACTCTATCTCAGAACGAACTTCGTATGAACCTGAATTGTCCAATTTCATGGCCCAATCGATATCGGACTGAGTTCAAAACTTGGGGAACATCATAATATTGTGGGAGGAGTCATTTGGTGGGTTTTGAAGGAAATCCAATCTCCAGAACTACACAACACACCAACCACTCCGTTTTAGAACAAACTTCGTACGAACCTGAATTGTCCGATTTCATGGACCAATAGATATCGGATTGAGTGCACAACTTGGGGAACATCATAATATTGTGGGAGAGGTCATTTGGTGGGTTTTGAGTGAAATTCAATCTCCAGAACAATACAATACAACAACCACTCTATTTCAGAACGAACTTCGTACGAACCTGAATTGTCCGATTTCATTAACCAATCGATATCGGATTGAGTCCAAAACATGGGGAACATCATAATATTGTGGCAGGAGTCATTCGGTGCGTTTTGAGTGAAATCCAATCTCTGGAACTATACGATACACCAACCACTCCATTCCAGAACGAACCTGAATTGTCCGATTTCTTAGACCAATCGATATCGGATTGGGTCCAAAACCTGGGGAACATCATAATATTGTGGGAGGAGTCATTTGGTGGGTTTTGAATGAAATTCAATGGCTAAAACTATACATTACACCAACCACTCTATTTCGAAACACAGTTCGCACGAACCTGAATTGGCCGATTTCATGGACCAATCTATATCAGATTGAGTTCAAAAATTGGGGAATATCATAATATTGTGGGAGGAGTCATTTGGTGGGTTTGGAATGAAATCCAATCTCTAGAACTATACAATACACCAACCACTTCATTTCAGAACGAACTTCGTACGAACCTGAATTGTCCAATTTGATGTACCAATCGATATCGGATTGAGTGCAAAACTTGGGGAACATCATAATATTGTGGGAGATGTCATTTGGTGGGTTTTGAGTAAAATCCAATCTCTAGAACTGTACAATACACCAACCACTTCATTTCCGAACGAACTTCGCACGAACCTGAATTGTCCGATTTCAAGGACCAATCGATATCGGATTGAGTCCAAAACTTGGGGAACATCATAGTATTGTGGGACGAGTCATTTTATGGGTTTGGAATGAAATCATATGGCTAAAACTATACAATACACCAACCACTCCATTTCAGAATACAGTTCGCACGGACCTGAATTGGCCGATTTCAATGACCAATCGATATCGGATTGAGTCCAAAACTTGTTGAACATCAAAATGTTGTGGGAGGAGTTATTTGGTGGGTTTTGAATGGAATCCAATGGCTAAAACTATACAATACACCAACCACTCCATTTCATAACACAGTTCGCAGGAACCTGAATTAGCCGATATCATGGACCAATTGATATCGGAATGAGTCCAAAACCTGGGGAACATCATAATATTATGGGAGGTGTCATTTGGTGGGTTTTGAGTGAAATCCAATCCCTAGAACTATACAATACACCAACCACTCCATTTCAGAACGAACTTCGTACGAACCTGAATTGTCTGATTTTATGGACCAATCGATATCGGATTGAGTGCACAACTTGGGGACCATCATAATATTGTGGGAGATGTCATTTGGTGGGTTTTGAGTGAAATCCAATCTCTAGAGCTGTACTATACACCAACCACTCCATTTCAGAACGAACTTCGCACGAACCTGAATTGCCTGATTTCAAGGACCAATCGATATCGGATTGAGTCCAAAACTTGGGGAACATCATAGCATTGTGGGACGAGTCATTTTATGGGTTTGGAATGAAATCAAATGGCTAAAACTATACAACACACCAACCACTCCATTTCACAATACAGTTCGCACAAACCTGAATTGGCCGATTTCAAGGACCAATCGATATCGGATTGAGTCCAAAACATGTGGAACATCAAAATATTGTGGGAGGAGTTATTTGGTGGGTGTTGAATGAAATCCAATGGCTAAAAATATACAATACACCAACCACCCCATTTCATAACATGAATTGGCCGATATCATGGACCAATTGATATCGGATTGAGTCCAAAACTTGGGGAACATCATAATATTTTGGGAGGATTCATTTTGTGGGTTTTGAGTGAAATCCAATCCCTAGAACTGTACAATACACCAACCACTCCATTTCAGAACGAACATCGTACGAACCTAAATTGTCCGATTTCGTGGACCAATCGATATCGGATTGGGTGCACAACTTAGGGAACATCATAACATTGTGGGTGATGTCATTTGGTGGGTTTGGAGTGAAATCCAATCTCTAGAACTGTACTATACACCAACCACTCCATTTCAGAACGCACTTCGCACGAACCTGAATTGTCCGATTTCAAGGACGAATCGATATCGGATTGAGTCCAAAACTTGGGGAACATCATAGTATTGTGGGACGAGTCATTTTATGGGTTTGGAATGAAATCAAATGGCTAAAACTATATAATACACCAACCACTCCATTTTAGAATACAGTTCGCACAAACCTGAATTGGCCGATTTCAAGGACCAATCGATATCGGATTGAGTCCAAAACTTGTGGAACATCAAAATATTGTGGGAGGAGTTATTTGGTGGGTTTTGAATGAAATCCAATGGCTAAAACTATACAATACACCAACCACTCCATTTCATAACACAGTTCGTTTTGTGTTCCTTCCAAGTGCCAATATATGGCTAGTATAATGGTACAAGTAAGGGTGTCGAACCACAGGGACCGATTGGACCTCTATAAATTACTGGTTTTGAAAGAACCCTAGATAAAAATGAAAGTGACAATTTGAAAGTTGTTTTTGTGTTGTAAAATGCAAGAAGAATGTAGCAGTGAATGCTATATTGATGTAGAAAGAATAGGGAAGAGACCAAGGATTTCGAATTCACCATTGCAAAACTAATTCCATGTTTATAAAATTAAACTGTACTCAACTACCAACCTATTTCCAGAGTTTGTTTTACATATATATGATCAGCCATATGATGTGTGGTTTTGATCAAATTCTCCTAATCTTCAACCTAGTTGGGATGTTCAACTTTGGTTCCAAGTTAAGAGTCATTAGCATGTAAGAAAACGTTACAGAACCAAAGAAAATACACAGCATGATGTTTGCATAGCATTGTCTTCATTCATTCACATGTCTAACAAGATTAAGCATGATGTTTACTATAACCTTATAACCTTGTCTAGATAATCTGTAGGCGACTCTAATGGTGATCAAACATTAAAATTGACAAACAAATTGAACAATAGATTTAGTGAATGAAACAAGAAACAGATTGATGAACTGAATACTTTAACTTAGAAACATGGATCAATGTTGCAAGGCTACATCGAAATCCCTAGCTATGAATTTAGTTACACATCATGTTCAAAGAGATTAAAACAAAAAGAAACAACATGAGTGAAAATAAATTCATGAGAGGAAACCCTTGAACCAATTCTGATGTTGAACTTTTCCAAGAACCACCTCTTGCGCTGAGTCCTGATGGTGGAAATATATGGAAGGCTAGGGTTTTAGTGTGCATGAAAGGAGAGAATAACTAAGAAGTCCAATCTAGGATTGTGAAATTCGTCCAAAATAAATAGGGGTTTTAAAAGTGGCTAAAAGGCAAGTTTTTATGGGGTAAACAAGGCTGCAAGATGTTCCAAAGATATCCTAATGAATCAGCCTTTATTTTGCACATTTTTGCCTTATTTGGCACCTCCAAATCAGGCTAGAAATGCCCATTGCTTTCCCATTCCGCTCTTAGTCTTCAAACAAGCCTGGTTCGCCTTGCATTCTTTATTTGGGCTTCAAAACAGGTCACGAAACTTGTTTCCACGTTTGAACAAGGGTCAGCTCCAAAAATGGCATGTTTTCAATTCTTTTGCCTTCAACTTGATCCCAAAGTAGATGCAACGGCATACTAACACAAAATAGGGTAAAACACAACAAGTTTAACTCAAAAACATCACAAATAGACTAGAAATGGATGATATATATGTATAAATATACGAGTTATCAGTTCGCACGAACCTGAATTGGCCGATATCATGGACCAATTGATATCGGATTGAGTCCAAAACCTGGGGAACATCATAATATTATGCGAGGAGTCATTTGGTGTGTTTTGAGTGAAATCCAATCCCTAGAACTATACAATACACCAACCACTCCATTTCAGAACGAACTTAGTTCGAACCTGAATTGTTCGATTTCGTGGGCCAATCAATATCGGATTGAGTCCAAAAGTCGGGGAACATCATAATATTGTGGGAGGAGTTATTTGGTGGGTTTTGAGTGAAATCAAATCCCTAGAACTATACAATACACCAACCACTCCATTTCAAAAATAACTTCGTCCGAACCTGAATTGTCCGATTTCATGGACCAATCGATATTCGATTGAGTGTAAAACTTGGGGAACATCATAATATTGTGGGAGCAGTTATTTGGTGGGTTTGGAGTGAAATCCAATCTCTAGGACTATGCAATACACCAACCACCCCATTTCTCAACGAACTTTGTACGAACCTTAATTGTCCAATTTCATGGACCAATTGATGTCGGATTGAGTACCAAACTTGGGTAACATCATAATGTTGTGGGATGAGTCATTTGGTGAGTTTTGAACGAAATCCAATATTTATAACTATGCAATACACCAACCACTCCATTTCAGAACGAACTTCGTACGAACCTGAATTGTCCGATTTCATGGACCAATCGGTATCGGATTGAGTGCACAACTTGGGGAACATCATAATATTGTGGGAGATGTCATTTGGTGGGTTTTGAGTGAAATCATTGAACTATACAACACACCAACCACTCCATTTCAGAACGAACTTCGTACGAACCTGAATTGTCCGATTTCAAGGACCAATCGATATCGGATTGAGTCCAAAACGTGGGGAACATCATAATATTGTGGGAGGAGTCATTTGGTGCGTTTTGAATGAAATCCAACATCTGAAACTATACGATACACCAACCACTCCATTCCAGAACAAACTTCGAACGAACCTGAATTGTCCGATTTCTTAGACCAATCGATATAGGATTGAGTCCAAAACTTGGGGAACATCATAGTATTGTGGGACGAGTCATTTTATGGGTTTGGAATGAAATCAAATGGCTAAAACTATACAGTACACCAACCACTCCATTTCAGAATACAGTTCACACAAACCTGAATTGGCCGATTTCAAGGACCAATCGATATCGGATTGAGTCCAAAACTTGTGGAAAATCAAAATATTGCGGGAGATGTCATTTGGTGTGTTTTGAGTGAAATCCAATCTCTAGAACTATACAATACACCAACCACTCCATTTCAGAACGAACTAAGTATGAACCTGAATTGTCCGATTTCTTAGAACAATCGATATCGGATTGAGTCCAAAACGTGGAGAACATCATAATATTGTGGGAGGAGTCATTCGGCGCGTTTTTAGTGAAATCCAATCTCTGGAACTATACAATACACCGAGCACTCCATTTCAGAACGAACTTCGTACGAACCTGAATTGTCCGATTTCATGGGCCAATCGATATCGGATTGAGTCCAAAACTTGGGGAACATCATAATATGGTGGGAGGAGTCATTTGGTGGGTGTTAATGAAATCCAATCTCTAGAACTATACAATACACCAACCAGTCCATTTCATAACATAGTTCGCACGAACCTGAATTGGCCGATTTCTTGGACCAATCGATATTGGATTGAGTCCAAAACTTGGGGAACATCATAATAATGTGGGAGATTTCATTTGGTGGGTTTTTATTTATATCCAATCTCTAGAACTATGCAATACACCAACCACTCCATTTGAGAACGAAGTACGCACGAACCTGAATTGACCGATTTCTTAGACCAATCGATATCGGATTGAGTGCAAAACTTGGTGAACATCATAATACTGTGGGAGATGTTATTTTGTGGGTTTTTAATGAAATCCAATGTCTAAAACTATACAATACACCAACCACTCTATTTCAGAACACAGTTCGTACGAACCTTAATTGGCCGATTTCATGGACGAATCGATATCGGATTGGGTCCAAAACTTGGGGAACATTAGAATATTGCGGGAGGAGTCATTTGGAGGGTTTCGAGTAAAATCCAATCTCTAGAACTATACAATACACCAACCACTCTATTTCAGAACGAACTTTGTACGAACGTGAATTGTTCCATTTCATGGACCAATCGATATCGGATTGAGTGCAAAACTCGGGGCACATCATAGTATTGTGGGAGATGTCATTTGGTGGGTTTTGAGTGAAATTCAATCTCTAGAACTATACAATACACCAACCACTCCATTTTAGAACGAACTTCGTATGAACCTGAATTGTCCGATTTGATTCACAGATCGATATCGGATTGAGTCCAAAACATGGGGAACATCATAATATTGTGGGAGGAGTCATTTGGTGCGTTTTGAGTGAAATCCAATAACTGGAACTATACGATACACCAACCACTCCATTCCAGAACGAACTTCGAACGAACCTGAATTGTCTGATTTCTTAGACCAATCGATATAGGAATGAGTCCAAAACTTGGGGAACATCATAGTATTGTGGGACGAGTCATTTTATGGGTTTGGAATGAAATCAAATGGCTAAAACTATACAATACACCAACCACTCCATTTCAGAATACAGTTCACACAAACCTGAATTGGCCGATTTCAAGGACCAATCGATATCGGATTGAGTCCAAAACTTGTGGAACATCAAAATATTGTGGGAGGATTTATTTGGTGGGTTTTGAATGAAATCCAATGGCTAAAACTATACAATACACCAACCACTCCATTTCATAACACAGTTCGCAGGAACCTGAATTAGCCGATATCATGGACCAATTGATATCGGAATGAGTGCAAAACTTGGGGAACATCATAATATTGTGGGAGGAGTCATTTGGTGGGTTTGGAGTAAAATCCATTCTCTAGAACTATACAATACACCAACCACGCCATTTCAAAACGAACTTCGTACGAACCTAAACTGTCCGATTTCATGGACCCATCGACATCGGATTGAGTGCAAAACTTGGGGAACATCATAACATTGTGGGAGATGTCATTTGGTGGGTTTTGAGTGAAATCCAATCCATAGAACTACACCATAACCCAACCACTCCTTTTCAGAACGAACTTCGTACGAACCTGAATTGTCTGATTTCATGGACCAATCGATATCGGATTGAGTGAAAAACTTGGGGAACATCATAATATTCTGGGACATGTCATTTGGTGGGTTTTTATTTAAATCGAATCTCTAGAACTATACAATAAACCAACCACTCCATTTCAGAACAAACTTCGTACGAACCTGAATTGACCGATTTCATAGACCAATCGATATCGGATTGAGTGCAAAACTTGGTGAACATCAGAATGTTGTGGGAGATGTTATTTGGTGGGTTTTTAATGAAATCCAATGTCCAAAACTGTTCAATACACCAACCACTCTATTTCATAACACAGTTCGCACGAACCTGAATTGGCCGATTTCATGGACCAATTGATATCGGATTGGGTCCAACACTTGGGGAACAACATAATATTGCAGGAGGAGTCATTTGGTGGGTTTCGAGTAAAATCCAATCTCTAGAACTATACAATAACGAAACACTCTATTTCAGAACGAACTTTGTACGAACGTGAATTGTTCGATTTCATGGACCAATCGATATCGAATTGAGTGCAAAACTCGGGGAACATCATAATATTGTGGGAGATGTCATTTGGTGTGTTTTGAGTGAAATCCAATCTCTAGAACTATACAATACACCAACCACTCCATTTCAAAACGAACTTCGTATGAACCTGAATTGTCCGATTTCTTAGAACAATCCATATCGGATTGAGTCCAAAACATAGAGAACATCATAATATTGTGGGAGGAGTCATTCGGTGCGTTTTTAGTGAAATCCAATCTCTGGAACTATACAATACACCAACCACTCCATTTCAGAACGAACTTCGTACGAACCTGAATTGTCCGATTTCAAGGGCCAATCGATATCGGATTGAGTCCAAAACTTGGGGAACATCATAATATGGTGGGAGGAGTCATTTGGTGGGTGTTAATGAAATCCAATCTCTAGAATTATACAATACACCAACCAATCCCTTTCATAACACAGTTCGGACGAACCTTAATTGGCCGATTTCGGGGACGAATCGATATCGGATTGGGTTCAAAACTTGGGGAACATTATAATATTGCAGGAGGAGTCATTTGGAGGGTTTCGAGCAAAATCCAATCTCTAGAACTATACAATACACCAACCACTCTATTTCAGAACGAACTTTGTACGAACGTGAATTGTTCCATTTCATGGACAAATCGATATCGGATTGAGTGCAAAACTCGGGGCACATCATAATATTGTGGGAGATGTCATTTGGTGGGTTTTGAGTGAAATCCAAGCTCTAGAACTATACAATACACCAACCACTCCATTTCAGAAACACACTTCGTATACGAACTTCGTATGAACCTGAATTGTCCGATTTCTTAGACCAATCGATATCGGATTGAGTCCAAAACGTGGAGAACATCATAATATTGTGGGAGGAGTCATTTGGTGCGTTTTGAGTGAAATTCAATCTCTGGAACTATACAATACACCAACCACTCCATTTCAGAACGAACTTCGTACGAACCTGAATTGTCCGATTTCAAGGGCCAATCGATATCGGATTGAGTCCAAAACTTGTGGAACATCATAACATGGTGGGAGGAGTCATTTGTTGGGTGTTAATGAAATCCAATGTCTAGAACTATACAATACAACAACCAGTCCATTTCATAACACGGTTCGTAGAAACCTGAATTGGCCGATTACATGGACCATTCGATATCGGATTGAGTCCAAAACCTGGGGAACATCACAATAATGTAGGAGGAACCATTTGGATGGTTTTGAGTGAAATCCAATTCCTAGAACCATACAATACACCAACCACTCTATTTTAGAACGAACTTCGTTCGAACCTGAATTGTCCAATTTCGTGGACTAATCAAAGTCGGATTGAGTCCAAAATTTGGGGAACATCATAATATTGTGGGAGGAGTTATTTGGTGGGTTTTATGTGAAATCCAATCCCTAGAACAATACAACAAACCAACCGCTCAATTTCAGAAAGAACTTCGTTCGAACCTGAATTGTTCGATTTCAAGGACCAACCGATATCGGATTGAGTCCAAAACTTGGGGAATATCATAATAATGTGGGAGGAGTCATTTGGAGGGTTTTGAGTGAAATCCAATTCCTAGAACTATACAATAAACCAACCACTCCATTTCAGAACGAACTTCGTTCGAACCTAAATTGTCCGATTTCATGGACGAATCGATATCGGATTGAGTGCAAAACTTGGGGAACATCATAATATTGTGGGAGATGTCATTTGGTGGGTTTTGAGTGAAATCCAATCTCTGGAACTATAGAATACACCAACCACTCCATTTCAGAACGAACTTCATACGAACCTGAATTGTCCGATTTCAAGGACCAATCGATATCGGATTGAGTCCAAAACTTGGGGAACATCATAATATGGTGGGAGGAGTCATTTGGTGGGTTTTGAATGAAATCTAATGGCTAAAACTATGTAATACACCAACCACTCTGTTTCAGAACACAGTTCGCGCGAACCTGAATTCCCCGATTTCTTGGACCAATCGATATCGGATTAAGTCCAAAACCTGGGGAACATCATAATAATGCAGGAGGAGTCATTTGGAGGGTTTTGAGTGAAATCCAATTCTTAGAACCATACAATACACCAACCACTCCATTTCAGAACGAACTTCGTTCGAACCTGAATTGTCCAATTCCGTGAACCAATCAATATCGGATTGAGTCCAAAATTTGTGGAACATCATAATATTGTGGGAGGAGTTATTTGGTGGGTTTTACGTGAAATCCAATCCCTAGAAGAATACAACAAACCAACCACTCCATTTCAAAATGAACTTCGTACGAACCCGAATTGTCCGATTTTAAGGTCCAATCGATATCGGATTGAGTCCAAAACTTGGGTAACGTCATAGTATTGTGGGACGAGTCATTTTATGGATTTTGAATGAAATCAAATGGCTAAAACTATACAATACACCAACCACTCCATTTCAGAACATAGGTCGCACAAATAAGAATTGGCCGATTTCAAGGACCGATCGATATTGGATTGAGTCCAAAACTTGTGGAACATCAAAATATTGTGGGTGGAGTTATTTGGTGGGCTTTGAATGAAGGCCAATGGCTAAACCTATACAATACACTAACCACTCTATTTCAGATCACAGTTCGCACGAACCTGAATTGGCAGATTTCATGGACCAATCGATATCGGATTGAATCCAAAACTTGGGGAACATCATAACATTGTCGGAGGAGTCATTTGGTGGATTTGGAGTAAAATCCAATCTCTAGAACTATACAATACACCAACCACTCTAATTCAGAACGAACTTCGTACCAACATGAATTGTTCGATTTCGTGGACCAATCGATATCGGATTGAGTGCAAAACTCGGGGAACTTCATAATATTGTGGGAGGAGTCATTTGGTGGGTTTGGAGTAAAATCCAATCTCTAGAACTATACAATACACCAACCACTCCATTTCAGAACGAACTTCGTACGAACCTGTATTGTCCGATTTCATGGGCCAATCGATATCGGATTGAGTGCAAAACTCGGGAAACATCATAATATTGTGGGAGATGTCATGTGGTGGGTTTTGAGTGTAATCCAATCTCTAGAACTATACAATACACCAACCACTCCATTTCAGAACGAACTTCGCACGAACCTGAATTGGATGATTTGATGGACCAATCGATATCGGATTGAGTCCAAAACTTGGGGAACATCATAATATTGTGGGAGGATTCATTTGGTGGGTTTGGAGTAAAATCCAATCTGTAGAACTATACAATACACCAACCACTGCATTTCAGAACGAACTTCTTACGAACCTGAATTGTACGATTTCATCGACCAATCGATATCGGATTGAGTGCAAAACTCGGGGAACATCATAATATTGTGGGAGGAGTCATTTGGTGGGTTTTGAATGAAATCCAATGGCTAAAACTATACAATACACCAACCACTCTATTTCAGAACACAGGTCGCACGAACCTGAATTGGCCGATTTCATGGACCAATCGATATCGGAATGAGTCCAAAATTTGGGAAATATCATAATATTGTTGGAGTAGTCATTTGGTGATTTTGGAGTAAAATCCAATCTCTAGAACTATACAATACACCAACCACTCCATTTCAGAACGAACTTCATGCGAACCTGAATTGTCCGATTTCTTGGACCAATCGACATCGGATTGAGTCCAAAACTTGGGGAACATCATAATATGGTGGGAGGAGTCATTTGGTGGGTGTTAATGAAATCCAATCTCTAGAACTATACAATACACCAACCACTCCATTTCGTAACACAGTTCGCATGAACCTGAATTGGCCGATATCATGGACCAATCGATATCGGATTGAGTCCAAAACCTGGGGAGCATTATAATAATGTGGGAGGAGTCATTTGGTTGAGAACGAACTTCCTAGATCCATACAATACACCAACCACTCCATTTCAGAACGAACTTCGTTCGAACCTGAATTGTCTGATTTCGTGGACCAATCAATGTCGGATTGAGTCCAAAACTTGGGGAACATCATAATATTGTGGGAGGAGTTATTGGGTGGGTTTTATGTGAAATCCAATCCCTAGAACAATACAATAAACCAACCACTCCATTTCAGAACGAATTTCGTACGAACCTGAATTGTCCGATTTCAAGGACCAACCGATATCGGATTGAGTCCAAAACTTTGGGAATATCATAATAATGTGGGAGGAGTCATTTGTAGGGTTTTGAGTGAAATCCAATGCCTAGAACTACAAACAATAAACCAACCACTCCATTTCAGCACGAACTTTGTTCGAACCTGAGTTGTCCGATTTCATGGACTAATCGATATCGGATTGAGTCCAAAACTTGGGGAACATCATAATATTGTGGGACGGGTCATTTGGTGGGTTTTGAGTGAAATCCAATCCCTAGAACTATACAATACACCAACCACTCCATTTCAGAATGAACTTCGTACGGAACTGAATTGTCCGATTCCATGGACTAATCGATATCGGATTGGGTCCAAAACATGGGGAACATCATAATATTGTGGGAGAAGTCATTTGGTGGTTTTTGAGTGAAATCCAATCTCTGGAACTATGCAATACACAAACCACTTAATTTCAGAAAGAACTTTGTACGAACCTGAATTGTCCGATTTCATGGACCAATCGATATCGGATTGAGTCCAAAACTTGGGGAACATCATAATATTGTGGGAGGAGTCATTTAGGGGTTTTTTGAGTGAAATCCAATCTCTGGACCAATGCAATACACAAACCACTGAATTCCAGAAAGAACTTTGTACGATCCTGAATTGTCCGATTTCACGGACCAATCGATATTGGATAGGGTCCAAAACTTTGGGAACATCATAATATTGTGGGAGGAGCCATTTGGTGAGTTATGAGTGAAATCCAATTGCGAAAACTATGCAATACACCAACCGCTCTATTTCAGAACGAACCTCATACGAACTTGGATTGCCCGATTTCGCAGACCAATCGATATTGTATTGGGTCCAAAAAAAATTGGGGAACATCATAATGTTGTGGGAGGAGTCGTTTGGTGCGTTTTGAGTGAAATCCAATTCCCAAAACTATGCAATTCACCAACCACTCTATTTCAGAACAAACGTCGTACGAACCTGAATTACCCGATTTCATAGACCGATCGATGTTGGTTTGAGTCCAAAACATGGGGAACATCATAATGTTGTGAGAGGAGTCATTTGGTGCACTTTGAGTGAAATCCAATTGCCAAAACTATGCAATACACCAACCTCTCCTTTTCAAAACAAACATCGTACGAAACTGAATTGTCCGATTTCATGGACCAATCGATATCGACTGAGTCCAAAACATGGGGAACATTATAACATTGTGGGCTGAGTCATTTGGGGGATTTTGAGTGAAATCCAATCTCTAGAACTATACAATACACCAAGCACTCTATTTCAGAATGAACTTCATACGAACTTGAATTGTTCGATTTTATGGACCAATCGATATCGGATTGAGTCCAAAACTTTGGGAACGTCATAATATTGTGGGAGGAGTCATTTGGTGGGTTTTGGGTGAAATCCAATCTCTAGAACTATACAAGACACAAACCAGTCCAGTTCAGAACGAACTTCGTACGAACCTGAATTGTCCGACTTCATGGACCAATAGATATCGGATTGAGTCCAAAACTTGGGGAACATCATAATGTTGTGAGAGGAGTCATTTGGTGTATTTTGAGTGAAATTCAATTGCCAAAACTATGCAATACACCAACCAGTTCACTTCAGAACGAACTTTATACGAAGCTGAATTGTCCGATTTCATGGACCAATTGATATCGGATTGAGTCCACAACTTGGGGAACATCATAACGTTGTGGGTGGAGTCATTTGGTGAGTTTTGAGTGAAATCCAATTGCCAAAACTATGCAATACACCAACCTCTCCATTTCAGAACAAACCTCGTACGAACCAGAATTGTCCGATTTGAAGGACCAATCGATATGGGATTGGGTCCAAAAGTTGGGGAACATCATAATATGGTGGAAGGAGTCATTTGGTGGATTTTGAATGAAATCCAATCTCTAGAACTATACAATACACCCACCACTCCATTTCAGAACAAACTTCATACGAACTTGAATTGTTCGATTTCATGGACCAATCGATATCGGACTAAGTCCAAAACTTGGGGAACATCATAATAATGTGGGAGGAGTCATTTGATGGGTTTGTAGTGAAATCCAATTGCTAGAAAGTATACAATAAACCAACCACTCCATTTCAGAACGAACTTCGTACGAACCAGAATTGTCCGATTTCATGGACCAGTAGATATCAGATTGAGTCCAAAACATGGGGAACATTATAACATCGTGGGATGAGTCATTTGGGGGGTTTTGAGTGAAATCCAATCTCTAGATCTATACAATACACCAACTGCTCCATTTCAGAACGAACTTCGTACGAACTTGAATTGTCCGATTTGATGGACCAATCGATATCGGACTAAGTCCAATACTTGGGGAACATCATAATAATGTGGGAGGAGTCATTTGATGGGTTTGTAGTGAAATCCAATTGCTAGAAGTATACAATAAACCAACCACTCCATTTCAGAACGAACTTCGTACGAACCTGAATTGTCCGATTTCGTGGACCAGTGGATATCGGATTGAGTCCAAAACTTGGGGAACATGATAATGTTGTGGTAGGAGTCATTAGGTTAGTTTTGAGTGAAATCCAATTGCCAAAACTATGAAATACACCAGCCACTCCAGTTCAGAACGAACCTCGTACGAACCTGAATTGTCCGATTTCATGGACCAATCGATGTTGGTTTGAGTCCAAAACATGGGGAACATCATAATGTTGTGAGAGGAGTCATTTGGTGTATTTTGAGTGAAATCCAACTGCCAAAACTATGCAATACACCAACCAGTTCATTTCTGAACGAACTTCATACGAACCTGAATTGTCCGATTTCATGGACCAACAGATATCGAATTGAGTACACAACTTGGAAAACATCATAACGTTGCGGGTGGAGTCATTTGGTGAGTTTTGAGTGAAACCCAATTGCCAAAACTATGCAATACACCAACCTCTCCATTTAAGAACAAACCTCGTACGAACCTGAATTATCCTATTTCATGGACCAATTGATATCGGATTGAGTCCAAAACATGGGGAACATTATAACATTGTGGGATGAGTCATTTGGGGGGTTTTGAGTGAAATTCAATCTCTAGAACTATACAATACACCAACCACTCCATTTCAGAACGAACTTCCTACGAACTTGAATTGTCCGATTGCATGGACCAATCGATATCGGATTGAGTCCAAAACTTGGGGAACATCATAGAATTGTGGGAGGTGTCATTTGGTGGGTTTTGAGTGAAATCCAATCCCTAAAACCATACAATGCACCAACCACTCCATTTCAGAACGAACTTCGTACAAACCCGAATTGTCCGATTTCATGGACCAATCGATGTCGGATAGAGTCCAAAACTTGGGGACACCATAATATTGTGGGAGGAGTCATTTGATGGGTTTTGAGTGAAATCCAATCCCTAGAAGTATACAATAGACCAACCACTTCATTTCAGAACAAACTTCATACGAACCAGAATTGTCCGATTTCAAGGACCAATCGATATCGAATTGAGTCCAAAACTTGGGGAACATCAAAATATTATGGGAGGAGTCATTTTGTGGGTTTTGGGTGAAATCCAATCTTTAGAACTATACAATACACCAACCACTCGATTTCAGAACGAACCTCGAAAGAACCTGAATTGTCCGATTTCATGGACCAATCAATATCGGATTGAGTCCAAAAGTTGGGGAACATCATAATGTTGTGGGAGGAGTCATTTGGTGGGTTTGGAGTGAAATCTAATCTCTAGAACTATACAATACACTAACCACTCCATTTCAGAACGATATTCGTTTGAACCTAAATTGTCTGATTTCATGGACCAATCGATATAGGATTGAGTCCAACACTTGGGGAACATCATAATATTGTGGGAGGAGTCATTTGGTGGGCTTTGAATGAAATCCAATGGCTAAAACTATATAATACACCAACTACTCCATTTCCGAACACAGTCTGAACCTGAATTGGCCGATTTCATGGACCAATCGATATCGTATTGAGTCCAAAACTTTCAGAACATCATAATATTGTGGGAGGAGTGATTTCGTGTGTTTTGAGTGAAATCCAGTTGCCAAAACTATGCAATACATCAACCAGTTTATTTCAAAACGAACTTCATACGAACCTGAATTGTCCGATTTCAAGGACCAATAGATATCGGATTGAGTCCAAAACTTGGGGAACATCATAACGTTGTGGGAGGAGTCATTTGGTGAGTTTTGAGTGAAATCCAATTGCAAAAACTATGCAATACACAAACTACTAAATGTCAGACCGAATTTCGTACGAACCTGAATTATCCCGCTTCATGGACCAATAGATATCGGATCAAATCCAAAAGTTGGGGAACATTATAATGTTGTGGGAGGAGTCATTTGGTGTATTTTGAGTGAAATCCAGTCGCGAAAACTACGCAATACACCAACCACTCCATTTTTGAACGAACCTTGTACGAACCTGAATTGTCCGGTTTCATGCACCAATCAATATGGGATTGAGCCCACAACTTGGGGAACATCATAATATTGTGGGAGGAGTCATTTGGGGGGTTTGGAGTAAAATCCAATCTCTAGAACTATACAACAACCACTACATTTCAGAACGAACTTCGTACGAACTTGAGTTGTCCGATTTCATGGACCAATCGATATCGGATTGAGTGCAAAACTTGGGGAACATCATAATATTGTGCGAGATGTCATTTGATGGGTTTTGAGTGAAATCGTATCCCTAGAACTATACAATACACCAACCACTCCATTTCAGAACGAACTTCATGCGAACGTCCGATTTCTTGGACCAATCGATGTCGGATTGAGTCCAAAACTTGGGGAACATCATAATATTGTGGAAGGAGTCATTTGGTGAGTTTGGAGTAAAATCCAATCTTTAGAACTATGCAATACACCAACCACTACATTTCAGAACGAACTTCGTACGAACCTGAGTTGTCCGATTTCATGGACCAATCGATATCGGATTGAGTGCAAAACTTGGGGAACCCCATAATATTGTGCAAGATGTCATTTGATGGGTTTTGAAGGAAATCCAATCCCTAGAGCTATACAATACCCCAGCCACTCCATTTCAGAACGAACTTCGTGGGAAACCTGAATTGTCCGATTTCTTGGACCAATCGACATCGGATTGAGTCCAATACTTGGGGAACATCATAATATTGTGGGAGGAGTCATTTGGTGGGTTTTAAATGAAATCCAATGGTTAAAACTATACAATACACCAACCACTCCATTTCATAACACAGTTCGAACGAACCTGAATTGGCCGATTTCATGGACCAATGGATATCGGATTGAGTCCAAAACTTGGGCAACATCATAATATTGTGGGAGGAGTCATTTGGTGGGTTTTGAGTGAATTCCAATCCCCAGAACTATACATTACACCAACCACTCCGTTTCAGAACGAACTTCGTACGAACCTGAATTGTCCGATTTCAATGACCAATTGATGTCTGATTGAGTCCAAAACTTGGGGAACATCATAATATTGTGGGAGGAGTCATTTGGTGGTTTTTGAGTGAAATCCAATTCCTAGAACCATACAATACACCAACCACTCCATTTCAGAATGAAGTTCGTATGAACCTGAATTGTCCGATTTCATGGACCAATCGATATCGGATTGACTCCAAAACTTGGGGAACATCATAATATTGTGGGAGGAGTCATTTGGTGAGTTTTGAGTGAAATCCAACACCTAGATCTATACAATACACCAACCATTCCATTTCCGAACGAACTTCGTGCTAATCTGAATTGTCCAATTTCATTAACCAATCGATATCGGATTGAGTCCAAAACATAGGGAACATCATAATATTGTGGAAGGAATCATTTGGTGGTTTTTGAGTGTAATCCAATCTCTAGAACTATACAATACATCAACCACTCTATTTCAGAATGAACTTCGTATGAACCTGAATTGTTCGATTTCAAGGACCAATCAATATCGGATTAAGTGCAAAACTTGGGGAACACCATAATTTTGTGGGAGATGTCAGTTGATGGGTTTTGAGTGAAATCCAATCCCTAGAACTATACAATACACCAACCACTCCGTTTCAGAACGAACTTCATACGAACCTGAATTGTCCGATTTCAAGGACCAATCAATAGCGGATTGAGTGCAAAACTTGGGGAACGTCATAATATTGTGGGAGGAGTCATTTTTTGATTTTTGGGTGAAATCCAATCCCCGGAACTATACAATACACCAACCACTCCATTTCAGAACGACCTTCGTCCGAACCTGAATTGTCCGATTTCAAAGACTAATCGATATCCGATTGAGTGCAAAACTTGGGGAACATCACAATATTGTGGGATATGTCATTTGATGGGTTTTGAGTGAAATCCAATCCGTAGAACTATACAAAACACCAACCACTCCGTTATGGAACGAACTTCATACGATCCTGAATTGTCCGATTTTAAGGACCAATCGATGTCGGATTGAGTCCAAAACTTGGGGAACATCATAATATTGTCGGAGATGTCATTTGATGGGTTGTGAATCAAAATCCAAACCCTAGAACTATACAATAAACCAACCACTCCATTTTAGAACGAACTTCGTACGAACCTGAATTGTCCGATTTCATTAACCAATCGATATCGGATTGAGGACAAAACTTGGGGAACATCGTAATATTGTGGGAGGAGTCATTTGCTGGTTTTTGGGTGAAATCCAATCCCCGGAACTATATAATACACCAATCACTCCATTTCAGAACAACTTTCGTACAAACCTAAATTGTCCGATTTCAAGGACTAATCGATATCCGATTGAGTGCAAAACTTAGGAAACATCACAATAGTGTGGGAGATGTCATTTGATGGGTTCTGAGTGAAATCCAATCCGTAGAACTATACAAAACACGAACCACTCCATTACAAAACGAACTTCATATGAACCTGAATTGTCTGATTTCAAGGACCAATCGATATCGAATTGAGTCCAAAACTTGGGGAACATCATAATATTGTGGGAGGAGTCATTTGGTGGGTTTGGAGTAAAATCCAATCTCTAGAACTATACAATACCCCAACCACTCCATTTCGGAATGAACTTCGTACGAACCTGAATTGTCCTATTTCAAGGACTAATCGATGTCGGATTGAGTCCAAAAGTTGGGGAACATCATAAATATTGTGGGAGGAGTCATTTGGTGGGTTTTGAGTGAAATCCAATCCCCAGAACTATACAATACATCAACCACTCCATTTAAGAACGACCTTCGTACGAACCAGAATTGGCTTATTTCATGGACCAATCGATATCGTATTGAGTCCAAAACTGGGGGAACATCATAATATTGTGGGAGGAGTGATTTCGTGTGTTTTGAGTGAAATCCAATTGCCAAAACTATGCAATACACCAACCATTCATTTCAAAACGAACTTCATACGAACCTGAATTGTTCAATTTCAAGGACCACTCCATTTCAGAATGAAGTTCGTATGAACCTGAATTGTCCGATTTCATGGACCAATCGATATCGGATTGACTCCAAAACTTGGGGAACATCATAATATTGTGGGAGGAGTCATTTGGTGAGTTTTGAGTGAAATCCAACACCTAGATCTATACAATACACCAACCATTCCATTTCCGAACGAACTTCGTGCTAATCTGAATTGTCCAATTTCATTAACCAATCGATATCGGATTGAGTCCAAAACATAGGGAACATCATAATATTGTGGAAGGAATCATTTGGTGGTTTTTGAGTGTAATCCAATCTCTAGAACTATACAATACACCAACCACTCTATTTCAGAACGAACTTCGTATGAACCTGAATTGTCCGATTTCAAGGACAAATCGATATCGGATTAAGTGCAAAACTTGGGGAAAACCATAATTTTGTGGGAGATGTCAGTTGATGGGTTTTGAGTGAAATCCAATCCCTAGAACTATACAATACACCAACCACTCCGTTTCAGAACGAACTTCATACGAACCTGAATTGTCCGATTTCAAGGACCAATCGATAGCGGATTGAGTGCAAAACTTGGGGAACGTCATAATATTGTGGGAGGAGTCATTTTGTGGTTTTTGGGTGAAATAAAATCCCCGGAACTATACAATACACTAACCACTCCATTTCAGAACGACGTTCGTACGAACCTGAGTTGTCTGATTTCAAGGACTAATCGATATCCGATTGAGTGCAAAACTTGGGGAACGTCACAATATTGTGGGATATGTCATTTGATGGGTTTTGAGTGACATCCAATCCGTAGAACTATACAAAACACAAACCACTCCATTACGGAATGAACTTCATACGATCCTGAATTGTCCGATTTCAAGGACCAATCGATGTCGGATTGAGTCTAAAACTTGGGGAACATCATAATATTGTCGGAGATGTCATTTGATGGGTTGTGAATCAAAATCCAAACCCTAGAATTATACAATAAACCAACCACTCTATTTTAGAACGAACTTTGTACGAACCTGAATTGTCCGATTTCATTAACCAATCGATATCGGATTGAGGGCAAAACTTGGGGAACATCGTAATATTGTGGGAGGAGTCATTTGCTGGTTTTTGGGTGAAATCCAATCTCCCGAACTATACCATACACCAATCACTCCATTTCAGAACGACTTTCGTACGAACCTGAATTGTCCGATTTCAAGGACTAATCGATATCCGATTGAGTGCAAAACTTAGGAAAGATCACAATATTGTGGGAGATGTCATTTGATGGGTTCTGAGTGAAATCCAATCCGTAGAACTATACAAAACACCAACCACTCCATTTCAAAACGAACTTCATACGAACCTGAATTGTCTGATTTCAAGGACTAATCGATATCGAATTGAGTCCAAAACTTGGGGAACATCATAATATTGTGGGAGGAGTCATTTGGGGGGTTGGGAGTAAAATCCAATCTCTAGAACTATACAATACCCCAACCGCTCCATTTCAGGACGAACTTCGTACGAACCTGAATTGTCCTATTTCAAGGACTAATCGATGTCGGATTGAGTCCAAAAGTTGGGGAACATCATAAATATTGTGGGAGGAGTCATTTGGTGTTTGAGTGAAATCCAATCCCCAGAACTATACAATACATCAACCACTCCATTTAAGAACGACCTTCGTACGAACCTGAATTGTTAGATTTCTTAGATCGATCGATATCGGATTGAGTCCAAAACTTGGGGAACGTCACAATATTGTGGGAGGACTCATTTGGTGGGTTTTGAGTGAAATCCAATCCCCAGAACTATACAATACACCAAAGACTCCATTTTAGAACGAACTTCGTACGAACCTGAATTGTCCGATTTCAAGGACCAATCGATATTAGATTGAGTCCAAAACTTGGGAAACATCATAGTATTGTGGGAGGAGTTATTTTATGGGTTTTGAATGAAATCAAATGGCTAAAACTATACAATACACCAACCACTCCATTTCAGAACGAACTTTGTACGAACCTGAATTGTCTGATTTAATGGGCCAATCGATATCAGATTGAGTGCAAAACTTGGGGAACATAATAATATTGTGGGAGATGTCATTTGATGGGGTTTTGAGTGAAATAAAATCTCCACAACTATACAATACACCAACCACTATATTTCAGAATGAACTTCGTACGAAGCTGAATTGTCCGATTTCATTAACCAATCGATATCGGATTGGGTCCAAGACTAGGGGAACATCATAATATTGTGGGAGGGGTCATTTGGTGAGTTTTGAGTGAAATCCAATCCCTAGAACTGTACAATACACCAACCACTCCATTTCAGAACGAACTTCATACGAACCTGAATTGTCCGATTTCATTGACCAATCGATATCGGATTGAGTCTAAAACTTGGGGAACATCATAATATTGTGGGAGGAGTTATTTGGTGGGTTTCGAGTGAAATCCAATCCCACGAACTATACAGTAAACCAACCACTCAATTTCAGAACGAACTTCGTACGAACCTGAATTGTCCGATTTCATGGACCAATCAATATGGGATTGAGTCCAAAACTTGGGGAACATCATAATATTGTGGGAGGAGTAATTCGGTGGGTTTTAAGTGAAACTCAATGGCTAAAACTATACAATACACGACCCACTTCATTTCAGAACACAGTTCGCATGAACCTGAATTGGCCAATTTCATGGAGCAATCGATATAGGATTCAGTCCAAATCTTGGGGAACATCAAAATATTGTGGGAGAAGTCATTTGGTGGGTTTTTAGTGAAATCGAATCTCTACAACTATACAATACACCAACCACTCCATTTTAGAATGAACTTCGTACGAAACTGAATTGTCCGATTTGAAGGACCAATCGACATTGGAATGAGTCCAAAAGATGGGGAACAACATAATATTCTGGGACGAGTGATTTGGTGGGTTTTGAATGAAATCCAATGCCCAAAACTATACAATACACCAACGACTCCATTTCAGAACACAGTTTGCAAGAACCTGAATTGTTCAATTTCATGGACGAATTGATATCGGATTGAGTCCAAAACTTGGGAAACATCATAATATTGTGGGAGGAATCATATGGGGGTTTTGAGTGAAATCCAATCCCCAAAACTATGCAATACCCCAACTACTCCATTTCAGAACGAACATCGTACGAACCTGAATTGTCCGATTTCATTGACCAATCGATATCGGATTGTGTCCAAAACTTGGGGAACATCATAATATTGTGGGAGGAGTCATTTGGTGGGTTTGGAGTAAAATTCAAACTCTTGAACGATACAATACACCAACCACTCCGTTTCAGAATGAACTTCATACGAACCTGAATTGTCCGATTTCATTCACCAATCGGTATCGAATTGTGGGCAAAACTTGGGGAACATCATAATATTGCGGGAGATGTCATTTGATGGGTTTTGAGTGAAATACAATCCCTAGAACAATACAATACACCAACCACTCCGTTTCAAAAAGAACTTCGTACGAACCTGAATTGTCCAATTTCATTAACCAATAGGTATCGGATTGAGGGCAAAACTTGGGGAACATCATAATATTGGGGCAGGAGTCATTTTGTGGTTTTTGAGTGAAATCCAATCCCCAGAACCATACAATACACCAACCACTCCATTTCAGAACGGACTTCGATCGAACCTGAATTGTCCGATTTCATGGACCAAATGATATCGGATTGAATCCAAAACTTGGGGAACATCATAATATTGTGGGAGGAGTCATTCGGTGGGTTTTGAGGAAAATTCAATTGCTAAAACTATACAAGACACCAACCACTCCATTTCAAAAAACAGTTCTCATGAACCTGAATTGGCCGATTTCATGGACCAATCGATATCGGATTGAGTCCAAAACTTGGGGAACCTGAAAATATTGTGGGAGGGGTTATTTGGTGGGTTTTTAGTGAAATCGAATCTCTAGAACTATACAATGCACCAACCACTCCATCTCTAAACGAGCTTCGTACGAAACTGAATTGTACGATTTCATGGACCAATTGATATCGGATTCAGTCCAAAACATGGGGAACATCGTAATATTGTGGGAGATCTCATTTGATGGGTTTTGAGTGAAATCCAATATCTAGCACTATACAATACACCAGCCACTCCATTTCAGAACAAACTTCGTAAAACCTAAATTGTCCGATTTCAAGGACCAAACGATATCGGATTGAGTCCAAAACATGGGGAACAACATAATATTGTGGGAGGAGTCATTTGGAGGGTTTTGAATGAAATCCAATGGCTGAAAATGTACAATACACTAACCACTCCATTTCATAACACAGTTCGCACGAACCTGAATTGGCCAATATCATGAACCAATTAATATCGGATTGAGCCCAAAGCCTGGGTTACATCATATTATTGATGGGTTTTGAGTGAAATCCAATCCCTAGAATAATACAATACAGCAACTACACCATTTCAGAACGAACTTCATACGAACCTGAATTGTCCGATTTCAAGGAACAATCGATATCGGATTGTGTCCAAAATTTTGGGAACATCATAATATTGTGGGAGGAGTCATTTGGTGGATTTGGAATGAAATCCAACGGCTAAAACTATACAATACACCAACCACTCCATTTCATAACACAGTTCGCACGAACCTGAATTGGCTGATATCATGGACCAATCGATATCGGATTGAGTCAAAAACCTGGGGAACATCATAATATTGTGGGAGGAGTCATTTAGTGGGTCTTGAGTGAAATACAATCCCTAGAACTATATAATACACCAACCACTCCATTTTAGAACGAACTTCGTTCGAACTTGAATTGTCCGATTTCGTGGACCAATCAATATCGGATTCAGCCCAAAACTTGGGGAACACCATAATATTGTGGGAGGAGTTATTTGGTGAGTTTTGAGTGAAATCCAATCCCCAGGAATATACAATAAACCAACCGCTCCATTTCAGATCGAACTTCGTACGAACCTGAATTGTCCGATTTCATGGGCCAATCGATATTGGATTCAGTGCAAAACTTTGGGAACATCATAATATTGTGGGAGATGTCCTTTGATAGGTTTTAAGTGAAGTCCAATCTCTAGAACCATACAATACACCAACCACGCCATTTCATAACACAGTTCGCACAAACCTGAATTGGCCGATATCGTGGACCAATTGATATCGCATTGAGTCCAAAACCTGGGGAAGATCATAATATTTTGGGAGGAGTCATTTGGTGGGTTTGGAGTAAAATCCAATCTCCAGAATTATACAATACACCAACCACTCCATTTCAGAATGAACTTCATACGAACCTGAATTGTCCGATTCCATGGACCAATCGATATCGGATTGAGTCCAAAACCTGGGGAACATCATAATATTGTGGGAGGAGTCATTTGGTGGGTTTTGAAAGAAATCCAATGGCTAAAACTATACAATACACCAACCACCCTATTTTAGAACACAGTTCACACAACCTGAATTGGCTGATCTCATGGACCAATCAATATCGGATTGAGTCCAACAGTTGGGGAATATCATAATATTGTGGGAAGAGTCATTTGGTAGGTTTGGAGTAAAATCCAATCTCTAGAACTATACAATACACCAACCACTCCATTTCAGAACGAACTTCGTACGAACCTGAATTGTCCGATTTCATGGACCAATCGATATCGGATTAAGTGCAAAACTTGGGGAACATCATAATATTGTGGGAGATGTGATTTGGTGGGTTTTGAGAGAAGTCAAATCTCTAGACCTGTACAATACACCAACCACTCCATTTCAGAACGAACTTCGTATGAACCTGAATTGTCCGATTTCAAGGACCAACCGATATCAGATTGAGTCCAAAACTTGGGGAACATCATAATATTGTGGGAGGAGTCATCTGGTGGGTTTCGAGTGAAATCCAAGCTCTAGAACTATATACAATACACCAACTACTAAATTTCAGAACGGACTTCGTACGAACCTGTATTGTCCGATTTCAATGACAAATCGATATCGGATTGAGTCCAAAACTTGGGGAACATCATAATATTGTGGGAGGAGTCATTTGGTGGGTTTTGAATGAAATCCAACGGCTAAAACTATACAATACACCAACCACTCTATTTCAGAACACAGTTCCCACGAACCTGAATTGGCCGATTTGATGGACCAATTGATAGCGGATTGAGTCCAAAACATGGGGAACATCATAATATTGTGGGAGATGTCATTTGATGGGTTTTGAGTGAAATCCAATCCCTAGAACTATAAAATACACCAACCACTCCATTGAACGAACCTCGTACGAACCTGAATTGTCCGATTTCAAGGACCAATCGACATTGGATTGAGTCCAAAACATGGGGAACAACATAATATTGTGGGAGGAGTCATTTGGTGGGTTTTGAACGAAATCCAATGGCCAAAACTATACAATACAACAACCACTCCATTTTTGAACGAACCTGAATTGTCTAGTTGCATGGACAGATCGATATGGGATTGAGCCCAAAACTTGGGGAACATTGTAATATTGTGGGAGGAGTCATTTGGTGGTTTTTGAGTGAAATCCAATCTCTGGAACTATACAATACACAAACCGCTAAATTTTGGAATGAGCTTCGTACGAACCTGAATTGTCCGATTTCATGGACCAATCGTTATCGGATTGAGTCCAAAACTTGGTGAACATCATAATATGGTTGGAGGAGTCATATGGTGAGTTCTGAGCTAAATTCAATGGCTAAAACTATGCAATACACCAACCCCTCCATTTCAGAACGAACTTTGCACGAACCTGAATTGTTCGATTTCATGGACGAATTGATATCGGATTGAGTCCAAAACTTGGGCAACATCTTAATATTGTGGTATGAGCCATTTGGCGGGTTTTGAGTGAACACTAATTGCCAAAACGATGCAATACACCAACCACTCCATTAGAGAACGAATTCAAACGAACATGAATAGTCCAATTTCATGAGCCAATCGATATCAGATTGAGCCCAAAGCTTGGGGAACGTCATAATATGGTGGGAGGAGTGATTTGGTGAGTTTTGAGCGAAATCCAATGGTTAAAACTATGCAATACACTAACCACTCCATTTCAGAACGCACTTCGTACGAACTGAATTGTCCAATTTCATGGACCAATCGATATCGGATTAAGTCCAAAACTTGGGGAACATCAGTTGATGGGTTTAGAGTGAAATCCAATCTCTAGAACTGTGCAATACACCAACCACTCGATTTCACAACAAACTTTGTACGAACTTGAATTGTCCGATTTCATGGACCGATTGATATCGCATTGAGTCCAAAACTTGCGGAACATCATAATATTGTGGGAGGAGTCATTTGGGGGGGTTTGAGTGAAATCCAAACTCTGGAACTATACAATACAACAACCACTCCATTTCAGAATGAACATCGTACGAATATGAATTCTCCAATTTCAAGGACCAATCAATATCGGACTGAGTCCAAAACTAGGGGAACATCAAAATGCTGTGGGAGCAGTCATTTGGTGAGTTTTGAGTGAAATCCAATTGCCAAAACTATGCAATACACCAACCACTTCATTTTAGAACGAACCATGTACGAACCTGAATTGTCCGATTTCATGGATAAATTGATATCGGATTGGGTCCAAAACTCGGGGAACATCATAATATTGTGGGAGGAATCATTTGGTGAGTTTTGAGTGAAATTCAGTCTCTAGAAGTATACAATATGCCAACCACTCCATTACAGAACGAACTTCGTACGAACCTGAATTGTTTGATTTCATGGACCAATCGATATCGGATTGAGTCCAAAACTTGGGGAACATCGTAATATTGTGGGAGGAATCATTTGGGGGTGGGGGAGTTTGAGTGAAATCCAAATTCTAGAACTATATAATACACCAACCACTCCATTTCAGAACGAACATCGTACGAACCTTAATTGTCCAATGTCATGGACCAATCAATGTCAGACTTAGTCCAAAACTCGAGGAACATCAAAATGTTGTGAAAGAAATCATTTGATGAGTTTTGAGCGAAATTCAATGGCTAAAACCAGCAATACACTAACCACTCCGTTTCATAACGCACTTAGTACGAACATGAATTGTTCGATTTCATGAACCAATCGATATCGGATTAAGTCCAAAACTTGGGGAACATCATAATATTGTAGGAGGAATCATTGATGGGTTTTGAGTGAAATCCAATCTCTAGAACTGTGCAATACACCGACCACTCCGTTTCACAACGAACTTCGTAAGAACCTGAATTGTCCGATTTCATGGAGCAATCGATATCGGATTGAGTCCAAAACTTGGGGAACATCATAATACTGTGGGAGGAGTCATTTGGTGGGTTTTGAGTGAAATCCAATCTCTAGAACTATACAATACACCAACCGCTCCATTTCAGAACGAACTTCGTACGAACCTGAATTATCCGATTTCATGGACCAATTGATATCGGATTGAGTCCAAAACTTGGGGAATATCATAAGATTGTGGGGGGACTCATTTGGTTGGTTTTGAGTGAAATCCAATCTCTACAACTATATAATGCACCAACCACTCGTTTAGAGAACAAACTTCGTACGAACATGAATAGTCCAATTTCTTGGACCAATCGTTATCGGATTGAGTCCAGAACTTGGGGAACATCATAATATGGTGGGAGGAGTCATTTTGCGTTTTTTGAGTGAAATCCAATATCTAGAACTATGCAATACACCAACCACTCCATTCCAGCACGAACTTTCTTACGAACCTGAATTGTCCAATTTCATGGACCAAAGGTTTCAGTCCAAAACTTGGGGAACATCATAATGTTGTGGGAACAGTCGTTTGGTGAGTTTTGAGTGAAATCCAATTGCCAAAACTATGTAGTACACCAACCCCTCCATTAGGGAACGAACTTCTTACGAACACGAATAGTCCGATTTCGGACTCTGTCCCAAACTTGGGGAACATCATAATATGGTGGGAGGAGTCATTTGGTGAGTTTTGAGCGAAATCCACTTGCTAAAACTGGGCAATACACCAACCACTCCATTTCAGAACGAACTTCGTACGAACCTAAATTGTTCAATTTCATTAACCAATCGATATTGGATTGAGTCCAAAACATGGGGAACATCACAACATGGTGGGAGGAGTCATTTGGTGGGTTTGGAGTGAAATCTAATCTCTAGAACTACAAAAATACACCAACCAATCAATTTCAGAACAAACTTCGTACGAACTTGAATTGTCCGATTTCATGTACCAATCGATAACAGATTGAGGCCAAAACTTGAGAAACATCATAACATTGTGGGAGAAGTCATTGGGTGGGTTTGGGGTGAAATCCAATCTATAGAACTATACAATACACCAACCACTCCATTTCAGAACGAACTTCGTACGAACCTAAATTGTCCGATTTCACGGACCAATCGATATCGGATTGAGTCCAAAACTTGCGTAATATCATAATATTCTGGGAGGAGTCATTTGGTGGGTTTTGAGTGAAATACTACCCCTAGAACTATACAATACACCAACCACTCCATTTCAAAACGAACTTCGTACGAACCTGAATTGTCTGATTTCGTGGACCAATCAATATCGGATTGAGTCCAAAACTTGGGAAACATGATAATATTGTGGGAGGAGTTATTTGGTGGGTGTTGAGTGAAATCGAATCCCTTGATCTATACAATAAACCAACCACTCAATTTCAGAACGAACTTCGTACGAACCTGAATTGTCCGATTTCATGGACCAATCAATATGGGATTGAGTCCAAAACTTGGGGAACATCATAATATTGTGGGAGGAGTAATTCGGTGGGTTTTAAGTGAAACTCAATGGGTAAAACTATACAATACACGAACCACTTCATTTCAGAACACAGTTCGCATGAACCTGAATTGGCCAATTTCATGGAGCAATCGATATAGGATTCAGTCCAAATCTTGGGGAACATCAACATATTGTGGGAGAAGTCATTTGGTGGGTTTTTAGTGAAATCGAATCTCTACAACTATACAATACACCAACCACTCCATTTTAGAATGAACTTCGTACGAAACTGAATTGTCCGATTTGAAGGACCAATCGACATTGGAATGAGTCCAAAAGATGGGGAACAACATAATATTCTGGGACGAGTGATTTGGTGGGTTTTGAATGAAATCCAATGCCCAAAACTATACAATACACCAACGACTCCATTTCAGAACACAGTTTGCAAGAACCTGAATTGTTCAATTTCATGGACGAATTGATATCGGATTGAGTCCAAAACTTGGGAAACATCATAATATTGTGGGAGGAATCATATGGGGGTTTTGAGTGAAATCCAATCCCCAAAACTATACAATACCCCAACTACTCCATTTCAAAACGAACATCGTACGAACCTGAATTGTCCGATTTCATTGACCAATCGATATCGGATTGTGTCCAAAACTTGGGGAACATCATAATATTGTGGGAGGAGTCATTTGGTGGGTTTGGAGTAAAATTCAAACTCTTGAACTATACAATACACCAACCACTCCGTTTCAGAATGAACTTCGTATGAACCTGAATTGTCCGATTTCATTCACCAATCGGTATCGAATTGTGGGCAAAACTTGGGGAACATCATAATATTCCGGGAGATGTCATTTGATGGGTTTTGAGTGAAATACAATCCCTAGAACAATACAATACACCAACCACTCCGTTTCAAAAAGAACTTCGTACGAACCTGAATTGTCCAATTTCATTAACCAATAGGTATCGGATTGAGGGCAAAACTTGGGGAACATCATAATATTGGGGCAGGAGTCATTTTGTGGTTTTTGAGTGAAATCCAATCCCCAGAACCATACAATACACCAACCACTCCATTTCAGAACGGACTTCGATCGAACCTGAATTGTCCGATTTCATGGACCAAATGATATCGGATTGAATCCATAACTTGGGGAACATCATAATATTGTGGGAGGAGTCATTCGGTGGGTTTTGAGGAAAATTCAATAGCTAAAACTATACAAGACACCAACCACTCCATTTCAAAAAACAGTTCTCATGAACCTGAATTGGCCGATTTCATGGACCAATCGATATCGGATTGAGTCCAAAACTTGGGGAACCTGAAAATATTGTGGGAGGGGTTATTTGGTGGGTTTTTAGTGAAATCGAATCTCTAGAACTATACAATGCACCAACCACTCCATCTCTAAACGAGCTTCATACGAAACTGAATTGTACGATTTCATGGACCAATTGATATCGGATTCAGTCCAAAACATGGGGAACATCGTAATATTGTGGGAGATCTCATTTGATGGGTTTTGAGTGAAATCCAATATCTAGCACTATACAATACACCAGCCACTCCATTTCAGAACAAACTTCGTAAAACCTAAATTGTCCGATTTCAAGGACCAAACGATATCGGATTGAGTCCAAAACATGGGGAACAACATAATATTGTGGGAGGAGTCATTTGGAGGGTTTTGAATGAAATCCAATGGCTGAAAATGTACAATACACCAACCACTCCATTTCATAACACAGTTCGCACGAACCTGAATTGGCCAATATCATGAACCAATTAATATCGGATTGAGCCCAAAGCCTGGGTTACATCATATTATTGATGGGTTTTGAGTGAAATCCAATCCCCAGAATAATACAATACAGCAACTACACCATTTCAGAACGAACTTCATACGAACCTGAATTGTCCGATTTCAAGGAACAATCGATATCGGATTGTGTCCAAAATTTTGGGAACATCATAATATTGTGGGAGGAGTCATTTGGTGGATTTGGAATGAAATCCAACGGCTAAAACTATACAATCACTACTACAAAAAGTGAAAAAGACGACCAAAAAACAACGACGGTCTAAGTGAAAACCGTCGTGGTTTATAAAAAGACGACGGTTCTAAAAACACCGTCGTGTAATACAACCTTAGACAACTAAAAAATGGAGATTCAAATGGCTGTTCAAAAACAACGACGTACATAATTAAACAACCGATGTCTATTTGAAACAGATTTCCGCAGTGTAAAATCAATGCCAACAAAGAACGGCAGAAGTTATGAATCGACCGACGTAGAAAGTAAAGACGACGATTTCAATAAAAACTGCCGTTTGTACTCATAAAATAACACGACGAGGTTTTCGTATAAGACGCCGTATAATTACAAACAAATCCACGGCTTTAAAATACAAAGTATCGCCGTATTAAATTAATTTACAACGACGGAAAATATAAATATATCGACGTCATTCTCATATAGTTCTACGACGTTATCTTTAAATCGTACAATAAAATTTAACGTCGTATTTATTCATTTTATACGTCGTACCTTTAATTTTAACGGTCGTCTTAATAAGAATTTTTGTTAACAATTTTTTTCTTTGATTTTCTTATCCTACGTCGGTAGATCTACTTAATGACAAGAATTGAAATAACCACGACGGTTTATATAGAACACCGCCGACATAATCAGATTTGTCTGAGATCCCAAGGGTTACGAAATCTTACCAGATGGAACTCTGTTCCACATCATAATCTTAACAGATGACACAGATTTGAAAATATTGCGTCGTGTTAGTTTACAAATTCTAGAACATTAATTTCCCTCATTTAAATTTCCTCGGGAAAGAAAAATCTATTTATCACGCTTTGTAATTGAAAACTAAAACTGAAAGAATACGGGAAAAAAAACTCTATTTATAATTTAAAAATAAAATCCACGTCGGTTGTAGTACACTTAACGACGTTTAACAAAATAATCTACGTCGGTAATTATAAATCTACCGCCATCTTAACTTAATATAGACGACGAGAAAAGACGACGGTAGAACAGAAAACCGCCATTGTTTCAGTTTCTTTGACAGTTTGGTCCTTTATCTTTCTGCAGGACTTGTATAGTTCAAAGCATTGACAATGTCTTCATCATATCTCCCAGAAACTACTGATTCAATTGCTCATGCTTTAGAGGCCATCTGAAGCCATTTCTATTCTTTATCGCATTCTTGAAACCCATCTTCTTCTTCTGAAGTTCTACGGATAAAGGAAGAGGCTATCACAAATCCGACGGATCTTCTTAGGCAAGAAAATCAAGCAGAGGATCAGGCACATCTGATCTTCAGATTTCCCTGAGAAGCGATCTTTCCTTCGACAGCGAGTGGAGGCCAGGCTTGCATCTCTTTTGATGGAAAGCAAGGAGTATTCAGAAGCACTAAGTGTCCTATCAGGCTTGATCAAGGAAGTGAGAAGGCTAGTTGACAAGCTTCTTCTTGTGGACATATATTTGATGCGAGTAAGCTCAATTTCTCTTTGAGAAAGACATCCAAATTATTGTCTTTGAGACATGAGAGACTGAGAGAGGAAGAACTTGGAACCTTAAATGTAAACCGAAAATGCATGAAAGCGACAAATTTATAGAATAAATTTTTAAAACCAACGGCGGTCCTTACAAAAAAACCGCCGTTTAAATTGTGAAATCAACGTCGGTATTATCGACGTATATTACAGAAATCCACGTCGGTAAATTAATAAAAACGACGTTTTAAATAATCTACCATGACACGAGTTATTACTTATGTACTTTAATTTTTGAGTTTACTACGACGGTACCTACAAACTACTGTCGTATTTATTTACCACGTCCGAAGTTAAATGTACCGTCGTATTTTGTAATTTATACTTCGTAGTTATATGTAACCGCCGTATTATTTTTTTGAAATGGTTTTATATGTAAGCAACTTTTCGTCTACTTGACTTACACATTCGTTGTTTTTATATTCTTATTTTATTTAAATCTGTCATCCAAAAAAGAAACTTTACATATTGCAGAATATTAATTTCCTTCGTTTTAAATTTCCTCCGGAAAAAAAACTCTATTTATAACGCACTGTAATTGAAAAATAAACTGAAAGGTCACGGGAAAAAAAATTCTATTCATAATTTAAAAATTAAAATCCACGTCGGTTATATTAAACCTAACGACGTTAAATTAAATGATTCCACGTCGAACGGAAAATATTGCGTCGTGTTAGTTAAAAACGACGTAGTTAAATGTAACCGCCGTATTATTTTTTTGAAATGGTTTTATATGTAAGCAACTTTTCGACTTACACATGCACTGTTTCCAAACCCGATTAAAAATTTCAATCTCCCAGAGAAACCTTTTCGTCTTTTTTCCTTGTCAGAGCATTGTCAGAGTTTCTCATCGTCTTCCTCTCGTCTTCTTCGTCGTCTCTGAACTTAAACATCGATCATCTTCCTCTTGCTTTCATTGCACGCAAAAGGTAAGCTTTCATTTTCACTATTTTGGTTACTGTTTTGCATGCTCATACGTTTTTTGTTTGAAAAATCTTTTTACCTTTTTTCTGGCCAAAATCATTTTACTTCTTTCCAAGTTTGATAAAATATACAGACAAAGAGGGAAAGTTTCCAACTTTGAAGACAACTACCTCAACTAAATAAGACGACGGTAGACCACGACGGTTCGTCAGTTGTTCTAGCGTCGTCTGAAAATTGACAAAGTTGTTTTTAAAATAATAGTCTTTTTTTATATGCTTGTTTAATTGCAGGTTTGATTTCTCTGAACAATGGTTTTTGTTTTTCCCTTATTTGATAAAATATAAAGAAAAAGAAACTAGGGTTGGTATCTAATATAGACGACAAAATATCTTATTGTTTTACGTCGTGTGAATGTTAATACCACGACGGTGTATTACTATTGACGTCGTATGAACATAAATACCACGACGTTATATAAATAATAGTTTTACCACGACGGTGTATTACTATTGACGTCGTGTGAACATATATACCACGACGTTATATAAATAATGGTTTTAAACATTTATTACGTCTGAGATTATTTCATTGCGTCGTCTAAAATCATATCATACGTCGTATTTTTTTAATACCGTCGTTTGTGTTCTTAATGTTTTCCTGAAATATTTTCACTTGCAGTTTTGTCTGTTAAAATGGTTTCTCAACAACAAACTAAGGATTCTGGCTCCAAGAAGCTTGGAATGGTAGCTCCTCAAGACAAGTCTTCGAAGGAGATGAAGTCTTCGAAGAAGATGAAGTTTGCTTCATCATCTGCTGAGACAGAACCAACCAGCCAGACAACAATCTCTGATGATTCAAAGACTGGTCGAGGTATGCGCACAATGCCTCGTGTTGTGAAGAGAAAGCTTCAGAAACTGAGGCCAATTGTTGAGTACAATAAAAGGGGGAAAGGTGTTGGCCAAGCACATATTGAGATGCAGTCGTATATTGGTGTGTTGGCACGCTCCAGGATCCCACTTGTGGACAAGAAATGGTCCCAAATCCCCAAGGATATAAAGGAGCAGATTTGGGAAGCAGTTGACATGGCTTTTGTCGTAGGCCAAGGGGGCAAGACCTCTGTTTTAGCTTCTTCTTCCAAGAAATGGAAGGATTTCAAGTCTACACTAACGAGGCATTATATCCTTCCATACACCAATGACAGGGAGAAATTAAGCCAACCCCCTGAAACATATAAATTCATAGAGAAAGCACAATGGGATGCCTTTGTAGCTTCAAGGCTATCCAAAGATTTTGAGTCTGTGCATTCTCAACATGCACAGATTAGGGAGAAACTCGAGTACAATCATCGATTGTCTCGAAAAGGATATGCTGGATTGGAGGATCAATTGGAGGAAACCATGCCTGGGGTAGAAATTGATCGATCTACCTTATGGAAGAGAGCTAGACAGGACAAACATGGTAACATCCCTGATCCAAAGGTGGCAGAGAAAGCAAAATTAATTGTAAGCCTACTATCACTCTGTTTTAAATTTTTATTAAACTGTGAATTATTCTTATTACGTCGTATGTTATATTTTTCGTCGTGTGAATGATATTACCACGTCGAGAAGTTTTTAAAAACGTCGTTAAAGGTCTAAATAGGAATCACTACTAATTTTCTGTAATTATAGCATAAGACGTCGGTGGTTCATTTTCGCGTCGTTTGAATGATATTACCACGTCGAAACTTTTTTAAAAACGTCGTTAACGGTCTAAATAGGAATCACTACTCTGTTTTCTTTAATTATAGCATAAGACGTCGGTTGTTTATTCATTTCGTCGTTTTAAATAAATAACCACGTCGGTATAACTACCGTCGTGATAAGTTATAATAACGTCGGTTTATACGTTATTGCGTCGTGTGAAATTATATAATACGTCGTTTGTACATAAATAACCGTCGTGTGTTTTTTTGTTTATCTTTTTTTAGGATGAATTGCAGAAACAAGTCTCGGAAGGCAAAGTCAGAGTAGATGGCAGCAATGATGTGCTGACCATGGCTTTGGGCCCCGAGCATCCAGGCAGACTGAGGGGAGTTGGTGCTGGTGTTTCCCCAAGGCAATATTTCAATTTGCCCAAACCACAGAGGGTGAGCTTTGACGACCGTTTGAAGGACAGTTTAAGAGTTCTCCTTCAAGAAGAGACTAAAAAGATGGAGGCTAAGGCAAGGGAAGAGGCCTTAAGGATGGAGGCTAGGACAAAACAATTGGTAGAGGCTGAGAGGGAGCATTTCCTGAGTCAGCTTTCCCAATTAATTCCCAATTTTGATCCAAGCATGCTTAAACCAAGAATTAGCCAAAGCCCCAAAAATCCAATGTCTGACAAAGCTAGCTGCTCTGGAGGTGATGTGAGATCCCTACATTTGGAGGATGATACTGCCAAAATGGGGAAACATCAGCCGGATGAAGAGAAGGAAGAAGAAAAAAGAGATGAAGAGAAGGAAGAAGAAAAGGAGAAAGAAGATGAAGAAAAGCATGACGACAAGGTATGTTCACATAACTTTGCCTTTTTTATTTGTTTTTCAAAATTTTAGACGTCGATATTTTTATATAATCCGTCGTTTGTTTAAAACTTAGACGGCGGACTTTTTTTAAAACGTAATAAAATATTTAAACGACGGTTTTTGCACCGTCGTTTAAATGGTTTCAGACGACGCTTTATTAATAAAACCGTCGTCTTTATTGAATTACCACGACAGTTTTTTCACCGTCGTTTAAATCCTTTTAAGACGACGTTTTATTCCTTAAACCGTCGTCTTTATTGAATTACCACGTCATTTTTTTTATTTCTTTAAACAGGTTATTGAAGTTGGTGCTTATTCAAATATGGAGGCGCCATCTTCTTTAAAAACCCTTTGTCGTTTTGTGGAAACGACACTCCTGCCTGAGGATAAGACACTCCAATTTACAATTGATAAGGAGGTGTTTGGTGGTGAGCGCGATACCTTCCTCCTGCCTGAAGATATTACACAATTTGCAGGCATGGAAGAAATTGGAGCTACTGTATTGGCTGTATATATGAGGTTTGTACTTCTAAGATAATAACTCGTTGGTTTATATATTGCGTCGTCTTAACTAACTAACCACGTCGTCTTAACTAACTACCGTCGTGATAAATATATTATAACGTCCTTATCTATTTCAGTACGTCGTGTGAAATATTATAATACGTCGTTTTTTTATACATAACCGCGTGTTTGTTTTTGCTGACTTGTTTATATTATTTTATGTATTTAGGTACTTACACGATGTTTTGAAACAAGCCAATATGTGCAGCATGGTTGGCTTTATTGACCCTGCTACAGTTAGTGCCAACTCTGGCACAATAACTGAAAGATCACGACTGGTAGCAGCTCGACTTCAGAAGACAGACGGTGAACAGCTTTTCATGATGCCTTACAATCCAGGGTTAGTCTCCTTAGGATTTTGTTTTTATGATTTTCAATAAATGACAGCTTATAAACTAACCACATCGATGTTTTATTTTATTTAGTCGTTTGAAACTACTAACCACGTCGGTATTTATTTGTCGTCGTGATAAATATATAATGTCGTCGTTATCTACTTTATTTCGTCGTGTGAAATACTATAATACGTCGTTTTTGTAAATAACCGTCGTTTTTATATTAATTTTGTGCAGCCGTCATTGGATCTTGCTGATTGTAAGAGCAAAGAAGGAGACCGTCTATTTTCTGGATCCTCTGCCAGGTCATCGTGTGGTCGACGAAGAGGCGAAAAACATCGTGAACAGTGCTTTAAAAATATATAATACCCACATAGGCCGAGCAGGACGTAAAAATGTAATTTGGAAAACTCTCTCAGGCACACCAAAGCAACCCAGCAATGTCGAATGCGGGTATTATGTGATGCGCTTCATGAGGGACATCATCATGGATCCTTCCTTGGGGTTTGAGAATAAGGTAAGAAAAAATTACCTTCATACATTTCACGTCGTTTTTTGTATTATCAACGACGGTCATATAAAATTAACGTCGTTGAATGGATATACTACGTCGGTTATGAAAAATATCGTCGTCTGTGATTGAATTTCTTTTTATTTATAAACCCTAATAGTCATTGTTTATGCAGTATGCCAAGGGAAACCAGGAAGCTTCATACCCCCAAGAAGCCATTGATGAAGTCCGGAATGAATGGGCAGAGTTTGTTTTCCAAATTATTAAACAGGGCAATTATTGAACACTTGATATTTATGTATAATGTACAAATTTTCTCTATAATATGTAATGTAAAAATTTGTTGAGGTTTTCTTAAATTTAAAAAAAACAAACATACAAATTGCTTAACCGACGTGTAATACTTTTCCAACGACCTAATAAAGTCAAAAACCGTCGTATTTTGTTGTTTCGTGTTTTAAACAAATACGACGTAAAAATATAGTTAGACGACGTTCTTTGAACAATTGAGTCGTTTATGGTTTACAACATCTTCAATTTCTTAAGGGTTCAGGGTATCATCGACGACGTTTATGTAACGACAGCGGTTAAGTCGTTGATATATATATTTTACGTCGTATAGGTAAATAGCCGCCATGGTTTCTCATTTTAACGACGTCATTTAAACGACTTAGTAGTCTATTACAATTTACAACGTCTACAATTTATTAACACCGACGTGGTTTGTTGTTGTGGTAAGAATATTTTATTATTTTTATATCAAAATATTCAAAATAAATTTAAAATAAATCAGAAAATTGAAAAGTCAACTCCTATGAAGTCATTGATATATTTTCTTCCACATAAACCTTGAAAAAATTCATTTTGAATAACAAAAATTTAAAATGACCATCCAAAACAAAATTGTTTTGATGAGTCATAAAATCACTTCTAGTTTTATGGTTTAGGGTTTAGAGTCTAGGGTTTAGAGATTAGGGTTGTTATTTATTGGGGTTTATTTTTAAAGTATAATTTTTGGGTAGTCTAGGGTATATGTTAGGCTTTAAAACCATAAAACCTTTTATAAACTTAATTTTTTAAATTGTATAATTTAGTTTTATGGGTTTAGGGTAATAATTTTTAACGACGGTGGTTGCGTCGTGGAATACATATTTTACGTCGTACAGAAAAACATACGACATGGTTTACGCTTTAAACGACGTCATTTTAATATGTAAGTCGGTTTATATAATTTACAACGTCTTTAATTTCTTAATACCGACGTGGTTTTTCAGTCGTCGTTATATAAAAAATTCAAAATAAATTTAAAATTAATCCGAAAAATGAAGCTTCAAAATGAACGGCCTTACGTTCTTAATCCGAAAAATGAAGTTTCCGTCGTGGAATATTAAATTTACGTCGGTACTTGTAGAACTTTCGCCTTGGTTTTTCTTTCGACGTTTTAAAACGCGCGAACTCTAAAAATTTTCGCGCGACCTAAATTTTTTTAGATTTGGCTCTTATTCTTATACTTCGAACCCTGAAACCTAAAATTTTCAGATTTCGCGCGACATAACATTTCGCTCTCTCACTTCTGCTCTAATTAAAAGTTGCACTCTCCAGGCTCCGTCGAATCTGTGAGCTCGTCCAACCTGTAAGTACAAACCCTATCTTCCCCTTGTAAATTCATTGAATGATATTAGGTTGTTTTGTTAAAGGGTTTTATGTGTATGCTTTGCGATCTGTTAATAATGTGCTTATAGGTATGGGTTCATGGATTTTCTGTTTAATGGGTTCATGACAAGATCAAATAAAGGTGTACTTTTGCTGGAAATCAACACAAAAAGACACAGATCACCAACTTCCAAATGATTTCCAGCAAAAGTACACCTTTATTTGATCTTGTCATTTTCCGCTATGGAGAAAATGATGGGGAGCAAATAGTACCTACGAAGGAAGAAACTGATAATGAAGATGGGGATTCGAGTGATGATTCTAGTAACGATTCGAGTTATATTAGGTTGTTTTGTTAAAGGGTTTTATGTGTATGCTTTGCGATCTGTTAATAATGTGCTTATAGGTATGGGTTCATGGATTTTCTGTTTAATGGGTTCATGGATTACATTATCTGTTATGTTGAATTGGGAATGGATTTAATTTTGTCGTATCTTTTAATCACCCTATGTTATGTTGAATTGGGAATGGATTTATTGTTTTCATGCTTGGTTTCATGTATATGTTGGTTTCTTGCTTGGTTTCATATATATGTTGTGTTCTTAATGGGTTTTGTGTTCTTGAAAATAAACTGAGACACGACGAATTTTAAGGCATACGACGACGATTACACGACGGTGTTTTTAAACTACCGTCGTTGTATTACTTATACACGACGGTTTTTTCATAAACCGTCGTTTGTATTACTTATAATAGACGACGTCTGTTGAAAATCCGTCGTCTATATATGCCAAATACGTCTGTTTTTGTTTAAAACCCGTCGTCTCTGTTGTGTATTACTTGCGATTAGATCATTGTATAATCTGCTATAGTGATGGTCATTGCCTGTATTTTCACTTTATTATAGATAATAGGTTATAGTGTCGGAGATGGATAAGTCATGGATGCACTCGGATAGAAGATCGAAGGCATATGAATTTGGGGTGGAAGCATTTTTGAACTTTGCTATAGAAAATCTTCTAACTACAACACATATCCGTTGTCCATGTGTTAAATGTGTTAATTTGAAGTTGTTTGGGGTTGGAATTATAAGGGATCACTTATACTTTAATGGAATTGACCAAAGCTATAAGAATTGGACATTTCACGGAGAACCTTGGGAAGCAACTACTAATGCTAGTAGAAATGTTGAAGAAGATGATGGCCATAGTAGGTACAGTTTTGTGTCTGAAGAAATTGATATGGATGATAATGATTTTGGTGATTTTGGTTCGGATCCGTATGAGTTTGCCAATGTGATTGGGGATGGAGATCAACCAGTGTACCCTGGTTGTAGAAAGTACACGAAGTTATCGGCATTAGTGAAGTTGTATAATTTGAAGGCAAAACATGGGATGAGTGATGTCTGTTTTACAGAATTATTGATACTTCAAGGCGATTTGCTTCCAGAAGGAAATACAATACCAACCTCCATGTATGAGGCTAAAAAGACTTTGTGTGCATTGGGGCTGTGTTATGAGAAAATGCACGCATGCCCCAATGATTGCATCTTGTATAGGAAGGAGTATGAGGATTCAACTAATTTTCCTACTTGTGGTATCTCAAGGTGGAAGGAAGGCAAAGATTCAATCTTGAAAGAGGGTGTGCCAGCGAAGGTGGTGTGGTATTTTCCCCCAATTCCAAGGTTTAAAAGGATGTTTCAATCACATGAGACAGCTAAGAGTTTGACTTGGTGGCATGCTGCTAGAAAATCAATTGACGGTCAGATGTCTCATCCGGCGGATTCCCCGTCTTGGAAACTTCTTGATGATAAATGGCCTGAGTTTGGTAATGAGCCGAGAAACTTGAGATTGGCTCTTTCATCTGATGGATTCAATTCCCACAGTTCTCTAAGTAGCAGATATAGTTGTTGGCCGGTTATCTTAGTTACATATAATCTCCCTCCATGGCTGTACATGAAACGAAAGTTCATGATGTTAACCTTATTGATTTCCGGTCCTAAACAACCCGGAAATGATATAGACGTCTACTTGGAGCCTTTGATTGATGATTTAAAATCCTTGTGGGTTGGGATTAGAGGAGTGTATGATGCACATAATGGAGAATACTTTACACTCAGAGCTGCATTAATGTGGACAATTAATGATTTCCCCGCCTATGGAAACTTATCTGGTTGTGTTGTTAAAGGATATAAAGCTTGTCCAATATGCGGCGATGATACACCTAGTCACAGGTTGAAAAATGGCCACAAAATTTGTTACATTGGGCATAGAAAATGGTTACCAATCAATCATCCATATAGGAGGCAACGTGCAGCTTTTAATGGGAAACCTGAATATGGCATACCTCCCGAGCCATTAACCGGAGAAGAAGTGCTGCATATGGTTGAAAATGGTGACAGAGTTTGTTGGAAGAAGAAATCAATATTCTTTGATCTCGAGTATTGGAAATACCTTCCTGTGAGGCATGCCCTAGATGTTATGCACATTGAGAAGAATGTTTGCGATAGTATCATTGGTACATTGCTGGAGATCCCTGGAAAAAATAAAGATGGGATTTCTGCTCGATTAGATTTATTGAACATGGGGGTCAAAACTGATTTGCAACCCGAGTATGGAGAAAGACGTACTCGTTTGCCTCCTGGGCCTTGGAATTTGTCAAGAGCAGAGAAGAGAGAGGTTTGCAATTCTTTCTATGGTATGAAGGTCCCTGAAGGTTATTCTTCAAATATTAAAAATCTTGTATCTTTACAAGATTCAAGACTTCTTGGCCTTAAATCACATGATTGTCATACCTTAATGCAACAATTGCTCCCTGTGGCAATTCGTTCTGTTTTGGAGAAGCCTGCAAGGTATGCAATAACTCGTTTGTGCTTCTTCTTCAATGCTATATGTGCAAAGACTGTTGATGTTTCCAAGCTAGATAAGTTGGAAGAAGATGTAGTAGTTACTCTGTGTTTGCTTGAGAAGTACTTTCCCCCTTCATTCTTTGATATCATGGTTCATCTAGTAGTACATCTTGTCAGAGAAGTTCGTCTATGTGGGCCAGTATATTTTAGGTGGATGTATCCGTTTGAAAGATATATGAAAGTGCTGAAGGGGTATGTTCAGAATCGTACTCGTCCCGAAGGTTGCATTGCTGAGCGGTATATAGCTGAAGAAGCGGTAGAGTTTTGTACTCAGCATTTATCTGATGTTAGTACAGTTGGAGTGCCTTCAAGCCAAAAGATGGGACTTTCAAAGCCATTATCAGGTTGCACAGTGAGCGTAGTTGATCAGGACCTGTTGAATCAAGCACATCTATATGTCTTGGAGAATACGGAGGAAGTCCTACCTTATATCGAGTACGTATGAGCTTTATTCTTTAAGTTTCCATTTTAAATTATTTCTTATGTTTATCTTCTATATTTGGGACCGTAATGCTTGAATTTTTCGTGTCATGTAGGCAACATATGATCCACATCAAGATTGCTTATCCAAAATTTAGAAAGAGAACAAAGTGGCTGCAGGATAAGCACAATAGCACTTTCATTCAATGGCTACGCTTCAAGGTATATGTTGTTGAATAACATATTTCTCTTTTAATTTTCTTCTTATTTATATGTTAGATTGAATTAAGATATGATTAATTTGCAGGTTCAAAGTGAACTTGAGGAAGACAATCATGGCGTATCAGAAAATTTAAGGTGGCTAGCAGCTGGTCCAAACATGTCAGTGCCATTATATAGGAGCTATCTTATTAAAGGTATTAAATTCAATATCAAGGCACAAGATGATGTGCGGACAACTCAAAATAGTGGAGTTTATTTACTTGCACACACCATGCAAGTTGCTAGTGCCAAGGATAAAAACCCAATTCTCTCAAATATGGGTTTCTATGGTGTCATTCAAGAAATTTGGGACCTTGACTACCAAAAGTTTACAATCCCAGTCTTTAGGTGTGATTGGATAGATAGTTCTGGTCTTGTAGTCGACGAACTTGGATTTACCCTTGTAGATTTGAGTAAAATTGGACATAGGAATGACCAATTTGTTTTGGCTTCTCAAGTCAAACAAATATTTTTTGTTGACGACCCGATGCATCGTGGTTGGTCGGTAGTGTTATCAATGCCTAATAGAGAATATAATGATGTTATTGGTGATGAAGTCTTAGGTGATGTGATAATTGAGTGTGAGCCATTTACTAGAGGGATGCCAAATGTTGACACATTTGATGAACTGGTGGGTGAGTTAGGTGGTCAAAATATTCGAGATAGGTGTGAAGATATATGGATTGAATGATGCTTATGTAATTGGCAGTGTATGACATTCATTTTATAATATATTGTAATGTGATTTCTTCACTTTCTACGTTCAAATAAAACACGACGTTATTGTGAACCAGTTATTCAGCATATTTACCGACGTCTTAAAGCAACGTGACAATGAAGAACCACGACGCTATTGTGAAGCAATTATTCAGGATATCACGTCGGGGAAGGATTAAGAACCGCCATGTAATTCAAAATAACACGACTCCAATCCCATAATACTGACGTCTAAAAAACGAGATATATAATCTGAACGTTAAAAAATACGACGTCATCATACATTTTCCACGTCGCAAGTTCTTTTATAAACGAAGAGGAACGAAATGAATTCCGACGGAAATTCATTATAACCGCCGTCTAATAACAATTAAACGACGTTATTTGTAATACGGCTCTCATCATAATCAACGCCGTCTATATGTTCTGTAATACGGCTCTCATTTATTTAAAACCGACGTTGTTTAGAAGTTCAACGTCGTCTATATTATTAAGTGCGTCGTGAGTAATGATGATAGATATAAATACAACGTCGACTATATAAATGACACCGACGTTGTTTCGCATTTCAACGTCAACTGTATAAATACATACGTCGTAAATAATGACACTGACAACTATTTCCACGTCATCTTTTTTAGAAAAATCGAAGTGGAAAATTTATTTCACGACTGTTGTTTGTAAATAAGAGACGTAGTATATTTCAATAACGTCGTCTTCTCATGTATTTAAAGACGTCATATTTTTTCTTGTCGTGTAAATTATATTTAACGGCGTTGTATTTTAGTTATCGTCGTTGTATGTATATCTTGCGGCCTTGTTCTTTTAACATGTGTCATATTTTTCCTTTTTAACGACGGTGATTTGTTTGAGTTGGTCGTCTATTCTCATCCTCGACTATTTTCTAGAACTTTAGCAGACTAAACACGTCTGTTTTTATTGTTTGCCGACGTTGTTTTATTTAACAACGTCTAATATTTATCGTCGTTGTTTGTTTCTGAAAATATGACGTATAAATTTTGTAATACGACTCTCATATATTTGTAACCGACGTTGTTTCGTATTTCAACGTCTACTCTATAAATACATACGTCGTAAATAATGACACTGACAACTATTTCCACGTCATCTTTTATCGAAAAATCGAAGTGGAAAATTAATTTTACGAAGGCTGTTTTTATATATGCGACGTAGTAGGTTTCAATAACGTCGTCTTCTAATGTATTTAAAGACGTCAAATTATTTATTGTCGTGAAAATGATATTTAACGGCGTCGTATTTTTATTTTCGTCGTTGTATGTCTATCTTGCGGCTTTGTTCTCTTAATATGTTTCATATTTTTCCTTTTTAATGACGGTTTTTTTAGAGAGTTGGTCGTCTATTCTCATCCTCGACTGCTTTTTTAGATCTTTTTGCAGTACAAAGACGTCGTTTTGTATTTGTTGATGACGTTGTATATTTTAACAACGACGGTGATGTAGCGTCGTGGTTTATCAGGGAAAAGATGACGGTGGATTCCACGACCATTGAAAAACCGAATACACGACGGTGATTTACCGTCGTCTTTTTGCTTTTTTGTAGTAGTGAATACACCAACCACTCCATTTCATAACACAGTTCGCACGAACCTGAATTGGCTGATATCATGGACCAATCGATATCGGATTGAGTCAAAAACATGGGGAACATCATAATATTATGGGAGGAGTCATTTAGTGGGTCTTGAGTGAAATCCAATCGCTAGAACTATATAATACACCAACCACTCCATTTTAGAACGAACTTCGTTCGAACCTGAATTGTCCGATTTCGTGGACCAATCAATATCGGATTCAGCCCAAAACTTGGGGAACACCATAATATTGTGGGAGGAGTTATTTGGTGAGTTTTGAGTGAAATCCAATCCCCAGGAATATACAATAAACCAACCGCTCCATTTCAGATCGAACTTCGTACGAACCTGAATTGTCCGATTTCATGGGCCAATCGATATTGGATTCAGTGCAAAACTTTGGGAACATCATAATATTGTGGGAGATGTCCTTTGATAGGTTTTGAGTGAAGTCCAATCTCTAGAACCATACAATACACCAACCACGCCATTTCATAACACAGTTCGCACAAACCTGAATTGGCCGATATCGTGGACCAATTGATATCGGATTGAGTCCAAAACCTGGGGAAGATCATAATATTTTGGGAGGAGTCATTTGGTGGGTTTGGAGTAAAATCCAATCTCTAGAATTATACAATACACCAACCACTCCATTTCAGAATGAACTTCGTACGAACCTGAATTGTCCGATTCCATGGACAAATCGATATCGGGTTGAGTCCAAAACCTGGGGAACATCATAATATTGTGCGAGGAGTCATTTGGTGGGTTTTGAAAGAAATCCAATGGCTAAAACTATATAATACACCAACCACCCTATTTCAGAACACAGTTCACACAACCTGAATTGGCTGATCTCATGGACCAATCAATATCGGATTGAGTCCAACACTTGGGGAATATCATAATATTGTGGGAAGAGTCATTTGGTAGGTTTGGAGTAAAATCCAATCTCTAGAACTATACAATACACCAACCACTCCATTTCAGAACGAACTTCGTACGAACCTGAATTGTCCGATTTCATGGACCAATCGATATCGGATTAAGTGCAAAACTTGGGGAACATCATAATATTGTGGGAGATGTGATTTGGTGGGTTTTGAGAGAAGTCAAATCTCTAGACCTGTACAATACACCAACCACTCCATTTCAGAACGAACTTCGTATGAACCTGAATTGTCCGATTTCAAGGACCAACCGATATCAGATTGAGTCCAAAACTTGGGGAATATCATAATATTGTGGGAGGAGTCATCTGGTGGGTTTGGAGTGAAATGCAAGCTCTAGAACTATATACAATACACCAACTACTAAATTTCAGAACGGACTTCGTACAAACCTGTATTGTCCGATTTCAATGACAAATCGATATCGGATTGAGTCCAAAACTTGGGGAACATGATAGTATTGTGGGAGGAGTCATTTGGTGGGTTTTGAATGAAATCCAATGGCTAAAACTATACAATACACCAACCACTCTATTTCAGAACACAGTTCGCACGAACCTGAATTGGCCGATTTGATGGACCAATTGATAGCGGATTGAGTCCAAAACATGGGGAACATCATAATATTGTGGGAGATGTCATTTGATGGGTTTTGAGTGAAATCCAATCCCTAGAACTATAAAATACACCAACCACTCCATTGAACGAACCTCGTACGAACCTGAATTGTCCGATTTCAAGGACCAATCGACATTGGATTGAGTCCAAAATATGGGGAACAACATAATATTGTGGGAGGAGTCATTTGGTGGGTTTTGAACGAAATCCAATGGCCAAAACTATACAATACAACAACCACTCCATTTTTGAACGAACCTCGTACGAACCTGAATTGTCTAGTTTCATGGACAGATCGATATGGGATTGAGCCCAAAACTTGGGGAACATTGTAATATTGTGGGAGGAGTCATTTGGTGGTTTTTGAGTGAAATCCAATCTCTGGAACTATACAATACACAAACCGCTAAATTTTGGAATGAGCTTCGTACGAACCTGAATTGTCCGATTTCATGGACCAATCGTTATCGGATTGAGTCCAAAACTTGGGGAACATCATAATATTGTGGGAGGGGTCATTTGGTGGGTTTTCAGTGAAATTCAATCCCAAGAACTAAACAATACACCAACCAGTCCATTTCGGAACGAACTTCGTACGAACCTGAATTGTCCGATTTTCGGGGCCAATCGATGTCGGATGGAGTCCAAAACTTGGGGAACAACATAATATTGTGGGAGGAGTCATTTTGTGGTTTTTGAGTGAAATCCAATCCCGGAACTGTACAATACCCCAACCACTCCATTTCTGTTTAAACTTCGTACGAACCTGAATTGTCCGATTTCACGGGCCAATCGATATTGGATTGAGTCCAAAACTTGGGGAACATCATAATATTGTGGGAGGAGCCCTTTGGGGGGTTTTGAGTGAAATCCAATCTCGAGAACTATACAATACACCAACCACTCCATTTCAGAATGATCTTCGTACGAACCTAAATTGTCCGATTTCAATGACCAACAGATGTTGGATTGGGTCCAAAACTTGGGGAACATTATGATATTGTGGGAGGAGTCATTTGGTGAGTTTTGAAGAAAATCCAATGGGTAAAACTATACAGTACACCAACCACTCTATTTCATAACACAGTTTGCACGAACCTGAATTGGCCGATTTCATGGACCAATCGATATCGGATTGAGTCCAAAAGATGGGGAACATCATAATATTGTGGGAGGAGTCATTTGGTGGGTTTTGAGTGAAATCCACTCCCCAGAACTATACAATACACCAACCACTCCATTTCAGAACGAACTTCGTTCGAACTTCAATTGTCCGATTTCGTGGACCAATCAATATCGGATTAAGTCCAAAACTTGGGGAACATCATAATATTGTGGGAGGCGTTATTTGGTGGGTTTTGAGTGAAATTTAATCCCTAGAAGTATACAATAAACCAACCACTCCATTTCAGAAAGTACATCGTACGAACCTGAATTGTCTGATTTCATGGACCAATCGATATCGGATTGAGTCCAAAAGTTGGGGAACAACATAATATTGTGGGAGGAGTCATTACGTGGGTTTTAAGTGAAATCCAATGGCTAAAACTATACAATACACCAACCACTCTATTTCAGAACACAGTTCGCACGAACCTGAATTGGCCGATTTCGTGAACCAATCGATATCGAATCAAGTCGAAAACTTGGAGAACATCAAAATATTGTGGGAGAAGTCATTTGGTGGGTTTTTAGTGAAATCCAATCTCTTGAACTATACAATACACCAACCACTGCATTGTAGAACGAACTTCGCACGATACTGAATTGTCCGATTTCATGGACCCCGGATCGAGTCCAAAACTTGGGGAACATCATAATATTGTGGGAGTCATTTGGTGGGTTTTGAGTGAAATCCAATTCCTAGAACTATAAAATACACCAGCCACTCCATTTCAGAACGAACTTTGTACTAACCTGAAGTGTCCAATTTTGTGGATCAATCGATATCGGATTGAGTCCAAAACTTGGGGAACATCATAATATTGTGGGAGGAGTTATTAGGTGGGTTTTAAGTAAAATCCAGTGGCTAAAACTGTACAATACACCAACCACTCTATTTCAGAACACAGTTCGCACGAACCTGAATTGGCCGATTTCATGGACCAATCGATATCGGATTGAGTCCAAAACTTGGGGAACAACAAAATATTGTGGGAGAAGTCATTTGGTGGGTTTTTAGTGAAATCCAATCTCTTGAACTACACAATACACCAACCACTGCATTGCAGAACGAACTTCGTACGATACTGAATTGTCCGATTTCAAGGACTAATTGATATCGGATTGAGTCCAAAACTTGGGGAACATCAAAATATTGTGGGATGAGTTATTTGGTGGGTTTGGAGTGAAATCCAATCTCTAGAACTATACAATACACCAACCACTCTATTTTAGAACGAACTTCGAACGAACCTGAATTGTCCGATTTCATGGACCAATCGATATCGGATTGAGTCCAAAACTTGGGGAACATCATAATATTGTGGGAGGAGTCATATGGTAGGTTTTGAGTGAAATCCAATGTTTAGAACTATCCAATACACCAACCACTCCATTTCAGAACGAACTTCGCACGAACCAGAATTGTCCGATTTCAAGGACTAATCTATATCGGATTGAGTCCAAAACTTGGGAAGCATCATAATATTGTGGGAGGAGTCATTTGGTGATTTTGGAGTGAAATCCAATCTCTAGAACTGTACAATACACCAACCACTCTATTTCAGAACGAACTTTGTACGAACCTGAATTGTCCAATTTCAAGGACCAATCTATATCGGATTGAGTCCAAAACTTGGGGAACACCATAATATTGTGGGAGGAGTCCTTTGGTGGGTTTTGAGTGAAATCAAAACTCTACAACTAATACACCAACCACTCCATTTCAGAACAAACTTCGTACGAACCTGAATTGTCAAATTTCGTGGACAAATCGATATCGGATTGAGTCCCAAACCTGGGGAACATCATAATATTGTGAGAGGAGTCATTTGGTTGGTATTGAGTGAAATCCAACCTCTAGAACAATACAATACACCAACCACTTCATTTCAGAACGAACTTCGTACGAACCTGAATTCTCCGATTTCAAGGACCAATCGATATCGATTGAGTCCAAAACTTTGGGAACATCATAATACTGTGGGAGGGGTCATTTGGTGGTTTTTGAGTGAAATCCAATCTCTAGAACAATACAATACACCAACAATCCCATTTATGAACGAACTTCGTACGAACCTGAATCGTCCGATTTCAAGGACCAATCGATATCGGATTGAGTCCAAAACTTGGGGAACATCATAATATTGTGGGATGAGTCATTTGGTGGGTTTGGAGTGAAATCCAATCTCTAGAACTATACAATACACCAACCACTCTATTTTAGAACGAACTTCGAACGAACCTGAATTGTCTGATTTCATGGACCAATCGATATCGGATTGAGTCCAAAACTTGGGGAACATCATAATATTGTGGAACGGGTCATTTGGTGGGTTTTGAGTCCCTAGAACTATACAATACACCAACCACTCTATTTCAGAACGAACTTCGTATGAAACTGAATTGTCCAATTTCATGGACTAATCGATATCGGATTGGGTCCAAAACTTGGGGAACATCATAATATTGTGGGAGGAGTCATTTGGTATTTTTTGAGTGAAATCCAATCTCTGGAACTATGCAATACACAAACCACTAAATTTCAGAAAGAACTTCGTCTGAACCTTAATTGTCCAATTTCATGGACCAATCGATATCGGATTGAGTCCAAAACTTAGGGAACATCTTAATATTGTGGGAGGAGTCATTCGGTGGTTTTTGAGTGAAATCCAATCTCTGGAACAATGCAATACACAAACCACTAAATTTCAGAAAGAACTTTGTATGATCCTGAATTGTCTGATTTCACGGACCAATCGATATCAGATAGATTCCAAAACATGGGGAACATCATAACATTGTGGGAGGAGCGATTTGGCGGGTTATGAGTGAAATCCAATTGCCCAAACTATGCAATCCACCAACTACTCCATTTCAGAACGAACCTTATACGAACCTGAATTGTCCGATTTCATGGACCAATCGACATTGTATTGAGTCCAAAAATTGGGGAACATCATAATGTTGTGGGAGGAGTCATTTGGGTGCGTTTTGAGTGAAATCCAATTGCCAAAACTATGCAATACACCGACCACTCCATTTCAGAACAAACTTCGTACGAACCTGAATTGTCCGATTTCATGGACCAATCGATGTTGGTGTGAGTCCAAAACATGGGGAACATCATAATGTTGTGAGAGGAGTCATTTGGAGTACTTTGAGTGAAATCCAATTTCCAAAACTATGCAATACACCAACCACTTCATTTCAGAACCAACTTCATACGAACTTCAATTGTCCGATTTCATGGACCAATAGATATCAGATTGAGTCCACAACTTGGGGAACATCATAACATTTTGGGCTGTGTCACTTGGGGGATTTTGAGGGAAATCCAATCTCAAGAACTATACAATACACCAAGCACTCCATTTCAGAACGAACTTCGTACGAACTTGAATTGTTCGATTTTATGGACCAATCGATATCGGATTGAGTCCAAAACTTGGGGAACATCATAATATTGTCAGAGGAGTCATTTGGTAGGTTTTCTGTGAAATCCAATCTCTAGAACTATCCAATACACCAACCACTCCATTTCTGAACGAACTTCGTACGAACCTAAATTTTTCAATTTCGTGGACCAATCGATATCAGATTGAGTCCAAAACATGGGTAACATCGTAATATCATGGGAGGGGTCATTCGGTGGGTTTTGAGAGAATTCCAATGGACAAAACTATGCAATACACCAACGACTCCATTTCAGAAGACAGTTCGCACGAACCTGAATTGGCAGATCACTCTATTTCAGAACACAGTTCGCACGAACCTGAATTGGCAAATTTCATGGACCAATTGATATCAGATTGAGTCCAAAACTTGAGGAACATCATATTGTTGTGGGAGGAGTCATTTGGTGGGTTTTGAGTGAAATCGAATCTCTAGAACAATACAATACACAAACCAGTCCATTTCAGAACGAACTTCGTACGAACCTGAATTGTCCGATTTCATGGACCAATAGATATCAGATTGAGTCCAAAAATTGGGGAACATCATAATGTTGTGGCAGGAGTCATTAGGTTAGTTTTGAGTAAAATCCAATTGCCAAAACTATGAAATACACCAACCACTCCATTTCAAAACGAACCTCGTACGAACCTGAATTGTCCGATTTCATGGACCAATCGATGTTGGTTTGAGTCCAAAACATGGGGAACATGGTAATGTTGTGAGAGGAGTCATTTGGTGTATTTTGAGTGAAATCTAATTGCCAAAACTATGCAATACAACAACCAGTTCATTTCAGAACGAACTTTATACGAACCTGAATTGTCCGATTTCATGGACCAATAAATATCGGATTGAGTACACAACTTGGGGAACATTACAACGTTGTGGGTGGAGTCATTTGGTGAGTTTTGAGTGAAATCCAATTGCCAAAACTATGCAATACACCAACCTCTCCATTTCAGAACAAACCTCGTACGACCATGAATTGTCCGATTTCATGGACCAATCGATATCAGATTGAGTCCAAAACGTGGGGAACATTATAACATTGTGGGATGAGTCATTTGGGGGTTTTAAGTGAAATCCAATCTCTAGAATTATGCAATACACCAACCACTCCATTTCGGAACGAACTTTGTATGAACTTGAATTGTCTGATTTCATGGACCAATCGATATCGGACTAAGTCCAAAACTTGGGGAACATCATAATAATGTGGGAGGAGTCATTTGATGGGTTTCTAGTGAAATCCAATCGCTAGAGGTATACAATAAAGCAACCACTCCATTTCAGAACGAACTTCGTCCGAACCTGAATTGTCCGATTTTAAGAACCAGTGGATATCGGATTGAGTCCAAAACTTGGGGAACACCATAATGTTGTGGTAGGAGTCATTAGGTTGGATCTGAGCGAAATCCAATTACCAAAACTATGAAATACACCAGCCACTCCATTTCAGAACGAACCTCGTACGAACCTGAATTGTCCGATTTCATGGACCAATCGATGTTGGTTTGAGTCCAAAACGTGGGGAACATCACAATGCTGTGAGAGGAGTCGTTTGGTTTTTTTTTGAGTGAAATCCAATTGCCAAAACTATGCAACACACCAACCAGTTCATTTCAGAACGAACTGTATACGAACTTGAATTGTCCGATTTCGTGGACCAATCAATATCGGATTGAGTCCAAAACTTTGGGAACATCATAATATTCAGGGAGGGGTCATTTGGTGGGTTTTGAGTGAAATCCGATCCCTAGAACTACATAATAAACCAGCCATTCCATTTCAGAACTTACTTCGTATTAACCTGAATTGTCCGATTTCACTGACCAATCGATATCGGATTGAGTCCAAAACTTAGGGAACATCATAAAATTGTGGGAGGAGTCATTGGTGGGTTTTGAGTGATATCCAATCCCTAAAACTATACAATGCACCAACCACTCCATTTCAGAATGAACTTCGTAAGAACCTTCGGATTGAGTCCAAAACTTGGGGAACAACATAATATTGTGGGAGGAGTCATTCGGTGGGTTTTGAGTGAAATCCAATCCCTAGAACTATACAACAAATCAACCACTCCATTTCAGAACGAACTTCGTACGAACCTGAATTTTCTGATTTCAAGGACCAATTGATATCGGATTGAGTCCAAAACGTGGGGAACATCATAATATTGTAGGAGATGTCATTTGATGGGTTTTGAGTGCAATCCAATCTCCAGAACTATACAATACACCAACCACTCCATTTCATATTACACTTCGCACAAACATGAATTGGCCGATATCATGGACCAATTGTCCGATTTCGTGGACCAATCAATATCGGATTGAGTCCAAAACTTGGGAACATCAAAATATTGTGGGAGGAGTTATTTGGTGGGTTTTAAGTGAAATCCAATCCCTAGAACTATACAATAAACCAACCACTCCATTTCAGAACGAACTTTGTTCGAACCTGAATTGTCCGATTTCATGGACCAATGAATATCAGATTGAGTCCAAAACTTGGGAAACACCATAATATTATGGGAGGAGTTATTTGGTGGGTTTCGAGTGAAATCCAATCCCTAGAACTATACAATAAACCAACCACTCCATTTCAGAACGAACTTCGTATGAACCTGAATTGTCATATTTCATTGACCAATCAATATCGGATAGTGTCCAAAACTTGGGGAACATCATAATATTGTGGGAGGGTCATTTGGTGGGTTTTGAGTGAAATCCAATCCCTAGAACTATACAATACACCAACCACTCCATTTCAGAACGAACTTCGTTCGAACCTGAATTGTCCGATTTCGTGGACCAATGAAAATCGGATTGAGTCCAAAACTTGGGGAACAACATCATATTGTGGGAGAATTTTTTTGGTGGGTTTTGTGTGAAATCCAACCCCTAGAACTGTACAATAAACCAACCATTCCATTTCAAAACGAACTTCGTACGAACCTGAATTGTCCGATTTCATGGACCAATTGATGTTGGTTTGAGTCCAAAACGTGGGGAACATCATAATGCTATGAGAGCAGTCGTTTGGTTTTTTTTGAGTGAAATCCAATCGCCAAAACTATGCAACACACCAACCAGTTCATTTCAGAACGAACTTTATACGAACCTGAATTGTCCGATTTCGTGGACCAATCAATATCGGATTGAGCCCAAAACTTTGGGAACATCATAATATTCTGGGAGGGGTGATTTGGTGGGTTTTGAGTGAAATCCAATCCCTAGAAGTACACAATAAACCAGCCATTCCATTTCATAACGAACTTCGTACGAACCTGAATTGTCCGATTCCATTTACCAATCGATATCGGCTTGTGTCCAAAACTTGGGGAACATCATAATATTGTGGGAGTGGTCATTTCGTGGGTTTTGAGTGAAATCCAATCCCTAGAACTATACAATACAGCAACCACTCCATTTCAGAATGAACTTCGTACGAACCTGACTTGTCCGTTTCAGTGAACAATCGATATCGAATTGTGTCCAAAACTTGGGGAAGATCACAATATTTTGGGACGGGTTATTTGGTGGGTTTTCAGTGAAATCCAATCCCTATAACTATACAATACACCAACCACTCCATTTCAGAACGAACTTAGTACGAACCTGAATTGTCCGATTTCGTGGACCAATAAATATCGGATTGAGTCCAAAACTTGGGGAACATCATAACATTGTGGGATGGGTCATTTCGTGGGTTTTGAGTGAAATCCAATCCCTACAACTATACAATACACCGTCCACTACATTTCAGAACGAACTTCGTACGAACTGACTTGTCCGATTTCAGTGAACAATCGATATGGAATTGTGTCCAAAACTTGGGGAAGATCACAATATTGTGGGACGGGTTATTTGGTGGGTTTTCAGTGAAATCCAATCCCTATAACTATACAATACACCAACCATTCCATTTCAGAATGAACTTCGTACGAACCTGAATTGTCCGATTTAAAGGACCAATTGATGTTGGATTTAGTCCAAAACTTGGGGAACATCATTATATTGTGGGAGGAGTCATTTGTTGGGTTTTGAGTGAAATCCAATCCCTAGAACTATACAATGAACCAACCGCTCCTGTTCATAATGAACTTCGTACGAACCTGAATTGTCTGATTCCATTTACCAATTGATATCGGATCGTGTCCAAAACTTGGGAAACATCATAATATTGTGGGAGGGGTCATTTGGTGGGTTTTGAGTGAAATCCAACCCCTAGAACTATACAATAAACCAATGAAAATCGGATTGAGTCCAAAACTTGGGGAACAACATCATATTGTGGGAGAATTTATTTGGTGGGTTTTGTGTGAAATCCAACCCCTAGAACTGTACAATAAACCAACCACTCCATTTCAAAATGAACTTCGTACGAGCCTGAATTGTCCGATTTCATGGACCAATTAATGTTGGTTTGAGTCCAAAACGTGGGGAACATCAAAATACTGTGAGACGAGTCGTTTGGTTTTGTTTGAGTGATATCCAATTACCAAAACTATGCAACACACCAACCAGTTCATTTCAGAACGAACTTTATACGAACCTGAATTGTCCGATTTCGTGGACCAATCAATATCGGATTGAGTCCAAAACTTTGGGAACATCATAATATTCTGGGAGGGGTCATTTGGTGGGTTTTGAGTGAAATCCAATCCCTAAAACTATACAATACACCAACCACTCCATTTCAGAACAAACTTCGTTCGAACCTGAATTGTCTAATTTCGTGGACCAATGAAAATCGGATTGAGTCCAAAACTTGGGGAACAACATCATATTGTGGGAGAAGTTATTTGGTGGGTTTTGTGTGAAATCCAACCCCTAGAACTGTGCAATAAACCAACCACTCCATTTCAAAACGAACTTCGTACGAACCTGAATTGTCTGGTTTCATTAACCAATTGATATCGGATTGTGTCCAAAGCTTGGGGAACATCATAATATTGTGGGAGGTGTCATTTGGTGGGGTTTGAGTGAAATCCAATCTCTAGAACTGTACAATACACCAACTACTCCATTTCGGAACCAACATCGTAGAACCTGAATTGTTCGATTTCATTGACCAATCGATATCGGATTGTATCCAAAACTTGGGGAACATGTTAATATGGTGGGAGGAGTCCTTTGGTGGGTTTGGAGTAAAATCCAATCTGTAGAACTGTACAATACACCAACCACTCCATTGCAGATAAAACTTCGTACGAAGCTGAAATGCTCTATTTTATGGGCCAATCGATATCGGATTGAGTGCAAAACTTGGGGAACATCATAATATTGTGGGAGATGTCATTTGGTGGGTTTTGAGTGAAATCCAATCTCTAGAACTATACAATACAACAACCACTCCATTTCAGAACGAACTTCGTTCGAACCTAAATTGTACAATTTCGTGGACCAATGAAAATCGGATTGAGTCCAAAACTGGGGGAACATCATAATATTGTGGGAGGAGTTATTTGGTGGGTTTTGAGTGAAATCCAACCCCTTGAACTATACAATAACCCGACCACTCCATTTCATAACGAACTTCGTACGAACCTGAATTGTCCGATTTCATTGACCAATCGATCTCGGATTGTGTCCAAAACTTGGGGAACATTGTAATATTGTGGGAGCGGTCATTTGGTGGGTTTTGAGTGAAATCCAATAGCTAGAACTAGACAATACACCAACCCTCCATTTCGGAACGAACTTCATACGAACCTAAATTGTCTGATTTTGTTAACCAATTGATATCGGATTGAGTCCAAAACTTGGGGAACAAAATAAAATTGTGGGAGGAGTTATTTGGTGGGTTTTGAGTGAAATTCAATCCCTAGAACTATGCAATAAAGCAGCCACTCCATTTCATAACGAACTTCGTACGAACCTGAATTGTCCGACTTCATTGACCAATCGATATCGGATCGTGTCCAAAATTTAGGGAACATCATAATATTGTGGGAGGTGTCATCAGTGAAATCCAATCCCTAGGGCTATACAATACACCAACCACTCCATTTCAGAATGAACTTCGTTCGAACCTGAATTGTTAGATTTCGTTGACCAATCATTATCGGATTGAGTCCAAAACTTGGAGAACATCATAATATTGTGGGAGGGGTCATTTCGTGGGTTTTGAGTGAAATCCAATCCCTAGAACTATACAACATTCCAACCACTACATTTCAGAACAAACTTCGTACGAACCTGACTTGTCTGATTTCATTGACCAATCGATATTGAATTGTGTCCAAAACTTGGGGAAGATCATAATATGGTGGGACGGGTTATTTCGTGGGTTTTCAGTGAAATCCAATCCCTAGAACTATACAATACACCGACCGGTCCATTTCGGAACGAACTTCTTACGAACCTGAATTGTCTGATTTCATTGACCAATCGATATCAGATTGTGTCCAAAACTTGGGGAACACTATAATATTATGGGAGGAGTCTGGTGGGTTTGGAGTAAAATCCAAACTCTAGAACTATACAATACACCAACCACTCCATTTCAGAAAGAACTTCGTACGAACCTGAATTGTCCTATTTCATGGACCAATCGATATCGGATTGAGTCTAAAACTTGTGGAACATCATAATATTGTGGAAGGAGTCATTTGGTGGGTTTTGAGTGAAATCTAATATCTTGAAGTATACAATACACCAACCACTCCATTTCAGAACGAAGTTCGTACGAACCAAAATTGTCCGATTTCAAGGACCAACCGATATCGGATTGAGTCCAAAACTTAGGGAACATCATAATATGGTGGGAGGAGTCATTTGGTGGGTATGGGGTGAAATCCAAGCTGTAGAACAATAAAATACACTAACTACTCCATTTCAGAACGAACTTCGTACGAACTTGAATTGTCCGATTTCATGGACCAGTCGATATCGGATTGAGTCAAAAATTTAAGGAACATCATAATATTCAGCGAGGTGTCATTTGGTGGATTTTGATTGAAATCCAATGGCTAAAACTATACAATACAGCAACCACTCCGTTTCATAACACAGTTCGCACGAACCTGAATTGGCCGATATCATGGACCAATCGATATCGGATTGAGTTCAAAACCTGGGCAACATCATATTACTGTGGGAGGAGTTATTTGGTGGTTCTTGAGTGAAATCCAATCCCTAAAGCTATACAATACACCAACCACTCCATTTTAGAACGAACTTCATGCGAACCTGAATTGTCCGATTTCAAGGACCAATCGATATCGGATTGAGTCCAAAACATGGGAAAAAACATAATATTGTGGGAGGAGTCATTTGGTGGGGTTTGAATGAAATCCAATAGCAAAAACTATACAACACACCAACCATTCTATTTCATAACACAGTTCGCACGAACCTGAATTGGCCGATTTCATGGACCAATCGATATCGGATTCAGTCCAACACTTGAGGAATATTATAATATTGTGCGAGGAGTCATTTGGTGGGTTTGGAGTAAAATCCAATCTCTAGAACTATACAATACACCAACCACTCCATTTTAAAACAAACTTCGTACGAACCAAAATTGTCTAATTTCAAGGACCAATCGATATCGGATTGACTCCAAAACTTGGGGAACATCATAATATCGTGGGAGGAGTGATTTGGTGGGTTTAGAGTAAAATCCAAGCTCTAGAACTATACAATACACCAACTACTTCATTTCAGAACGAACTTCGTACGAACCTGACTTGTCCGATTTCAAGGACCAATCGATATCGGATTGAGTCCAAAACTTGGGGAACATCATAATATTGTGGGAGGAGTCGTTTGGAGGGTTTTGAATGGAATCCAGTGACTAAAACTATACAATACACCAACCACTCTATTTCAGAACACAGTGCGCACGAACCTGAATTGTCCGATTTCATGGACCAATCGATATCGGATTGAGTCCAAAACTTGGGGAACATCATAATATGGTGGGAGGAGTCATTTGGTGGGTTTGGAGTAACATCCAATCTCTAGAACTATACAATACACCAACCACTCCATTTCAGAACGAACTTCGTGCGAACCTGAATTGTCCGATTTCAAGGACCAATCGATATCGGATTGAGTCCAAAACTTGGGGAACAACATAATATTGTGGGAGGAGTCATTTGGTGGGTTTTGAATTAAATCTAATAGCTAAAACTATACAATACACAAACCACTCTATTTCATAACATAGTTCGCTCGAACCTGAATTGGCCGATTTCGTAAACCAATCGGTATCGGATTGAGTACAAAACTTGGGGAACATCATAATATTGTGGGAGATGTCATTTGGGGGGTTTTGAGAGTAATCCAATCCCTAGAATTGTACAATACACCATAAATTCCATTTCAGAACGAACTTCGAACGAACCTGAACTGTCCGATTTCAAGGACCAACCGATATCGGATTGAGTCCAAAACTTGGGCAACATCATAATATTGTGACAGGAGTCATTTGGTGGGTTTTGAATGAAATCCAATTGCTAAAACTATACAATACACCAACCACTCTATTTCAAAACACAGTTCGCACGAACCTGAATAGACCGATTTCATGGACCAATCGATATTGGATTGAGTCCAAAACTTGGGGAACATCATAATATTGTGGGAGGAGTAATTTTGTTGGTTTGGAGTAAAATCCAATCTCTAGAACTATTCAATACACCAACCACTCCATTTCAGAACGAACTTCGTACGAACCTGAATTGTCCAATTTCAAGGGACAATCAATATCAGATTGAGTCCAAAGCTTGGGAAAAATCATAGTATTGTGGGAAGAGTCATTTTATGGGTTTTGAATGAAATCAAATGGCTAAAACTATACAATACACCAACCACTCCATTTCAGAACACAGTTCGCACAAACCTGAATTGGCCGATTTAAAGGACCAACCGATATCGGATTGAGTCCAAAACTTGTGGAACATCATAATATTATGGGAGGAGTCATTTGGTGGGTTTTCAGTGAAATCCAATCCCTAGAACTATACAATACACCAACCACTCCATTTTAAAACGAACTCCGTACGAACCAAAATTGTCCAATTTCAAGGACCAACCGATATCGGATTGAGTCCAAAACTTGGGGAACATCATAATATTGTGGGAGGAGTCATTTGGTGGGTTTGGAGTAAAATCTAAGCTCTAGAACTATACAAAACACTAACTACTCCATTTCAAAACGAATTTCGTACGAACCTGATTTGTCCGATTTCAAGGACCAATCGATATAGGATTGAGTCCAAAACTTGGGGAACATCATAATATTGTGTGAGGAGTCATTTGGTGGGTTTTGAATGAAATCCAGTGGCTAGAACTATACAATACACCAACCACTCCATTTCCTAACACAGTTCGCATGAACCTGAATTGGCTGATTTCATGGACCAATCGATATCCGATTGAGTCCAAAACTTAGGGAACATCATAACATTGTCGGAGGAGTCACTTGGTGGGTGTTGAATGAAATCCAGTGGCTAAAACTATACAATACACCAACCACTCCATTTCATAACACAGTTCGCACGAACCTGAATTGGCCGATTTCATGGACCAATCGATATCGGATTAAGTCCAAAACTTAGGGAACATCATAATATTCTTGGAGGAGTAATTTGGCGGTTTTTGAGTGAAATCCAATCCACAGAACTATACAATAAACCAACCACTCCATTTAAGAACGAACTTCGTACGAACCTAAATTGTCAGATTTCATTAGCCAATCGATATCGAATTGAGTCCAAAACTTGGGGAACATCATAATATTGTGGGAGGAGTCATTTGCTGGTTTTTGAGTGATATCCAATCCCCAGAACTGTACAATAAACCAACCACTCCATTCCAGAACGAACTTCGAACGACCCTGAATTGTCCGATTTCATTGACCAATTGATATCGGATTGAGTCCAAAACTTGCGAAACATCATAATATTGTGCGATGAGTCATTTGTGGTTGGAGTGAAATCCAATTTCTAGAACTGTACAATACACCAACCACTCCATTTTAGAACGAATTTCGTTTGAACCTAAATTGTCCGATTTCGTGGAGCAATCGATATCGGATTGAGTCCAAAACTTGGAGAACATGATAATATGGTGGGAGGAGTCATTTGGTGGGTTTGGAGTAACATCCAATCTCTAGAACTATATAATACACCAATCACTCCATTTCAGAACGAACTTCATGCGAACCTGAATTGTCCGATTTCAAGGACCAATAGATATCGAATTGAGTCCAAAACATGGGGAACAACATAATATTGTGGGAGGAGCCATTTGGTGGGTTTTGAATGAAATCCAATGGCTAAAACTATACAATACACCAACGACTCCATTTCATAACACAGTTCGCACGAACCTAAATTGGCTGATTTCATGGACCAATCGATATCGGATTGAGTCCAAAACTTGGGGAACATCATAATATTGTGGGAGGGGTCATTTGGTGGGCTTGGAATAAAATCCAATCTCTAGAACAATACAATAAACCAACCACTCCATTTCAGCACGAACTTCGTACGAACCTGAATTGGCCGATTTTTGGGACCAGTCGATATCAGATGGAGTCCAAAACTTTGGGAACAACGTAATATAGTGGGAGTAGTCATTTTGTGGGGTTTGAGTGAAATCCAGTCGCCAAAACTGTGAAATACACCAACCACACCATTTCGGAACGAACTTCGTTCAAAACTGAATTGTCCAATTTCAGGGGCCAATGAATATCGGATTGAGTCCAAAACTTGGGGAACATCATAATATTGCGGGAGGAGTCATTTGGTGGGTTTTTAGTGAAATCCAATCTCTAGAACTATACAATACACCAACCACTACATTTCATAACAAACTTCATACGAACCTTAATAGTCCAATTTCATGGACCAATCGATATCGGATATCCAAAACTTGGGGAAGATCATAATATGGTGGCATAAGTCATTTGGGGAGTTTTGAGCAAAATCCAATTGCCAAAACTGTGCAATACATCAACCACTCCACTTCGAAACAGAATTGTCCGATTTCGTGGACCAATCAATATCAGATTGAGTCCAAAACTTGGGGAACATCATAATATTATGGCAGGAGTTATTTCGTGGGTTTTGAATGAAATCCAATCTCTTGAACGATACAGTACACCAATCACTCCATTTCATAACGAACTTCGTACGAACCTGAATTGTTCAATTTCAGGGAAAAATCAAAATGGGATTGAGTGTAAAACTTGGGGAACATCATAATGTTGTGGGAGGAGTCATTTGGTGAGTTTTAAGTGAAATCCAATTGCCAAAACTATGCAACACACCAACCAATCCATTTCAGAACGAACTTCGTATGAACCTGAATATTCCGATTTCATCGACCAATCGATATTGTATAGAGTCCAAAACTTGGAGAACATCGTAATATTGTGGCAGTCATTTGGTGGGTTTTGGGTGAAATCCAATCTCTAGAACTATACAATAAACCAACCACTCTATTTTGGAACGAACTTCGTCCGAACCTGAATTGTCCGATTTCATCGACCAAACGATATCAGATTGAGCCCAAAATTTTGGGAACATCATAATATTTTGGGAGGAGTCATTTGGTGGGGTTTGAGTGAAATCCAATCTCTAGAACCACACAATACAACAACCACTCCATTTGAGAACGAACTTCGTACGAACCTGAATTGTCCGATTTCAAGGACCACTCGATATCGGATTGAGTCCAAAACTTGGGGAACATCATAATATTGTGGGAGGAGTCATTTGGTGGGTTTTGAGTGAAATCCAATCACTAGAACTATACAATACACCAACCACTCCATTAGAGAACCAACTTCGTACGAACCGGAATTGGCCAATTTCATGGACCAATCGATACCGGATTGAGTCCAAAACTTGGGGAACAATATTAATGTAGTGGGAGGAGTCATTTGGTGAGTTTTGAGCGAAATCTGATGGCAAAAACAATGGCATAGACCAACCACTGCATTTTAGAACGAACGTCGTACGAAACTGAATTGTCCGAAGTCATGGACCAATCGATATCGGATTGAGTCCAAAACTTGCGGAACATCATAATATTGTGGGAGGAGTCAGTGGGTGGCTTTTGAATGAAATCAAATCTCTAGAACTATACAATGCGCCAACCACTCCATTTCATAACGAAGTTCGTATGAACCTGAATTGCCAAATTTCATGGTCCAATCGATATCGGATTGAGTCCAAAACTTGGGGAACATCATAATATGATGGGTGGAGTTATTTGGTGTCTTTTGACTGAAATCCAATGGCTAAAACTATGCAATACACCAACCACCCTATTTCATAACGAACTTCGTACGAACCTGAATTGTCCAATTTCATGGACCAATCGACATCGGATTAAGTCCAAAACTTGGGGAACATCATAATATGGTGGGAGGAGTCATTTGGTGACTTTTGAGTGAAATCCAATGACTAAAACTTTGAAAATGCACAAACCACTCCATTGCAGAACGAACTTCGTACGAACCTGAATTGTTCAATTTCATGGACCAATCGATATCAGATTGAGTCCAAAACTTGGGAAACATCATAACATGGTGGGAGGAGTCATTTGGTGGGTTTTGAGTGAAATCCAATCTCTACAACTATGTAATACACCAACCACCCAATTTCATAACGAATTTCGTACGAACCAGAATGGTCCAATTTCATGGACCAATCGATATCGGATTGAGTCCAAACTTAGAGAACATCATAATATGATGGGTGGAGTCATTTCGTGAGTTTTTAATGAAATTCAATGGCTAAAACTATGCAATACACCACCCACTCCATTTCATAACGAACTTCGTACGAACCTGAATTGTCCAATTTCATTGGACAATCGATATCGGATTGAGTCCTAAACATGGGGAACATCATAATACGGTGGGAGAAGTCATTGGGTGGGTTTTGAGTGAAATCCAATCTCTACAACTATGTAATACACCAACCACCCAATTTCATAACGAATTTCGTACGAACCTGAATAGTCCAATTTCGTAGACCAACCTATATCGATTTGAATCTAAAACTTGGGGAACATCATAATACGGTGGGAGGAGTCATTTGGTGGGTTTTGAGTGAAATCCAATCTCTACAACTATGCAATACATCAACCACCCTATTTCGTAACAAACTTCGTACGAACCTGAATTGTCCAATTTCAAGGACCAGTCGATGTCCGATTGATTCCAAAACGTGCGGAACATCATAATGTGGTGGGTGGAGTCATTTGGTGACTTTTGAGTGAAATCCAAAGGGTAAAACTATGCAATACACCAACCACTCCATTTCAGAACGAACTTCCTACGAACCTGAATTCTCCAATTTGGTGGATCAATCAATATCGGATTGAGTCCAAAACTTGGGGAACATCATAATATGGTGGGAGGAGTCATTTCGTGACTTTTGAATGAAATCCAATGGGTAAAACTTTGAAATACACCAACCACTCCATTTCAGCACGAACTTCGTACGAACCTGAATTGTCCAATTTCAGGGACCAATCGATATCGGATTGAGTCCAAAACTTGGGGAACATCATAATATAATGGGAAGTGACATTTGGTGACTTTTTAGTGAAATCCAATGGCTAAAACTTTGAAATACACAAACCACTCCATTTTAGAACGAACTTCGTCTGAACCTGAATTGTCCAATTTCATGCACCAATCGATATCGGATTGAGTCCAAAAATTGGGAAACATCATAATATGATAGGAGTAGTCATTTGGTGTGTTTTCAATGAAATCCAATGGCTAAAACTATGCAATACACCATCCACTCCATTTCATAACGAACTTCGTACGAACCTGAATTGTCGAATTTCGTAGAGCAACCAATATCGATTTGAATCTAAAACTTGGGAAACATCATAATACGGTGGGATGAGTCATTTGGTGGGTTTTGAGTGAAATCTAATCTCTAAAACTATGCAATACACCAACCACTCCATTTCATAACGAACTTCGTATTTACCTGAATTGTTCAATTTCGTGGACCAATCGATTTCGGATTGAGTCCAAAATTTGGGGAACATCATAATATGGTGGGAGGAGTCATTGGGTGGGTTTTGAGTGAAATCCAATCTCAACAACTATGCAATACACCAACCACCCTATTTCGTAACAAACTTCGTACGGACCTGAATTGTCCAATTTCATGGACCAATCGATATCGGATTGAGTCCAAAACCTGGGGAACATCATAATATGATGGGAAGAGTCATTTGGTGACTTTTTAGTGAAATCCAATGGCTAAACCTTTGAAATACAACAACCACTCCATTTCAGAACGAACTTCGTCCGAACATGAATTGTCCAATTTCATGGACCAATCGATATCGATTTGCGTCCCAAAATTGGGAAACATCATAAGATGATGGGAGGAGTCATTTGGTGTGTTTTGAATGAAATCCAATGGCTAAAACTATGCAATACCCTACCCACTCCGTTTTATAACAAACTTCGTACGAACCTGAATTGTCCAATTTCATGAACCAATCGTTATCGGATTGAGTCCAAAACTTGGGGAACATCATAATATGGTGGGAGGTGTCGTTTGGTGGGTTTTGAGTGAAATCCAATCTCTACAACTATGCAACACACCAACCACCCTATTTCGTAACAAACTTCGTACGAACCTGAATTGCCCAATTTCATGGAGCAATCGATATTCGATTGAGTCCAAAACGTGCGGAACATTATAATGTGGTGGGTGGAGTCATTTGGTGACTTTTGAGTGAAATTCAATGGGTAAAACTTTGCAATACACCAACCACTCCATTTCAGAACGAACTTCGTCTGAACCTGAATTGTCCAATTTCATGGACCAATCGATATCGAATTGAGTCCAAAAATTGGGAAACATCATAATATGGTCGGAGTAGTCATTTGGTGTGATTTGATTGAAAGCCAATGGCTAAAGCTATGCAATACGCCACCCACTCCATTTCATAACGAACTTCGTACGAACCTGAATTGTCCAATTTCATGGACCAATCGATATCGGATTAGTCCAAAACTTGGGGAACACCATAATATGGTGGGAAGAGTCATTTGGTGACTTTTTAGTGAAATCCAATGTCTAAAACTTTGAAATACACTAACCGCTCCATTTCAGAACGAACTTCGTCCGAACCTGAACTGTCCAATTTCATGGACCAATCGATATCGGATTGAGTCCAAAAATTGGGAAACATCATAATATGTTGGGACGAGTCATTTGGGGTGGTTTGAATGAAATCCAATGGCTAAAACTATGCAATACCCCACACACTCTGTTTCATAACGAACTTCGTACGAACCTGAATTGTCCAATTTCATGAACCAATCGATATCGGATTGAGTCCAAAACTTGGGGAACATCATAATATGGTGGGAGGAGTCATTTCGTGACTTTTGAGTGAAATCCAATGGCTAAAACTTTGAAATACACAAACAACTCCATTTCAGAACAAACTTCGTACGAACCTGAATTGTTTAATTTCAGGGACCTATCGATATCGGATTGGGTCCAAAACTTGGGGAACATCATAATATGATGGGAAGAGTCATTTGGTGGCTTTTTGAGTGAAATCCAATGGCGAAAACTTTGAAATACACAAACCACTCCATTTTAGAATGAACTTCATCCGAACCTGAATTGTCCAATTTCATGGACCAATCGATATCGGATTGAGTCCAAAAATTGGGAAACATCATAATATGATGGGAGTAGTCATTTGGTGTGTTTTGATTGAAATCCAATGGCTAAAACTATGCAATACACCACCCACTCCATTTCATAACGAACTTCGTATGAACCGGAATTGTCCAATTTCATGGACCAATAGATATCGGATTGATTTCAAAACTTGGGGATCACCATAATACCGTGGGAGGAGTCATTTCGTCGGTTTTGAGCGAAATCCAATCTCTACAACTATGCAACACACCAACCACACCATTTCATAACTAACTTCGGAAGAACCTGAATTGCCCAATTTCATTGACCAATCGATATCGGATTGAGTCCCAAACTTGGGGTACAACATTATACGGTGGGTGGAGTCATTTGGTGACTTTTGAGTGAAATGAGATTGCTAAAACTATGCAATACACAAACCACTCCATTTCCCTAACGAACTTCGTACGAACCTGGATTGTCCAATTTCTGGGACCAATCGATATCAGATTAAATCCAAAACTTGGGGAACATCATAATATGGTAATATGGTTGGAGGAGTCATTTGGTGACTTTTGAATTAAATTCAATGACTAAAACTACCCAATACACCAACCACTCCATTCCGTAACGAACTTCGTCCGAACGTGAATTGTCCAATTTCATGGACCAATCGATATCGGATAGAGTCCAAAACTTGGGGAACATCATAATATGGCGGGAGGAGTCATTTGGTGACTTTTGGGTGAAATCCAATTGGTCAAACTATGCAATACACCAACCACTCCATATCAGAACGAACTTCGTATGAACCTGAATTGTCCAATTTTATAGATCAATCGATATCGGATTGAGTCCAAAACTTGGGGAACATCATAATATGGTGGGAGGAGTCATTTGGTGACTTTTGGGTGAAGTCCATTTCAGAACGAACTTCGTTTGAACCTGAATTGTCCAATTTCATGGAACAATCGATATTGGATTGAGTCCAAAACTTGGGAAACGCCTTAATATGGTGGGTAAAGTGATTTGTTGACTTTTGAGTGAAATCCAATGGCTCAAACTATGCAATACACCAACCACTCCATTTCAGAACGAATTTCGTATGAACCTTAATTGTCAAATTTCATGGACCAATCGATATCGAATTGAGTACAAAACTTGGGGAACATCTTAATATGATGGGTGGAGTCATTTCGTGAGTTTTTAAGGAAATCTAATGGCTAAAAGTATGCAATACACCAACCACTCCATTTCATAATGAACTTCGTACGAACCGGAATTGTCCAATTTCATGGACCAATCGATATCGAATTGAGTCCAAAACTTGGGGAACATCATAATATGGTGAGAGGAGTCATTTGGTTCTGAGTGAAATCCAATCTCTACAACTACGCAATACACCAACCACCCTATTTCGTAATGAACTTCGTACGAACATGAATTGTCCCATTTCATGAAACAATCGACATCGGATTGAGTCCTAAACTTGGGAAACATCATAATATGATGGGAAGAGTCATTTGGTGACTTTTTAGTTATATCCAATGGCTAAAACTATGCAATACACCAACCACTCCCTTTTAGAACGAACTTCATACGGACCTGAATTGTCAAATTTCATGGACCAATTGATATCTAATTGTGTCCAAAAGTTGGGGAACATTATAACACGGTGGGAGAAGTCATTTGGTGGGTTTTGAGTGAAAACCAATCTTTACAACTATGCAGTACAACAATCACGTCTTTTCAGAATGAACTTCGTACGAGCCTGCATTGTCCAATTTCATGGACCAATCGATATTGGATTGAGTCCAAAACTTTGGGAACGTCATAATATGGTGGGAGGAGTCATTTGGTGGGTTTTGAGTGCAGTCCAGTCTCTTGAACTATGCAATACACCAACCACTCCATTTCGTAACGAACTTCGTACGAACCTGAATTGTCCAATTTCATGGACCAATCGATATTGGATTGAATCCAAAACTTGGGGAACATCATAATATGGTGGGTTGAGTCATTTGGTGACTTTTGAGTGAAATCCAATAGCTCAAACTATGGAATACACGAACCACTCCATTTCAGAACGAACTTCATACGAACCTGAATAGTCTAATTTCATGGAACAATTGATATCGGATTGAGTGGAAAACTTGGGGAACACCACAATATGGTCGGAGGAGTCATTTGGTGGGTTTTGAGTGAAATCCAATATCTACAACTATGCAATACACCAACCACCCTATTTCATAACGAACTTCGTACGAACCTGAATTGTCCAATTTCACGGACCAATTGATATCGGACTGAATCCAAAACTTGGGGAACATCATAATATGATGGGAAGAGTCATTTGGTGACTTTTTAGTGAAATCCAATTGCTAAAACTATGCAATACACCAACCACTCCATTTCAGAACGAACCTCATACGAACTTGAGTTGTCTAATTTCATGGACCAATTGATATCGGATTGAGTACAAAACTTGGGGAACATCATAATATGATGGGAAGAGTCATTTGGTGACTTTTGAGTGAAATCAAAAGGGTAAAACTATGCAATACACCAACCACTCCATTTCATAACGAACTTCGTACGAACCTGAATTGTCCAATTTCATGGACCAATCAATATCGGATTGAGTACAAAACTTGTGGAACATCATAATCTGATGGGTGGAGTTATTTCGTGAGTTTTTAATGAAATCCAATGGCTCAAACTATGCAATACACCACCCGCTCCATTTCATATCGAACTTCGTACGAACCTGAATTGTCCAATTTCATGGACCAATCATTATCGGATTGAGTCCAAAACTTGGGGAACATCATAATATGATGGGTGGAGTCATTTCGTGAGTTTTTAATGAAATCCAATGGCTAAAACTATGCAATACACCACCCGTTCCGTTTCATATCGAACTTCGTACGAACCTGAATTGTCCAATTTCACGGACCAATTGATATCGGACTGAATCCAAAACTTGGGGAACATCATAATATGATGGGAAGAGCCATTTGGTGACTTTTGAGTGAAATCCAATGGGTAAAACTATGCAATACACCAACCACTCCATTTCAGAACGAACTTCGTACGAACATAAATTGTCCAATTTCATGGACCAATCCATATCAGATTGAGTCCAAAACTTGTGGAACATCATAATATGATGGGTGGAGTCATTTCGTGGGTTTTTAATGAAATCCAATGGCTAAAACTACGAATACACCACCCACTCCATGTCATAACGAACTTCGTACGAACCTGAATTGTCCAATTTCGTAGACCAATCTATATCGGATTGAGTCCTAAACTTAGGGAACAACATAATATGGCGGGAGGAGTCATTTGGTGAGTTTTGAGAGAAATCCAATCTCTATAACTATGCAATACACCAACCACCCTGTTTCGTAACGAACTTCGTACGAACATGAATTGTCCAATTTCATGGACCAATCGATATCGGATTGAGTCATAAACTTGGGGAACATCATAATATGATGGGAAGAGTCATTTGGTGACTTTTTAGTGAAATCCAATGGGTAAAACTATGCAATACGCCAACCACTCCATTTCAGAACGAACTTCGTACGAACATGAATTGTCCAATTTCATTGACCAATCCATATCGGATTGAGTACAAAACTAGTGGAACATCATAATATGATGGGTGGAGTCATTTCGTGGGTTTTTAATGAAATCCAATGGCTAAAACTATGCAATACACCACCCACTCCATTTCACAACGAACTTCATACGAACCTGAATTGTCCAATTTCATGGACCAATCGATATCGGATTGAGTCCTAAACTTGGGGAACATCATAATATGGCGGGAGGAGTCATTCGGTGAGTTTTGAGGGAAGTCCAATCCTTAGAACTATGCAATACACCACCCACTCCCTTTCATAACGAACTTCGTACGAACCTGAATTGTCCAATTTCATGGACCAATCGATATCGGATTGAGTCCAAAACTTGGGGAACTTCATAATACGGTGGGAGGAGTCATTTGGTGGGTTTTGAGTGAAATCCAATCTCTACAACTATGGAATACACCAACCACTCCATTTCATAACGAACTTCGTTCGAACCTAAATTGTCCAATTTCATGCGCCAGTCGATATCAGATTGAGTCCAAAACTTGGGGAACATCATAATATGGTGGGAGGAGTCATTTGGCGACTTTTGAGTGAAATCCCGTGGGTAAAACTTTGGCATACACAAACCACTCCATTTTAGGACGAACTTCGTATGAACCTGAATTGTCCAATTTCATTGGCCAATCGATATCGGATTTAGTCCAAAACTTGGGGAACATCATAATATGGTGGGAGGAGTCGTTTGGTGAGTTTTGTGTGAAATTCAATGGCTAAAACTATGCAATACACCAACCACTCTATTTCAGAACGAACTTTTTACGAACCTAAATTGTTCAATTTCTTGGACCAATCGATATCGGATTGAGTCCAAAACTTGGGGAATGTCATAATATGGTGGGAGGAGTCATTTGGTAACTTTTGAGTCAAATCCAATGGCTAAAACTGTGCATTATACCAACCACTCCATTTCAGAATGAACTTCGTACAAACCTGAATTTTCCAATTTCGTGGACCAATTGATATTGGATTGAGTCCAAAACTTGGGGAACATTATAACACGGTGGGAGGATTCATTTGGTTTGTTTTGAGTGAAATCCAATCTCTACAACTATGCAACACACCAACCATCATATTTTGTAATGAACTTCGTACGAACTTGAATTGTCCAATTTCATGGACTAATCGATATCGGATTGAGTTCAAAACTTGGAGAACATCATAATATGGTGGGAGGAGTCATTTGGAGACTTTTGAGTGAAATTCGATGGCTAAAACTTTGCAATACACCAACCACTCCATTTTAGAACGAACCTCGTACGAACCTGAATTGTCCAATTTCATGGACCAATCGATATTGGATTAATTCCAAAACTTGGGAAACATCATAATATGGTGGGAGGTGTCATTTGGTGACTTTTAAGTGAAATCCAATGGGTAAAACTATGCAATACACCAACCACTCCATTTCAGAATGAACTTCGTACGAACATGAATTCTCCAATTTCATGGACCAATCGATATCGGATGAATTCCAAAAGTTGGGGAACATCATAATATGGTGGGAGGAGTCATTTGGTGACTTTGGAGTGAAATCCAATAGCTAAAACTACGCAATACACCAACCACTCCATTTCGTAAAGAACTTCGTACGGACCTGAATTGTCCAATTTCATGGACCAATTGATATCGGATTGAGTCCAAAACTTGGGGAACATCATAATATGGTGGGGGGAGTCATTTGGTGACTTTTGGGTGAAATCCAAAGGCGAAAACTTTGAAATACACAAACCACTCCATTTCACAGCGAACTTTGTTCGAACCTGAATTGTCCAATTTCATGGACCAATCGATATCGGATTAAGTCCAAAACGTGGGGAACGTCATAATACGGCGGGTGGAGTCATTTGGTCACTTTTGAGTGAAATCTAATGGGTAAAACTATGCAATACAGATTGGTCCATTAAATTATACAATTTAGGTTCGTACGAAGTTCGTTATGAAATTGAGTGGTTGGTGTACGGCATAGTTGTAGAGATTGGGTTTTACTCAAAACCCACCAGTTCCATCACATCTAAAATATGCTTACCTAGCTGAGTTTGAAACTGTCCCAGTTATAATAGCGTCTGACCTCACCCCTTTGGAAGAAGATAAGCTAATTAGGGTGCTAAAAGAGTTCAAATCAGCCATTGGTTGGTCTATTGCAGATATCAAGGGAATAAGCCCTACCATGTGTATGAATCGAATTTTATTGGAGGAGGGAGTGAAACCAACTCGTGAACGACAAAGAAGGCTCAATCCACACATGAAGGAAGTAGTGAGAGCTGAAGTGCTGAAGTTGCTAGATGTGGGCATCATATACCCGATTTCTGATAGCAAATGGGTCAGCGCTGTTCACGTAGTGCCTAAGAGGATTGGAATCACAGTGGTAAAAAAGAGCATAAAGAGCTTGTTCAAACGAGACCTGCAGCTAGTTGGCGTGTTTGCACCGATTACAGGAAGTTGAATGCAGACACTAGAAAAGATTATTTTCCTATGCCTTTTATTGATCAAATGCTTAAGCGATTAGCTGGTCACTCATATTATTGTTTTCTTGATGGATATTCAGGTTATAATCAAATTGTGATTGCTCCGGAAGATCAAGAGAAGACTACATTCACCTGTCCTTTTGGCACTTTTGCATATAGGAGGATGCCTTTTGGCCTTTGCAATGCCCCAGCAACATTCCAAAGATGTATGCTGGCAATCTTTTCAGATATGATTGAGAGATTTATTGAGGTATTCATGGACGATTTTTCAGTTTTTAGTTCTTCTTTTGATAATTGTCTTAACCATCTCTCTCTAGTGCTTCAAAGATGTCAGGAAACAAATTTGATTCTCAATTGGGAAAAGTGTCAATTTATGGTGAAACAAGGTGTTGTGTTGGGGCATGTAATATCCAACAAGGGTATTGAAGTTGACAAACCAAAAATTGACATCATCTCAAATATGGCAGCCCCTGCTTCAGTGAAGGGAGTGAGAAGCTTTCTAGGACATGCTGGTTTTTATCGTCGTTTCATTAAGGATTTTTCCAAGATCACTCATCCATTGTGCAATCTTTTGGCCAAAGATGTTGTATTTCACTTTGATAAAGATTGTATGAATGCATTTAATACCTTGAAACGTGAACTAACCTCTGCTCCTATCATTACGGCACCAGATTGGTCTTTGCCTTTTGAGCTAATGTGTGATGCCTCTGACTATGCTATTGGTGCTATTTTAGGTCAAAGAGTAAATAAGCTGCCACACGTAATCTACATGCAAGTCGGACGTTAAACGATGCTCAACTCAATTACTCTACAACTGAGAAGGAGTTGCTTGCTGTTGTTTTTGCTTTAGAGAAATTTCGTTCATATCTTGTTGGCTCTAAAGATATTGTTTACTCTGATCATGCAGCTCTTAGGTTTTGTTGACCAAGAAATATGCTAAACCACATTTGATCAGATGGATACTCTTGCTACAAGAGTTTGACCTAGAAATTCGAGACAAGAAAGGGAGTGAAAATGTTGTTGCTGATCACTTGTCGCGCTTTGTTGATGAAAATCGTGGAGATGGACAAATTTTGCCTCTCAACAAATCATTCCCAGATGAACAACTCTTTGTAATTCAAGATAAAGAGCCCTGGTATGCTGATTTTGTCAATTATCTTGCTTCTGGTGTAATTAGGGATGATTTGACTTTTCAGGAGAGAAAGAAGTTCTTTTCAATGGTGAAACACTACATGTGGGATGAGCCCTATTTGTTCAAGTATTGCCCTGACCAAATCATTCGAAGATGTGTTCTAGAGAGTGAGCAGCAAAGCATACTAACATTCAATCATGCATTGGCATGCGGAGGTCATTTCAGTGCCAAAAATACAGCTTTAAAGGTTTTACAATCTCGTTTCTTTTGGCCTACATTGTTTAAAGATGCTTTTGATTTTTGCTCTAAGTGTGATAGGTGTCAGAAAATGGGGAGCATCAGTCGCAGGAACGAAATGCCATTAAACAACATTTTAGTGATAGAGCTGTTTGATGTGTGGGGAATTGACTTCATCGGACCATTCCCATCTTCTTTTGGATACATATACATACTAGTGGCAGTAGATTATGTATCAAAATGGGTTGAGGCAACAGCTACACGAACTAATGATCACAAAGTTGTTTTGAATTTTCTCAAAGATATGATTTTCACTAGGTTTGGAACTCCGAGAGCTATCATTAGCGATGGTGGCAGTCACTTTTGCAACAAACCTTTCGAGGCATTGATGAAGAAGTACAACATCACACATAAAGTGGCAACTCCATACCATCCTCAAACCTCTGGACAAGTGGAAATCAGCAATAGAGAAATAAAGAACATCTTGATGAAAACTGTCGGCCCTACAAGGAAGGATTGGTCACTAAGGTTGAATGACGCACTTTGGGCGTATCGAACAGCGTACAAGACCCCAATTGGAATGAGCCCTTATCGACTGGTGTTTGGAAAGGCATGTCATCTGCCAATGGAGCTCGAGCACCGTGCATATTGGGCCATAAAGAAGTTCAATTTTGATCTCAAAGAAGCTGGTACAGTGAGGAAGCTCCAACTCAATGAGTTGGAAGAGCTCAGAAATGAATCATATGAGAATGCAAGGATCTACAAAGAACGAACCAAGCTATACCATGACACAGCAATTCTTAGGAAGGAGTTTCAACCAGGTATGAAAGTACTTTTGTATGACTCACGTTTGCGACTGTTTCCAGGTAAATTGAAGTCTAGATGGGTTGGACCATTCAAAGTGCTTCAAGTATTTCCCCATGGAGCTATGGAAAGAATGGCACCCGTTTTAAGGTCAATGGACAGCGTTTGAAGCCTTATTTGGAGAATGTTTCACAGGAGCAGGTTTATGTCGTTATAGATTCTCTTGAGTTTATGGCAACTTAGACACACTACCATGTCTTGCCTACACATTAAATAAAGCGCTTGCTAGGAGGCAACCTAGCTGGGTTTGTGTTCTTTCCGTTTATTTGTGTTGGTTTTTAGTTTTTATTTTATTTCTTTCCATGCACACTGTGCCAATTTGCATTGCATCCATTCCATTCATTTTTTTTTTTAAGCATCGAGGACAATGCTTAGTTTAGGTTTGGGGGTGTGGGATTTTCGTTTGTTTTTAGTTCTGGTTAAAGTTTGCTTTTGCTTACTAATGTGAATGTATATGAGGGCTATGGTTTACAATGAGGACTACTGCGATGCCCTGAAAAAGTTCATATCATATCTTCTTTTTTTTCAAAGCTGTTACTCTTGGAATCATGGTGATTAAAGTATCATGCTCAAATTCTGGAAGAAGAATTGTGGAGACTACCCTAGAGAGTTATTTTGAGCCTATTTACTTCTTTGAGAGGGTTTAAAGTGTTTGTACTCCTATCTTTTTGCTTCAATGTCATTTCAAATGATCTCATTATTTTTGTTTGATTGAGCGCTAAGAATTGTTCACTTTCGCAGATACCATATGTTTGGTAACATTCATGAATGAACTCATTGAGACGATGTTAGGCTATGCATGTCTTAACCACCAAAAGGCCTAATTTCTTACCTTTATGTGTGTGCCATTACCCCATTTTGAAGCCAATCATTTTTAGCCATTTTCTTTTCTCACATTTGTTTACCCATATCCTTTTATCTCAATATGAGATATTTAGCCCATTACAGCTATACCCTATAGTTTGGGGAATACCAAAGTGATGAAGACAAAGAAAATTCGAGCTCTACATCAAGAAAGTGGTATGTACCGAGGTATGTGTGCTGGAATTGTAGAAAAAAGAAAGAAAAAAGAAACAAAGTTTTAGAAAAAGAAAAGAAAAGGAAAAGAATCAAAGAGGATGTAATTTCTAAATCCTTCCATTATCGCACGGGTCCTGGATGCCACGAACAAACAACAAAGATCAATTCAAGAGGAGAGTTTGCTGCTTTCACAAGGAAGACACTTTGGTATGTCCCAAGCTTTAGTATTTCCTATCCTTTCTTTCTTAGCCCCTGACCTAAGCCTTACATTACACACCTTGTGAAAGACCTAGCTGATCTTTGGGGATGTATTCATGGGTACTGCTAAGTATGTGTGCTATCTATATTCTTAGTGTTTAATTCCTTTCATGAGATCTGTCCAGAAATTGTGCTTTTATTTCATATTTCATATGTGAGGATTTTGATTCCCTTTTACATAATTTCACTCACATATGGTTGAGGAGGGACCACACCTTAGGATCTGAGTGAAAATTTGAGTGATATCTGTGAGGGCTAGAGTTGAGGCGATTTCTATCTTCGGCATTTGAGTATGGTGTCTTTGAAGTCATGGGCAATGGAGTAATTAATTTTTTTACACTATACTTATGATATGATTCTTTGAAATGGCAGACTAGTGGTTCGAATGTATGACTAAGCTTTCATTGGTTCTTATTAGTTTGCTATAAGTATGCTTTAACCAATTTGCTAGCAAGTATGTAGATGTTTGTGGGAGTCCTCACTGTAAACCCTCAGGAGACACAACTCCTCCTACTAGGGACACCTAGGGGTTTAAAGGCTTGTTGCACATGCTCAGTGCAATCGTTTAACCTGCAAAAGTGGTCAAGTTAGATTTTATTGTCTTGTGTGTTTTTAGTTTCAGTTTTGCTCGAGGACTAGCAAAAATCAGGTTTGGGGGTATTTGATAACTCATATATTTATACATTTATACCATCCATTTCTAGTATATTTGTGATGTTTTTGAGTTAAACTTGTTGCGTTTTATCTTATTTTGTGTTAGCATGCAGTTGCATATACTTTAGGATCAAGTTGAAGGCAAAAGAAATGAAAACATGCCATTTTTGGAGCTGACCCTTATTCATACGTGGAAACAAGTTTCGTGACCTGTTTTGAAGTCCAAATAAAGAATGCAAGGCGAACCTGGCTTGTTTGAAGACTAAGAGCAGAATGGGAAAGCAATGGGGATTTCTAGCCTGATTTGGAGGTGCTAAATAAGGCAAAAACGTGCAAAATAAAGGCTGATTCATTACGATATCTTTGGAACATCTTGCAGCCTTGTTTACCCCATAAAAACTTGCCTTTTAGCAACTTTTAAAATCCCTATTTATTTTGGACGAATTTCACAACCCTAGGCTGGACTTCTTGGTTATTCTCTCCTTTCATGCACACTAAAACCCTAGCCGTCCATATATTTCCACCATTAGGACTGAGCGCAAGAGGTGGTTCTTGGAGAAGTTCAACATCAGAATTGGTTCAAGGGTTTCCTCTCATGAATTTATTTTCACTCATGTTGTTTATTTTTGTTTTAATCTCTTTGAACATGATGTGTAACTAAATTCATAGCTAGGGATTTCGATGTAGCCTTGCAACATTGATCCATGTTTCTAAGTTAAAGTATTCAGTTCATCAATTTGTTTCTTGTTTCATTCACTGAATCTATTGTTTAATTTGTTTGTCAATTTTAATGTTTGATCACCATTAGAGTCGCCTACAGATTATCTAGACAAGGTTATAGTAAACATCATGCTTAATCTTGTTAGACATGTGAATGAATGAAGAGAATGCTATGCAAACATCATGCTGTGTATTCTCTTCGATTCTTTAACGTTTTCTTGCATGCTAATGACTCTTAACTTGGAACCAAAGTTGAACATCCCAACTAGGTTGCAGATTAGGAGAATTTGATCAAAACCACACATCATATGGCTGATCATATATATGTAAAACGAACTCTAGAAACAGGTTGGTAGTTTAGTACGGTTTAATTTTATAAACATCGAATTAGTTTTGCAATGGTGAATTCGAAATCCCTGGTCCCTTCCCTATTCTTTCTACATCAATATAGCATTCACTGCTACATTCTTCTTGCATTTTACAACACAAAAACTACGTTCAAATTGTCACTTTCATTTTTATCTAGGGTTCTTTCAAAACTAGTAATTTATAGAGGTCCAATCGGTCCCTGTGGTTCGACACCCTTACTTGTACCATTATACTAACCATATATTGGCACTTGGAAGGAACACAACACCCACCGTATTATGATGATCCCCAAGTTTTGGACTAAATCCGATATCAATTAGTCCATGAAATTGGACAATATAGGTTCGTATGAAGTTCGCTATGAAATGGAGTGGTTGGTGTATTGCATAGTTTTCCCCATTGGATTTCTCTCAAAAGCCACCAAATGACTCGACCCAACATATTATGATGTTCCCCAAGTTTTGGACTCAATCCGATATCGATTGGTCCATGAAATTTTACAATTCTGGTTCGTACGAAGTTCGTTCTGAAATGGAGTGGTTAGTGTATTGGATAGTTTTAGCCATTGGATTTCACTCAAAAGTCACCAAATGACTCCACCCATCATATTATGATGTTCCCCAAGTTTTGGACTGAATCCAATATCGATTGGTCCATGAAATTAGATAATTCAGGTTCATACAAAGTTCGTTCTGAAATGGAGTGGCGAGTGTATTGCATAGTTTTTGCCATTGGATTTCACTCAAAAGACACCAAATGACTCCACCCATCATATTATGATGTTCCCAAAGTTTTGGACTCAATCCGATATCGATTGGTCCATGAAATTGGACAATTCAGGTTCGTACGCAGTTCGTTCTGAAATGGAGTGGTTGGTGTATTGCATAGTTTTAGCCATTGGATTTTAGTAAAAAGACACCAAATCACTACTCCCATCATATTATGATGTTCCCCAAGTTTTGGACTCAATCCGATATCGATTGGTCCATAAAATTAGAAAATTCAGGTTCGTACGAAGTTCGTTCTGAAATGGAGTGGTTGGTGTATTGCATAGTTTTAGCCATTGGATTTCAGTCAAAAGACACCAAATGACTCCTCCCATCATATTATGATGTTGGCCAAGTTTTGGACTCAATCCGATTCGATTGGTCCATGAAATTGGACAATTCAGTTTCGTACGAAGTTCGTTCTGAAATGGAGTGGTTAGTGTATCGCATAGTTTTTGCCATTGGATTTCAGTCAAAAGACACCAAATGACTCCTCCCATCATATTATGATGTTCCCCAAGTTTTGGACTCAATCCGATATCGATTGGTCCATGAAATTGGATAATTCAGGTTCGTACGAAGTTCGTTCTGAAATGGAGTGGTTAGTGTATTGTATAGTTTTTGCCATTGGATTTCACTCAAAAGTGACCAAATGACTCCTCCCATCATATTATGATGTTCCCCAGGTTTTGGACTCAACCCGATATCGATTGGTCCATGAAATTGGACAATTCAGGTTCGTACGAAGTTCGTTATGAAATGGAGTGGTTGGTGTATTGCACAGTTGTAGAGATTGGATTTCACCCAAAACCCACCAAATGACTCCTCCCACCGTATTTTGATGTTCTCCAAGTTTTGGACTCAGTCCGATATCGATTGGTCCATGAAATTGGACAATTCAGGTTCGTATGAAGTTCGTTATGAAATGGAGTGGTTGGTGTATTGCATAGTTGTAGAGATTGGATTTCAGTCGAAACCCACCAAACGACTCCTCCCACTGTATTATGATGTTCCCCAAGTTTTGGACGCAACCCGATATCGATTGGTCCATGAAATTGGAAAATTCCGGTTCGTATGAAGTTCGTTATGAAACTGAGTGGTTAATGTATTGCATAGTTGTAGAGATTGGATTTCACTCAAAACCCACCAAATGACTCCTCCCACCGTATTTTGATGTTCCCCAAGTTTTGGACTCAATCTGATATCGATTGGTCCATGAAATTGGACAATTCAGGTTCGCACGAAATTCGTTCTGAAATGGAGTGGTTGGTGTATTGCATAGTTGTAGAGTTTGGATTTCCCTCAAAACCCACCAAATGACTCCTCCGACCGTATTATGATGTTACCCAAGTTTTGGACTCAATCCGATATCGATTGGTCCAAGAAATTGGACAATTCAGGTTCGTACGAAGTTCATTCTGAAATGGAGTGGTTGGTGTATTGCATAGTTTTAGCCATTGGATTTCAGTCAAAAGACACCAAATGACTCCTCCTATCATATTATGATGTTCCCCAAGTTTTGGACTGAATCCGATATCGATTGGTCCATGAAATTGGACAATTCAGGTTCGGACGAAGTTTGTTCTGAAATGGAGTGGTTGGTGTATTGCATAGTTTTAGGCAGTGGATTTTAGTCAAAAGACACCAAATGACTACTCCCATCATATTCTCGTGTTCCCCAAGTTTTGGACTCAATCCGATATCGACTGTTCCATGACATTAGTAAATTCAGGTTCGTACCAAGTTCATTTTGAAATGGAGTGGTTGGTGTATTGCATAGTTTGAGCCATTGGATTTCAGTCAAAAGACACCAAACGACTCCCACCATCATATTATGATGCTCCCCAAGTTTTGGACTCAATCCGATATCGATCGGTCCATGAAATGGGACAATTCAGGTTCGTACGAAGTTCGTTATCAAATGGAGTGGTTGGTGTATTGCTTAGTTTTAGCCATTGGATTTCCTTAAAACTCAAGAAATGACTCCACCCATCATATTATGGTGTTCCACAAGTTTTGTACTCAATCCGATTTGGATTGGTCCATGAAATTGGACAATTCAGGTTCGTACGAAATTCGATCTGAAATGGAGTGGTTAGTGTATTGCATAGTTTTAGCCATTGGATTTCCCTCAAAAGTCACCAAATGACTCCTCCCATCGTATGATGATGATCCCCAAGTTTTAGACTAAATCCGATATCGATTGATCCATGAAATTGGACAATATTGGTTCATACGAAGTTCGCTATGAAATGGAGTGGTTGGTTTATTGCATAGTTTTAGCCATTGGATTTGATTCAAAAGACACCAATGACTCCTCTCACTGTATTATGATCACCCCCAAGTTTTGGACTCAATCCGATATCGATTGGTCCACGAAATTGGACAATTCAGGTTCGTATGATGTTCGTTGTGAAATGGAGTGGTTAGTGTATTGCATAGTTTTAGCCATTGGATTTCACTCAAAAGACACCAAATGACTCCTCCGATCATATTATGATGCTCCCCAAGTTTTGGACTCAATCCGATATCGATTGGTCCATGAAATTGGACAATTCAGGTTCGTACGAAGTTCGTTCTGAAATGGAGTGGTTGGTGTGTTGCATAGTTGTAGAAAATGGATTTCACTCAAAACCCACCAAATGACTCCTCCCACCGTATTATGATGGTCCCCAAGTTTTGGACTCAGTCCGATATCGATTGGTCCAAGAAATTGGACAATTCAGGTTCGTACGAAGTTCGTTCTGAAATGGAGTGGTTGGTGTATTGCATAGTTTTAGCTATTGGATTTCACTCAAAAGACACCAAATGACTCCTCCGATCATATTATGGTGTTCCCCAAGTTTTGGACTCAATCCGATATCGATTGGTCCATGAAATTGGACAATTCAGGTTCGTACGAAGTTCGTTATGAAATGGAGTGGTTGGTGTATTGCATAGTTGTTGAGATTGGATTTCACTCAAAACCCGCCAAATGAGTCCTCCCACCGTAATACGATGCTCCCCACGTTTTGGACTCAATTCGATATCGATTGGTCCAAGAAATTGGACAATTTAGGTTCGTACAAAGTTCGTTATGAAATGGAGTGGTTGGTATATTGCATATTTTTAGAGATTGGATTTCACTCAAAACCCACGAAATGACTACTCCCGCCGTGTTATGACGATCCCCAAGTTTTGGACTAAATCTGATATCAATTGGTCCATGAAATTGGATAACTCAGGTTCGTACGAAGTTCGTTATGAAATGGAGTGGTTGGTGTATTGCATGGTTGTAGAGATTGGACTTCTCTCAAAACCCACGAAATGACTCCTCCCACTGTATTATGATGATCCCCAAGTTTTGGACTCAATCTGATATCGATTGGTCCATGAAATTGGACAATTCAGGTTCGTACGAAGTTCATTCTGAAATGGAGTGGTTGGTGTTTTGCATAGTTGTAGAGATTGGATTTCACTCAAAACCCACCAAATGAGTCCTTTCACCGTAGTACGATGCTTGATAACTCATATATTTATGCATTTATACCATCAATTTCTAGTATTTTTGTGATGTTTTTGAGTTAAACTTGTTGCGTTTTATCCTATTTTGTGTTATTATGCAGTTGCATATACTTTAGGATCAAGTTGAAGGCAAAAGAAATGAAAACATGCCATTTTTGGAGCTGACCCTTATTCAAACGTGGAAACAAGTTTCGTGACCTGTTTTGAAGTCCAAATAAAGAATGCAAGGCGAACCTGGCTTGTTTGAAGACTAAGAGCAGAATGGGAAAGCAAGGGGGATTTCTAGCCTGATTTGGAGGTGCCAAATAAGGTAAAAACGTGCAAAATAATGGCTGATTCGTTAGGATATCTTTGGAACATCTTGTAGCCTTGTTTACCCCATAAACACTTGCCTTTGAGCCACTTTTAAAACCCTTATTTATTTTGGACGAATTTCGCAACCCTAGATCTGACTTCTTGGTTATTCTCTCCTTTCATGCACACTAAAACCCTAGCCGTCCATATATTTCCACCATCAGGACTCAGCGCAAGAGGTGATTCTTGGAGAAGTTCAACATCAGAATTGGTTCAAGGGTTTCCTCTCATGAATTTATTTTCACTCATGTTGTTTATTTTTGTTTTAATCTCTTTGAACATGATGTGTAACTAAATTCATAGCTAGGGATTTCGATGTAGCCTTGCAACATTGATCCATGTTTCTAAGTTAAAGTATTCAGTTCATCAATTTGTTTCTTGTTTCATTCACTGAATCTATTGTTTAATTTGTTTGTCAATTTTAATGTTTGATCACCGTTAGAGTCGCCTACAGATTATCTAGACAAGGTTATAGTAAACATCATGCTTAATCTTGTTAGACATGTGAATGAATGAAGAGAATGCTATGCAAACATCATGCTGTGTATTTTCTTTGGTTCTTTAACGTTTTCTTGCATGCTAATGACTCTTAACTTGGAACCAAAGTTGAACATCCCAACTAGGTTGCAAATTAGGAGAATTTGATCAAAACCACACATCATATGGCTGATCATATATATGTAAAACGAACTCTGGAAACAGGTTGGTAGTTGAGTACGGTTTAATTTTATAAACATGGAATTAGTTTTGCAATGGTGAATTCGAAATCCCTGGTCTCTTCCCTATTCTTTCTACATCAATATATTATTCACTACTACATTCTTTTTGCATTTGAAGTTATTTTTCATTTACAATGCAAAAACTACTTTGAAATTGTCACTTTCATTTTTAGTTAGGGTTCTTTCAAAACTAGTAATTTATAGAGGTCCAATCGGTCCCTGTGGTTCGACACCCTTACTTGTACCATTATACTAACCATATATTGGCACTTGGAAGGAACTCAACAAAATTTTGGCGCCGTTGCCGGGGACTGATTTCAGTCTTCTATAATTGCTTGTTCTCAAACCCTAATTTCGTTTTTATTTTTGTTTCTCAGGTAGTATATGTCAGATACACTTGCTGAGATAGGCCAAAGACTTGAACGGTTGAAGAGCAACACTTTTGAGAAGTCTATATCAGCTAGTGCCCAAACTAGCAGTGTAGAAGAGGACAATAGTTCTTCTGGCCCAACGAGTGTAGATTCTTTCGATAACTCTAATTCTGACAGAGAAGAAGAGATGGCTGACAATAACGATGAAAATCGAGCTTTGGAAGATTATGCTCAACTGGTTATACCAAATTCCCCTTCGTGCATCTTGCTGCCTACTGAAGCTAGAAATTATGATCTCAAATCTTCACATTTTCACATGCTTCCTTCTTTTTATGGTTTAAATAACGAAGATCCATTAGCCCATATTAAGGAATTCTACAATGTTGTGAGTGGTTTACCTTTGCAGGGAGTGACTGAAGCAAATCTAAGGATGAGGGTTTTTCCTTATACATTGAAAGATAGAGCAAAGGGTTGGCTAATGACTTTAGCACCTGGTTCGCTCACCAGTTGGGATGCCGTAGCTAAGAAATTTTTGGAGAAGTTCTTCTCTACTCAAAAGACAGCTACTTTGAGAGGGCAAATCTTTAACTTTAAACAAGATGATGGAGAACCTTTCAATGAATGTTGGGAGCGTTTCAAAGGGCTGTTGCTGCAATGTCCACATCATGGGTTACCTCTTTACTTACAAATGCAAATTTTTTATGATGGACTAACCCAAACATGTCAATCGACTGTTGATAATGCAGCAGGTGGAGCTTTGAAGAAAAAAAATGCTCAAGAGTCATATAACATTTATGAGATGTTGGGATCTAATGCTCAACACAAAGATACAAGAGGTAAACGAGTTGGAGTGTATGAAATGAGTTCTAATAATGATCTGGCCTTGCAGGTGGCTAGTTTGGAAAAGAAGCTCGATTCTATGATCAATATGGTGCCTAAGATAGCTGAGGTGTGTACCATTTGCAACATACCAGGTCATCCAACTTATCAATGCTCGGCTAGTGAGGCTTATCCCGAATTCGTTCAAGAGCAAGTGAATCTCATGAATTCTTACAATCAGAGGCCGAGGAATGACCCGCTCTCTAATACATATAACCCTGGTTGGAGAGATCATCCCAATCTCTCATGGAAGAATAACAATCAATTTCAAAATTTCCAACCAAAGCCTGCCACTACGCTTGAAGATACGGTCAAAATGCTAGCTCAAAACACCGTTCAATTCCAGCAAACTACCAATAGTACTGTCCAACAACATTCAGCTACTCTAACCAAAATGGAGACACAATTAGGTCAGATTGCTGATGCTTTGAGTCAAAGAGAACCCGGGAAATTTCCAAGCCAACCGGTGATACTTCAAAGGAACCAAGAGCAAGCCAAAGCAGTCATAACACTTAGAAGTGGTAAGGTTATTAATAATGGAGTTGGCAATGAAGTTACTAATGAATCTGATCATGTGAATGCAGGTCCCACTCAAGAAGAGAATAAGAAACCGAATGACGATCCAAGCAATACCACTTCTTCGTTTGAAGCTCCAAATTTTCACAAGGCTGAAAAACCTTACTCTCCACCCATTCCATTTCCTGGAAGACTTGCCAAAAGCAAGCAGGATAAGTCATTTAAAGAAATTTTTGATATATTAAGTAAAGTGAATGTTAATTTACCTTTGCTTGATGTCATTAGGAATATGCCAATGTATGGAAAAATTTTCAAGGAGCTAAACACTTATAAGAGGAAGTATGGACCTAATGAGAAGGTGTTGGTGTCTGAAAATGTGAGTGCTGTGCTTCAAAGAAAGCTCCCGCCAAAACTCAAGGATCCGGGTAGTTTTTCTATCAATATCACCATTGGAGATAAGCTAGTTGAAAAGGCTATGCTTGACTTGGGGGCTAGCATCAATTTAATGCCCTATTCAGTGTATCTTCAATTAGGTTTGGGGGGTTTGAAGGCAACAACTATTTCATTGCAACTTGCTGATCGATCAGTGAAATATCCAAGAGGTATAGTGGAAGATATCTTAGTTCAAGTTGACAAACTAATTTTGCCTGCTGATTTTGTAGTGTTGGACATGGAAGAGGCTCCTCCACATGATCGTGAGTTACCTATTTTGCTTGGGAGACCCTTTATGGCCACGGCAAAGACGATTATAGATGTGCAAAATGGTCTCCTCACCATGACTGTGCTAGGAGAAACTGTACAATTCAAAGTGTTTGAATCTCTTTCTCACCCTTCTAGTTCAATTGATTGTTGTTCGATTGATGTGCTGGATTCACTTGTTTTCTCTAAGTTTTTGCTGGCACAAGCCAATGATCCATTACAATATGTTTTGAGTCAATCTCAAAATGACTTTCATGAAGAAGTGCTCATGGAGATGGTGGCTGCCTTGGAAGCATTAAAACAATATCCCTCCACTTTTTCGCCTCAACTCAATTACTCTACAACTGAGAAGGAGTTCCTTGCTGTTGTGTTTGCTTTAGAGAAATTTCATTCATATCTTGTTGGCTCTAAAGTTATTGTTTACTCTGATCATGCAGCTCTTAGGTTTTTGTTGACCAAGAAAGATGCTAAACCACGTTTGATCAGATGGATACTCTTGTTACAAGAATTTGACCTAGAAATTCGAGACAAGAAAGGGAGTGAAAATGTTGTTGCTAATCACTTGTCGCGCCTTGTTGATGAAAACCATGGAGATGGACAAATTTTGCCTCTCAACGAATCATTCCCGGATGAACAACTCTTTGTCATTCAAGATAAAGAGCCATGGTATGCTGATTTTATCAATTATCTTGCTTCTGGTGAATTAGAGATGATTTGACTTTTCAGGAGAGAAAGAAGTTCTTTTCAATGGTGAAACACTACATGTGGGATGAGCCCAATTTGTTCAAGTATTGCCCTGACCAAATCATTCGAAGATGTGTTCCAGAGAGTGAGCAGCAAAGCATACTAACATTCAGTCATGCATTGGCATGCGGAGGTCATTTCAGTGTCAAAAAGACAGCTTTAAAGGTTTTACAATCTGGTTTCTTTTGGCCTACATTGTTTAAAGATGCTTTTGATTTTTGCCCTCAGTGTGATAGGTGTCAGAAAATGGGGAGCATCAGTCGCAGGAACGAAATGCCATTAAACAACATTTTAGTGGTAGAGCTGTTTGATGTGTGGGGAATTGACTTCATGGGACCATTCCCATCTTCTTTTGGATACATATACATACTAGTGGCAGTAGATTATGTATCAAAATGGGTTGAGGCAATAGCTACACGAACTAATGATCACAAAGTTGTTTTGAATTTTCTCAAAGATATGATTTTCACTAGGTTTGGAACTCCAAAAGCTATCATTAGCGATGGTGGCAGTCCCTTTTGCAACAAACCTTTCGAGGCATTGATGAAGAAGTACAACATCACACATAAAGTGGCAACTCCATACCATCCTCAAACCTCTGGACAAGTGGAAATCAGCAATAGAGAAATAAAGAACATCTTGATGAAAACCGTCGGGCCTACAAGGAAGGATTGGTCACTAAGGTTGAATGATGCACTTTGGGCGTATCGAACATCGTACAAGACCCCAATTGGAATGAGCCCTTATCGACTGGTGTTTGGAAAGGCATGTCATCTGCCAATGGAGCTCGAGCACCGTGCATATTGGGCCATAAAGAAGTTCAATTTTGATCTCAAAGAAGCTGGTACAGTGAGGAAGCTCCAACTCAATGAGTTGGAAGAGCTCAGAAATGAATCATATGAGAATGCAAGGATCTACAAAGAACGAACCAAGCTCTACCATGACAAAGCAATTCTTAGGAAGGAGTTTCAACCAGGTATGAAAGTACTTTTGTATGACTCACGTTTGCGACTGTTTCCAGGTAAATTGAAGTCTAGATGGGTTGGACCATTCAAAGTGCTTCAAGTATTTCCCCATGGAGTTATGGAAAGAATGGCACCCGTTTTAAGGTCAATGGAAAGCGTTTGAAGCCTTATTTGGAGAATGTTTCACAGGAGCAGGTTTATGTCGTTATAGATTCTCTCGAGTTTATCGCAACTTAGACACACTACCATGTCTTGCCTAGACATTAAATAAAGCGCTTGCTTGGAGGCAACCTAGCTGGGTTTGTGTTCTTTCCGTTTATTTGTGTTGGTTTTTAGTTTTTATTTTATTTCTTTCCATGCACACTGTGCCAATTTGCATTGCATCCATTCCATTCATTTTTTCTTTTTTTAAAGCATCGAGGACAATGCTTAGTTTAGGTTTGGGGGTGTGGGATTTTCGTTTGTTTTTAGTTCTGGTTAAAGTTTGCTTTTGCTTACTAATGTGAATGTATATGAGGGCTATGGTTTACAATGAGGACTACTGTGATGTCATGAAAAAGTTCATATCATATCTTTTTTTTCAAAGCTGTTACTCTTATTTTTCAAAGCTTCAATTTCATTTCAAATGATCTCATTATTTTTGTTTGATTGAACACAAAGAATTGTTCACTTTCGCAGATACCATGTGCTTGGTAACATTCATGAATGAACTCATTGAGACGATGTTAGGCTATGCATGTCTTAACCACCAAAAGGCCTAATTTCTTACCTTTATGTGTGTGCCATTACCCCATTTTGAAGCCAATCATTTTTAGCCATTTTCTTTTCTCACATTTGTTTCCCCATATCCTTTTATCTCAATATGAGATATTTAGCCCATTACAGCTATACCCTATAGTTTGGGGAATACCAAAGTGATGAAGACAAAGAAAATTCGAGCTCTACATCAAGAAAGTGGTATGTACCGAGGTATGTGTACTGGAATTGTAGAAAAAAGAAAGAAAAAAGAAACAAAGTTTTAGAAAAAGAAAAGAAAAGGAAAAGAATCAAAGAGGATGTAATTTCTAAATCCTTCCATTATCGCACGGGTCCTGGATGCCACGAACAAACAAAAAAGATCAATTCAAGAGGAGAGTTTGCTGCTTTCACAAGGAAGACACTTTGGTATGTCCCAAGCTTTAGTATTTCCTATCCTTTCTTTCTTAGCCCCTGACCTAAGCCTTACATTACACACCTTGTGAAAGACCTAGCTGATCTTTGGGGATGTATTCATGGGTACTGCTAAGTATGTGTGCTATCTATATTCTTAGTGTTTAATTCCTTTCAAGAGATCTGTCCAGAAATTGTGCTTTTATTTCATATTTCATATGTGAGGATTTTGATTCCCTTTTACATAATTTCACTCACATATGGTTGAGGAGGGACCACACCTTAGGATCTGAGTGAAAATTTGAGTGATATCTGTGAGGACTAGAGTTGAGGCGATTTCTATCTTCGGCATTTGAGTATGGTGTCTTTGAAGTCATGGGCAATGGAGTAATTATTTTTTTTACACTATACTTATGATATGATTCTTTGAAGTGGCAGACTAGTGGTTCGAATGTATGACTAAGTTTTCATTGGTTCTTATTAGTTTGCTATAAGTATGCTTTAACCAATTTGCTTGCAAGTATGCAAATGTTTGTGGGAGTCCTCACTGTAAACCCTCAGGAGACACAACTCCTCCAACTAGGGACACCTAGGGGTTTAAAGGCTTGTTGCACATGCTCAGTGCAATCGTTTAACCTGCAAAAGTGGTCAAGTTAGATTTTATTGTTTTGTGTATTTTTAGTTTCAGTTTTGCTCGAGGACTAGCAAAAATCAGGTTTGGGGGTATTTGATAACTCATATATTTATACATTTATACCATCCATTTCTAGTATTTTTGTGATGTTTTTGAGTTAAACTTGTTGCGTTTTATCCTATTTTGTGTTAGTATGCAGTTGCATATACTTTAGGATCAACTTGAAGGCAAAAGAAATGAAAACATGCCATTTTTGGAGCTGACCCTTATTCAAACGTGGAAACAAGTTTCGTGACCTGTTTTGAAGTCCAAACAAAGAATGCAAGGCGAACCTGGCTTGTTTGAAGACTAAGAGCGGAATGGGAAAGCAATGGGGATTTCTAGCCTGATTTGGAGGTGCCAAATAAGGCAAAAACGTGCAAAATAAAGGGTGATTCGTTAGGATATCTTTGGAACATCTTGCAGCCTTGTTTACCCCATAAAAACTTGCCTTTGAGCCACTTTTAAAACCCCTATTTATTTTGAACGAATTTCACAACCCTAGATCTGACTTCTTGGTTATTCTCTCCTTTCATGCACACTAAAACCCTAGCCGTCCATATATTTCCACCATCAGGACTTAGCGCAATAGGTGGTTCTTAGAGAAGTTCAACATCAGAATTGGTTCAAGGGTTTCCTCTCATGAATTTATTTTCACTCATGTTGTTTATTTTTGTTTTAATCTCTTTGAACATGATGTGTAACTAAATTCATAGCTGGGGATTTCGATGTAGCCTTGCAACATTGATCCATGTTTCTAATTTAAAGTATTAAGTTTATCAATCTGTTTCTTGTTTCATTCACTGAATCCATTGTTCAATTTGTTTGTCAATTTTAATGTTTGATCACCATTAGAGTTGCCTACAGATTATCTAGACAAGGTTATGGTAAATATCATGCTTTATCTTGTTAGACATGTGAATGAATGAAGAGAATGCTATGCAAACATCATGCTGTGTATTTTCTTTGGTTCTTTAACGTTTTCTTGCATGCTAATGACTCTTAACTTGGAACCAAAGTTGAACATCCCAACTAGGTTGCAGATTAGGAGAATTTGATCAAAACCACACATCATATGGCTGATCATATATATGTAAAATGAACGCTAGAAACAGGTTGGTAGTTGAGTACGGTTTAATTTTATAAACATGGAATTAGTTTTGCAATGGTGAGTTCGAAATCCCTGGTCTCTTCCCTATTCTTTCTACATCAATATATTATTCACCACTACATTCTTTTTGCATTGGAAGTTATTTTTCATTTACAACGCAAAAGCTACTTTCAAATTGTCACTTTCATTTTTAGTTAAGGGTTCTTTCACAACTAGTAATTTATAGAGGTCCAATCGGTCCCTGTGGTTCGACACCCTTACTTGTACCATTATACTAACCATATATTGGCACTTGGAAGGAACTCAACAATGCTCCCCACGTTTTGGACTCAATCCGAGATCGATTGGCCCATGAAATTGGACAATTTAGGTTCGTACGAAGTTCGTTCTGAAATGGAGTGGTTGGTGTATTGCATAGTTGTAGCGATTGGATTTCACTCAAAACCCACCAAATGACTCCTCCCACCGTATTTTGTTGATCCCCAAGTTTTGGACTCAATCTGATATCGATTGGTCCATGAAATTGGACAATTCAGGTTCGTACGAAGTTCGTTCTGAAATGGAGTGATTAGCGTATTGCATAGTTTTAGCCCTTGGATTTCTCTCAAAAGTCACCAAATGACTCCTCTCATCATATTACGATGTTCCCCAAGTTTTGGACTCAATCCGATATCGATTGGTCCATGAAATTGGACAATTCAGGTTCGTACGAAGTTAGTTATGAAACAGGGTGGTTGGTGTATTACATAGTTGTAGAGAATGGATTTCACTAAAAACCCACCAAATGAATCCGCCCACCGTATTATGATGTTCCGCAAGTTTTGGACTCAATCCGATATCGATTGGTGTATGAAATTGGACAATTCAGGTTTCTACGAAATTCGTTAAGAAATAGGGTGGTTGGTGTATTGCATAGTTGTACAGATTGGATTTCACTCAAAACCCACGAAATGGCTCCCCCCACCGTATTGTGATGATCCCCAAGTTTTGGACTCAATTCGATATCGATTGGTCCATGAAATTGGACAATTTAGGTTCGAACAAAGTTCGTTATGAAATGGAGTTGTTGGTGTACTGCATAGTTGTAGAGATTGGATTTCACTCAAAACCCACCAAATGACTCCTCCCACCGTATTATGATGATCCCCAAGTTTTGGACTAAATCCGATATCGATTGGTCCATCAAATTGGACAATTGAGGATCGTACGAAGTTCGTTATGAAATCGGGTGGTTGGTGTATTGTGTAGTTGTAGAGATTGGATTTCCCTCAAAACCCACGAAATGACTCCTCCCACCGTATTATGATGATCCCCAAGTTTTGGACTAAATCCGATATCAATTGGTCCATGAAATTGGACAAAACAGGTTCGTACGAAGTTCGTTATGAAATGTAGTGGTTGGTGTATTGCATAGTTTTACCCATTGGATTTCCCTCAAAAGCCACCAAACGAATCCACCCACCATAGTATGAAGCTCCCCACCTTTTGCACTCAATCCGATATCGATTGGTCCATGAAATTGGACAATTCAAGTTCGAACAAAGTTCGTTCTGAAATGGAGTGGTTAGTGTATTGCATAGTTGTAGAGATTGGATTTCACTCAAAATCCACCAAATGACTCCTCCCACTGTATTATGATGATCCCCAAGTTTTGGACTCAATCCGATATCGATTTGTCCATGAAATTGGACAATTCAGGATCGTACGAAGTTCGTTATGAAATAGGGTGGTTGGTGTGTTGCGTAGTTGTAGAGATTTGATTTCACTCAAAACCCACGAAATGACTCCTCCCACCGTATTATTATGATCCCCAAGTTTTAGACTAAATTCGATATCAATTGGTCCATGAAATTGGACAATACAGGTTCGTACGAAGTTCGTTATGAAACGAAGTGGTTGGTGTATTGCATAGTTTTACCCAATGGATTTCACTCAAGAGCCACCAAATGAATCCACCCACCATAGTATGATGCTCCCCAAGTTTTGGACACAATCCGATATCGATTGGTCCATGAAATTGGACAATTCAGGTTCGAACAAAGTTCGTTATGAAATGGAGTGGTTGGTGTATTGCATAGTTTTACCCATTGGATTTCACGCAAAAGCCACCGAATGACTCCTCCCATCATATTATCATGTTCCCTAAGTTTTGGACTCAATCCGATATCGATTGGTCCAATAAATTGGACAATTCCGGTTCATACGAAGTTCGTTATGAAATAGGGTGGTTGGTGTATTGCATAGTTGTAGAGATTGGATTTCACTCAGAAACCACGAAATGACTCCTCCCACCGTATTATGATGATTCCCAAGTTTTGGAGTCACTCCGATATCGATTGGTCCATGAAATTGGACAATTGAGGTTCGTACGAAGTTCGTTATGAAATGAAGTGGTTGGTGTATTGCATAGTTTTACCCATTGGATTTCACTCAAGAGCCACCAAATGAATCCACCCACCATAGTATGATGCTCCCCAAATTTTGGACACAACCCGATATCGATTGGTCCATGAAATTGGACAATTCAGGTTCGTACGAAGTTCGTTCTGAAATGGAGTGGTTGGTGTATTGCATAGTTTTCGCCACTGGATTTCAGTCAAAAGACACCAAATGGCTCCTCCCATCATATTATGATGTTCCCCAAGTTTGGGACTCAATCCGATATCGATTGGTCCCTGAAATTGGACAATTCAGGTTCGTACGAAGTTCGTTCTGAAATGGAGAGGTTGGTGTATTGCATAGTTTTTGCCATTGGATTTCAGTCAAAAGACACCAAATGACTCCTCCCAACATATTATGATGTTCCCCAAGTTTTGGACCCAATCCGATATCAATTGGTCCTTGAAATTGGACAATTCAGGTTCGTACAAAGTTAGTTCTGAAATGGAGTGGTTGGTGTATTGCATAGTTTTAGCCATTGGATTTCAGTCAAAAGACACCAAATGGCTCCTCCCATCATATTATGATATTCCCCAAGTTTTGGACTAAATACGATATCGATTGGTCCATGAAATTGGACAATTCAGGTTCGTACGGAGTTCGTTCTAAAATGGAGTGGTTGGTGTATTGCATAGTTGTAGAGATTGGATATCACTCAAAAGTCACCAAATGACTCCTCCCATCATATTATGATGTTCCCCAAGTTTTGGACTCAATCCGATATCGATTGCTCCACGAAATTGGACAATTCAGGTTCGTACGAAGTACGTTATGAAATGGAGTGGTTGGTGTATTGCGTAGGTGTAGAGATTGGATTTCACTCAAAACCCACCAAATGACTCCACCAAACGTATTATGATGTTCCCCAAGTTTTGGACTCAATCCGTTATCGATTGCTCCACGAAATTGGACAATTGAGGTTCGTACGAAGTTCGTTATGAAATGGAGTGGTTGGTGTAGTGCATAGGTGTGGGGATTGGATTTCACTCAAAAGCCACCAAATGACTCCCCCAAACGTATTATGATGTTCCGCAAGTTTTGGACTCAATCCGATATCGATTGCTCCACGAAATTGGACAATTGAGGTTCGTACGAAGTTCGTTATGAAATGGAGTGGTTGGTGTGTTGCATAGGTGTAGGGATTGGATTTCACTCAAAAGCCACCAAACCCAAACGAATTATGATGATCCGCAAGTTTTGGACTCAATCCGATATCGATTGGTCCATGAAATTGGACAATTCAGGTTCGTATGAAGTTTGTTATGAAATGGAGTGGTTGGTGTATGGCATAGGTGTAGAGATTGGATTTTACTCAAAAGCCACCAAATGACTCCTCCAAACGTATTATGATGTTCCCTAAGTTTTGGACTCAATCCGATATCGATTGCTCCACGAAATTGGACAATTCAGGTTCGTACAAAGTACGTTCTGAAGTGGAGTGGTTGGTGTATTGCATAGGTGTGGAGATTGGATTTCACTCAAAACAACCAAATGACTCCTCCAAACATATTATGATGTTCCCCCGTGTTTTGGACTCAATCTGATATCGATTGGTCCATGAAATTGGACAATTCAGGTTCGAACAAAGTTCGTTCAGAAATGGAGTGGTTGGTGTATTGCATAGTTTTAGTAATTGGATTTCACTCAAAAGACGCCAACTGACTTCTCCCATCGTATTATGATGTTCCCCAGGTTTTGGACTCAATCCGATAGGGATTGGTCCATGAAATTGGACAATTCGGGTTCGTACGAAGTTCGTTATGAAATAGAGTGGTTGGTGTATTGCATAGTTGTAGAGATTGGATTTCACTCAAAACCCACCAAATGACTCCTCCCACCGTATTATGATGTTCCCCAAGTTTTGGACTTAATCTGATATCGATTGGTCCATGAAATTGGACTATTCAGGTTCGTACGAAGTTCGTTATGAAATGGAGTGGTTGGTGTATTGCATAGTTGTAGAGATTGGATTTCACTCAAATCCCACCAAATGACTCCTCCCACCGTATTATGATGTTCCTCAAGTTTTGGACCCAATCTGATATCGATTGATCCATGAAATTGGACAATTCAGATTCGTACGAAGTTCGTTCTGAAATGGAGTGGTTGGTGTATTGCCTAGTTTTAGCCGTTGGATTTCACGCAAAAGACACTAAATGACTCCTCCAATCATATTATGATGTTCCCCAAGTTTTGGACTCAATCGGATATCGATTGGTCCATTAAATTGGAAAATTCAGGCTCGTACGAAGTTCGTTATGAAATGGAGTGGTTGGTGTATTTCATAGTTGTAGAGATTGGATTTCACTCAAAACCCACAAAATGACTCCTCCCACTGCATTATGATAATCCCCAAGTTTTGGACTCAATCCGAGATCGATTGGTCCATGAAATTGGACAATTCAGGTTCGTACGAAGTTTGTTATGAAATGGAGTGGTTGGTGTACTGCATAGTTTTACCCATTGGATTTCACCCAAAACCCACCAAACGACTCTTCCCACTGTATTATGATGTTCCCCATGTTTTGGACTCAATCTGATATCGATTGGTCCATGAAATTGGACAATTCAAGTTCGTATGAGGTTCGTTCCGAAATGGAGTGGTTGGTGTATTGCATAGTTGTAGAGATTGGATTTCACTCAAAACCCACCAAATGACACCTCCCACCGTATTATGATGTTCCCCAAGTCTTGGACTCAATCCGATTTCGATTGGTTCATGAAATTGGACAATTCAGGCTTGTACGAAGTTCGTTATGAAATGGAATGGTTGGTGTATTGCACAGTTGTAGAGATTGGATTTCACTGAAAACCCACCAAATGACTCCTCCCACCGTATCATGATCTTCCCCAAGTTTTGGACTCAATCCGATATCGATTGGTTCATGAAATTGGACAATTCAGGCTTGTACGAAGTTCGTTATGAAATGGAATGGTTGGTGTATTGCACAGTTGTAGGGATTGGATTTCACTCGAAACCCACCAAATGACTCCTCCCACCGTATCATGATCTTCCCCAAGTTTTGGACTCAATTCGATATCGATTGGTCCATGAAATTGGACAATTCAGGTTCGTACGAAGTTCGTTCTGAAATGGAGTGGTCGGTATATTGCGTGGTTTTAGCCATTGGACTTCTGTCAAAAGGCACCAAATGACTCCTCCCATCATATTATGATGTTCCCCATGTTTTGGACTCAATCCGATATCGATTGGTCCATGAAATTGGACAATTCAGGTTCGTAAGAAGTTCGTTATGAAATGGAGTGGTTGGTGTATTGCGTTTTTGTAGAGATTGGATTTCACTCAAAACCCACCAAATGACTCCTCCCACCGTATTATGATGTTCCCCGTATTTTGGACTCAATTTGATATCAATTGGTCCATGAAATTGGACAACTCAGGTTCGTACGAAGTTCGTTCTGAGATGGAGTGGTCGGTATATTGCATGGTTTTAGCCATTGGACTTCAGTCAAAAGACACCAAATGACTCATCCCATCATATTATGATGTTCCCCATGTTTTGGACTCAATCCGATATCGATTGGTCCATGAAATTGGGCAATTTAGGGTCTTAAGAATTTCGTTTTGAAATGGAGTGGTTGGTGTATTGCATACTTGTAGAGATTGGATTTCACTCAAAACGCACCAAATGACTCCTCCCACCGTATTATGATGTTCCCCGTGTTTTGGATTCAATCTGATATCGATTGGCCCTTGAAATTGGACAATTCAGGTTCGAACGAAGTTCGTTCCGAAATGGAGTGGTTGGTGTGTTCCATAGTTTTAGCCATTGGATTTCACTCAAAAGCCACCAAATGACTCCTCCAAATGTAGTATAATGTTCCCCAATTTTTGGACTCAATCCGATATCGATTGGTCCATGAAATTGGGCAATTCACGTTCGTACGAAGTTCGTTCTGAAACGGAGTCGTCGGTGTATCGTCGGTGTAGCCATTGGATTTCAGTTAAAACACACCAAATGACTCCTTCCATCATATGATGATGTTCCCCAAGTTGGACAATTCAGGTTCGTACGAAGTTCGTTCTAAAATGGAGTGGTTGGTGTATTACATAGTTTTACCCATCGGATTTCACTCAAAAGACGCCAAATGACTTCTCCCATCATATTATGATGTTCCCCAAGTTTTGAACTCAATCCGATATCGATTGTTCTATGAAATTGGACAATTCAGGTTCGTACGAAGTTCATTATGAAATAGGGTGGTTGGTGTATTGCGTAGTTGTAGAGATCAGATTTCACTCAAAACCAACCGAATGACTCCTCCCACCGTATTATGGTGTTCCCCAAGTTTTGCACTCAATCCGAGATCGATTGGTCCATGAAATTGGACAATTCAGGTTCGTACGAAATTCATTTTGAAATGGAGTGGTTAGTGTATTGCATAGTTTTAGCCATTGGATTTCACTCAAAAGTCACCAAATGACTCCTCCCATCATATTATGATGTTCCCCAAGTTTTGGACTCGATCCGATATCGATTGGTCCATTAAATTGGACAATTCAGGTTCGTACGAAGTTCGTTCTGAAATGGAGTGGTTGGTGTGTCGCATAGTTATAGCCATTGGATTTCAGTCAAAAGACACCAAATGACTCCTCCCATCATATTATGATGTTCCCCAAGTTTTGGACTCAATCCGATATCGATTGGTCCATGAAATTGGACAATTCAGTTCGTATGAAGTTCGTTATCAAATAGGGTGGTTGGTGTATTGCATAGTTGTAGAGATTGGATTTCACTCAAAACCTACCAAATGACTCCTCCCACCGTATTATGATGTTCCCCAAGTTTTGGACTCAATCCGATATCGATTGGTCCATGAAATTGGACAATTCAAGTTCGTACGAAGTTCGTTTTGAAATGGAGTGGTTGGTGTATTGTATAGTTTTGGCCATTTGATTTCAGTAAAAGAACACCAAATGACTCCTCCCATCATATTATGATGTTCCCCAAGTTTTGGACTCAATCTGATATCGATTGGTCCATGAAATTGGACAATTCAGGTTCGTACGATGTTCGTTCTGAAATGGAGGGGTTGGTGTATTGTATAGTTGTAGACATTGGATTCACTCATAAGCCACCAAATGACTCCTCCCACCACATTATGATGTTCCCCAAGTTTTGGACTCAATCCGATATCTATTAGTCCATGAAACTGGACTATTCAGGTTCGTACGAAATTCGTTCTGAAATGGAGTGGTTAGTGTATGGCATAGTTTTAGCCATTGGACTTCACTCAAAAGTCACCAAATGACTCCTCCCATCGTATTATAATGTTCCCCAAGTTTTGGACTCAATCCGATATCGATTGGTCCATTAAATTGGACAATTCAGGTTCATACGAAGTTCGTTCTGAAATGGAGTGGTTGGTGTGTCGCATAGTTTTAGCCATTGGATTTCAGTCAAAAGACACCAAATGACTCCTCCCATCATATTATGATGTTCCCCAAGTTTTGGACTCAATCCGATATCGATTGGTCCATGAAGTTGGACAATTCAAGTTCGTACGAAGTTCGTTTTGAAATGGAGCGGTTGGTGTATTGCATAGTTTTAGCCATTTGATTTCAGTAAAAGGACACCAAATGACTCCTCCCATCATATTATGATGTTCCCCAAGTTTTGGACTCAATCCGATATCGATTAGTCCATGAAACTGGACTATTCAGGTTCGTACGAAATTCGTTCTGAAATGGAGTGGTTAGTGTATGGCATAGTTTTTGTCATTGGACTTCACTCAAAAGTCACCAAATGACTCCTTCCATCATATTATGATGTTCCCCAAGTTTTGGAATCAATCCGATATCGATTGGTCCGTTAAATTGGACAATTCAGGTTCGTACGAAGTTCGTTCTGAAATGGAGTGGTTGGTGTATCGCATAGTTTTATCCATTGGATTTCAGTCAAGACACCAAATGACTCCTCCCCTCATATTATGATGTTTCCCAAGTTTTGGACTCAATCCGATATCGATTGGTCCATGAAATTGGACATTTCATATTCATGGTCGTATCAAGTTCGTTCTGAAATGGAGTGGTTGGTGTAATGCATAGTTTTAGCCATTGGATTTCAGTTAAAAGACACCAAATGACTCCTTCCATCATATTATGATGTTCCCCAAGTTTTGGACTCAATCTGATATCGATTGGTCCATGAAATTGGACAATTCAAGTTCGTACGAAGTTCGTTCTGAAATGGAGTGGTTGGTGTATTACATAGTTTTACCCATCGGATTTCACTCAAAAGACACCAAATGACTTCTCCCATCATATTATGATGTTCCCCAAGTTTTGAACTCAATCCGATATCGATTGTTCTATGAAATTGGACAATTCAGGTTCGTACGAAGTTCATTATGAAATAGGGTGGTTGGTGTATTGCATAGTTGTAGAGATCGGATTTCTCTCAAAACCAACCAAATGACTCCTCCCACCGTATTATGATGTTCCCCAGGTTTTGGACTCAATCCGAGATCGATTGGTCCATGAAATTGGACAATTCAGGTTCGTACGAAATTCGTTTTGAAATGGAGTGGTTAGTGTATTGCATAGTTTTAGCCTTTGGACTTCACTCAAAAGTCGCCAAATGAATCCTCCCATCAAATTATGATGTTTCCCATGTTTTGGACCCTATCCGATATCGATTGGTCCATGAAATTGGATAATTCAGGTTCGAACGAAGTTTGTTATGAAATGGAGTGGGTGGTTTATTGCATAGTTGTAGTTGTAGAGATTGGATATCACTCAAAACCCACCACATGACTCCTCCCACCGTATTATGTGGATCCCCAAGTTTTGGACTCAATCCGATATCGATTGGTCCATGAAATTGGACAATTCAGGTTCGTACGAAGTTCGTTCTGAAATGCAGTGGTTACTGTATTGCATAGTTTTAGCCATTGGATTTCACTCAAAAGTCACCAAATGACTCCTCCCATTGTATTATGGTGTTCCCCAAGCTTTGGACTCAATCCGGTATCGATTGGTCCATGAAATCGGACAATTCAGGTTCGTACGAAGTTCGTTCTGAAATGGAGTGGTTACTGTATTGCATCGTTTTAGCCATTGGATTTCACTGAAAAGTCACCAAATGACTCCTCCCATCGTATTATGGTGTTCCCCAAGTTTTGGACTCAATCAGATATCGATTGGTCCGTGAAATTGTTCAATTCAAATTCGTACGAAGTTCGTTCTGAAATGGAGTGGTTGGTGTATTGCATAGTTTTAGCCATGGGATTTCACTCAGAAGTCACCCAATGACTCCTCCCATCATATTATGATGTTCCCCAAGTTTTGGACTCAATCCGATATCGACTGGTCCCTGAAATTGGACAATTCAGGTTCGTACGAAGTTCGTTATGAAATGGAGTGGTTGGTGTATTGCATAGTTGTAGAGATTGGATTTCAATCAAAAGCCACCAAATGACTCCTCCCACCACATTATGACGTTCCCCAAGTTTTGGACTCAATCCGATATCGATTGGTCCATGAAATTGGACAATTCAGGTTCGTACAAAATTCGTTTTGAAATGGAGTGGTTAGTGTATTGCATAGTTTTGGCCGTTGGTTGATAACTCATATATTTATACATTTATACCATGCATTTCTAGTATATTTGTGATGTTTTTGAGTTAAACTTGTTGCGTTTTATCCTATTTTGTGTTAGTATGCAGTTGCATATACTTTAGGATCAAGTTGAAGGCAAAAGAAATGAAAACATGCCATTTTTGGAGCTGACCCTTATTCAAACGTGGAAACAAGTTTCGTGACCTGTTTTGAAGTCCAAATAAAGAATGCAAGGCGAACCTGGCTTGTTTAACGACTAAGAGCAGAATGGGAAAGAAATGGGGATTTCTAGCCTACTTTGGAGGTGCCAAATAAGGCAAAAACGTGCAAATAAAGGCTGATTCATTAAGATATCTTTGGAACATCTTGCAGCCTTGTTTACCCCATAAAAACTTGCCTTTTAGCCACTTCTAAAACCCCTATTTATTTTGGACGAATTTCACAACCCTAGAGCGGACTTCTTGGTTATTCTCTCCTTTCATGCACACTAAAACCCTAGCCGTCCATATATATTTCCACCATCAGGACTCAGCGCAAGAGGTGGTTCTTGGAGAAGTTCAACATCAGAATTGGTTCAAGGGTTTCCTCTCATGAATTTATTTTCACTCATGTTGTTTATTTTTGTTTTAATCTCTTTGAACATGATGTGTAACTAAATTCATAGCTAGGAATTTCGATGTAGCCTTGCAACATTGATCCATGTTTCTAAGTTAAAGTATTCAGTTCATCAATTTGTTTCGTGTTTCATTCACTGAATCTATTGTTCAATTTGTTTGTCAATTTTAATGTTTGATCACCATTAGAGTCGCCTACAGATTATCTAGACAAGGTTATAGTAAACATCATGCTTAATCTTGTTAGACATGTGAATGAATGAAGAGAATGCTATGCAAACATCATGCTGTGTATTTTCTTTGGTTCTTTAACGTTTTCTTGCATGCTAATGACTCTTAACTTGGAACCAAAGTTGAACATCCCAACTAGGTTGCAGATTAGGAGAATTTGATCAAAACCACACATCAGATAGCTGATCATATATATGTAAAACAAACTCTGGAAACAGGTTGGTAGTTGAGTACGGTTTAATTTTATAAACATGGAATTAGTTTTGCAATGGTGAATTCGAAATCCCTGGTCTCTTCCCTATTCTTTCTACATCAATATGTTATTCACTACTACATTCTTTTTGTATTTGAAGTTATTTTTCATTTACAACGCAAAAACTACTTTCAAATTATCACTTTCATTTTTAGTTAGGGTTCTTTCAAAACTAGTAATTTATAGAGGTCCAATTGATCCCTGTGGTTCGACACCCTTACTTGTACCATTATACTAACCATATATTGGCACTTGGAAGGAACACAACATTGGATTTCACTCAAAAGTCACCAAATGACCCCCCCAGCACATTATGACGTTCCCCAAGTTTTGGACTCAATCCGATATCGATTGGTCCATGAAATTGGACAATTCTGGTTCGTACGAAATTTCTTTTGAAATGGAGTGGTTAGTGTATTGCATAGTTTCAGCTGTTGGATTTCATTCAAAAGTATCCAAACGACTCCTCCCATCATATTATGATGTTCCCCAACTTTTGGACTCAATCCGATATCGATTGGTCCATAAAATTGGACTATTCAGGTTCGTACGAAGTTCATTCTGAAATGGAATGGTTAGTGTATTGCATAGTTTTAGCCATTGGATTTCACTCAAAAGCCACCAAATGACTCCTCCCATCATATTATGATGTTCCCCAAGTTTTGGACTCAATCTGATATCGATTGGTCCACGAAATTGGACAATTCAAGTTCGTACGAAGTTCATTCTGAAATGGAGTGGTTAGTGTATTGCATAGTTTTAGCCGTTCGATTTCACTCAAAAATCCCCACATGACTCCTCCCATCATATTATGATGTTCCCAAAGTTTTGGATGCAATCCGATATCGATTGGTCCGTGAAATTGGACAATTCAGGTTCGTACGAAGTTCGTTATGAAATGGAGTGGTTGGTGTATTGCATAGCTGTAGAGATTGAATTTCACTCAAAACCCAACAAATCACTCCTCCCACCGTGTTATAATGTTCCCCAAGTTTTTGAATCAATCCGATATCAATTGGCCCATGAAATTGGAAAATTCAGGTTCATATGAAGTTCGTTCTGAAATAGGGTGGTTGGTGTATTGCATAGTCGTACAGATTGGATTTCACTCGAAAACCACGAAATGACTCCTCCCACCATATTATGATGATCCCCAAGTTTGGGACTCAATCCGATATCGATTGTTCCATGAAATTGGACAATTCAGGTTCCTACGAAGTTCATTATGAAATGGAGTGGTTGGTGTATTACATACTTGTAGAGATTGGATTTCCTTCAAAATCCAACAAATGACTCCTCCCACTGTATTATCATGATCCCCACGTTTTGGACTAAATCCGATATTGATTGGTCCATGAAATTTGAAAATTCAGGTTCGTACGAAGTTCGTTATGAAAGGGGGTGGTCGATGTATTGCATAGTTTTTCCCATTGGATTTCACTCAAAAGCCACAAAATGACTCCACCTACCATAGTATGATGTTCGCCACATTTTGGACTCAATCCGATATCGATTGGTCCATGAAATTGGACAATTCAGGTTCGAACGAAATTCCTTATGAAATGGAGTGGTTGGTGTATTGCATAGGTTTAGCCACTGAAGTTCACTCAAAAGACACCAAATGACTCCTCCCATCATATTATGATGTTCCCTAAGTTTTGGACTCGATCCGATATCGATTGGTCCATGAAATTGGACAATTCAGGTTCGTGCGAAGTTTGTTGTGAAATGGGGTGGTTGGTGTATTGCATAGATGTAAAGATTGGATTGCACTCAAAACCCACCAACTGACTCCTCCCACCGTATTATGATGATCCCCAGGTTTTGGACTAAATTCGATATCGATTGGTCCATGAAATTGGACAATACAATTCCGTACGAAGTTCGTTATGAAATAGAGTGGTCGGTGTATTGCATAGTTTTACCCATTGGATTTCACCCAAAAGCAACCAAATGACTCGACCCATCATAGTATGATGATACCCACGTTTTGGACTCAATCCGATATCGATTGGTCCATGAAATTGGACAATTCAGGTTCGAATGAAGTTCGTTATGAAATGGAGTGGTTGGTGTATTGCATAGTTTTAGCCATTGGATTTCACTCAAAAGATACCAAATGACTCCTCCCATCGTATTATGATGGTCCCCAAGTTTTAGACCCAATTCGATATTGATTGGTCCATGAAATTGGACAATTCAGGTTCGTACGAAATTCGTTATGAAATGGAGTGGTTGGTGTATTGCATAGTTGTAGAGATTGAATTTCACTCAAAACCCACCAAATGACTCCTCCCACCGTGTTATGATGGTCCCCTAGTTTTTGACTCAATCCGATATCAATTGGTCCATCAAATTTGAAAATTCAGGTTCGTACGAAGTTCGTTCTGAATTGGAGTGGTTGGTGTATTGCATAATTTTAGCCATTGGATTTCACTCAAGAGACAACAAATGACTCCTCCCATCATATTATGATGTTCCCCAAGTTTTGGACTCAATCCGATATGGATTTGCCAACGAAATTGGACAATTCAGGTTCGTACGAAGTTTGTTATGAAATAGGGTGGTCGGTGTATTGCATAGTTATAGAGATTGGATTTCACCAAAAGCCCACCAAATCACTCCTCCCACCATATTATCATGTTCCCCAAGTTTTGGACTCAATGCAGTGTCGATTGGTCCATCAAATTGGACAATTCAGGTTCATACGAAATTTGTTCTGAAATGTAGTGGTTGGTGTATTCCATAGTTTTACCCATTGGGTTTCACTCAAAAGTCACCAAGTGACTCTTCCCATCATAGTATGGTGTTCCCCAAGTTTTGGACTCAATCCGATATCAATTGGTCCATGAAATTGTTCAATTCAGGTTCGTACGAAGTTCGCCATGAAATATAGCGGTTGGTGTATTGCATAGTTGTAGAGATTGGATTTCACTCAAAACCAACCAAATGACTCCTCCCACCGTATTATGATGTTCCCCAAGTTTTGGACTCAATCCGATATCGATTGGTCCATGAAATTGGACAATTCAGGTTCATACGAAGTTCGTTCTGAAATGGAATGGTTAGTGTATTGCATAGTTTTAGCCATTGGATTTCACTCAAAAGTTACCAAATGACTTCTCCCACCGTATTATGATGTTCCCCAAGTTTTGGACTCAATCCTATATCGATTGGTCCATGAAATTGGACAATTCAGGTTCGTTCGAAGTTCGTTATGAAATGGAGTGGTTGGTGTATTGCATAATCGTAGAGATTGGATTTCACTCAAAACCCACCGAATGACTCCCCCCACCGTATTATGATGTTCCCCAAGTTTTGGACTCAATCCGATATCGATTGGTCCATGAAATGTGACAATTCAGGTTCGTACGAAGTACGTTCTGAAATGAAGTGGTTGGTGCATTGCATAGTTTTAGCCATTGGATTTCAGTCAAAAGACGCCCAAGTTTCGGACTCAATTCGATATCGATTGGTCCTTGAAATTGGACAATTCAGGTTCAAACGAAATTCGTTATGAAATGGAGTGGTTGGTGTATTGCATAGTCGTAGAGATTGGATTTCACTCAAAACCCACCAAATGACTCCTCCCACCGTATTATGATGTTCCCCAAGTTTTGGACTCAATCCGATATCGATTGGTCCATGAAATTGGACAATTTAGGTTCGTTCGAAGTTCGTTATGAAGTGGAGTGGTTGGTGTATTGCATAGTCGTAGAGATTGTATTTCACTCAGAACAAACCAAATGACTCCTCACCGTATTATGATGTTCCCCAAGTTTTGGACTCAATCCGATATCGATTGGTCCATGAAATTGGACAATTCAGGTTCGTACGAAGTTCTTTCTGAAATGGAGTGGTTGGTGTATTGCATAGTTTTAGCCGTTGGATTTCACTCAAAAGCCACAAAATGACTCCACCTACTATAGCGTGATGTTCGCCATGATTTGGACTCAATCCGATATCGATTGGTCCATCAAATTGGACAATTCAGGTTCGAACGAAGTTCGTTATGAAATGGAGTGGTTTGTGTATTGCATAGTTTTAGCCACTGGATTTCACTCAAAAGAGACCAAATGACTCCTCCCATCATATTATGATGTTCCCCAAGTTTTGGACTGAATCCGATATCGATTGGTCCATGAAATTGGACAATTCAGGTTAGTATGAAGTTCGCTATGAAATGGAGTGGTTGGTGTATTGCATAGTTGTGGAGATTGGATTTCTCTCAAAACCCACCAAATCACTCCTCCCACCGTATTATGATGTTCCCCAAGTTTTGGACTCAATCCGATATAGATTGGTCCAAGAAATTGGACAATTCAGGTGCGTACGAGGTTCGTTCTGAAATGGAGTGGTTGGTGTATTGCATAGTTGTAGAGATTGGATTTCACTCAAAAGCCACCAAATGACTCCTCCCACAGTATTATGATGTTCCCCAAGTTTTGGACTCACTCCGATATCGATTGGTCCATGAAATTGGACAATTCAGGTTCGTACGAAGTTCGTTCTGAAATGGAATGGTTAGTGTATTGCATAGTTTTAGCCATTGGATTTCACTCAAAAGTTACCAAATGACTTCTCCCACCGTATTATGATGTTCCGCAAGTTTTGGACTCAATCCGATATCGATTGGTCCATGAAATTGGACAATTCAGGTTCGTTCGAAGTTCGTTATGAAATGGAGTGGTTGGTGTATTGCATAATCGTAGAGATTGGATTTCACTCAAAACCCACCGAATGACTCCCCCCACCGTATTATGATGTTCCCCAAGTTTTGGACTCAATCCGATATCGGTTGGTCCATGAAAGGTGACAATTCAGGTTCGTACGAAGTACGTTCTGAAATGGAGTGGTTGGTGCATTGCATAGTTTTAGCCATTGGATTTCAGTCAAAAGACGCCCAAGTTTCGGACTCAATTCGATATCGATTGGTCCTTGAAATTGGACAATTCAAGTTCAAACGAAATTCGTTATGAAATGGAGCGGTTGGTGTATTGCATAGTCGTAGAGATTGTATTTCACTCAAAACAAACCAAATGACTCCTCACCGTATTATGATGTTCCCCAAGTTTTGGACTCAATCCGATATCGATTGGTCCATGAAATTGGACAATTCAGGTTCGTACGAAGTTCGTTCTGAAATGGAGTGGTTGGTGTATTGCATAGTTTTAGCCGTTGGATTTCACTCAAAAGCCACAAAATGAGTCCACCTACCATAGCGTGATGTTCGCCACGATTTGGACTCAATCCGATATCGATTGGTCCATCAAATTGGACAATTCAGGTTCGAACGAAGTTCGTTATGAAATGGAGTGGTTGGTGTATTGCATAGTTTTAGCCACTGGATTTCACTCAAAAGAGACCAAATGACTCCTCCCATCATATTATGATGTTCCCCAAGTTTTGGACTCAATCCAATATCGATTGGTCCCCGAAATTGGACAATTCAGGTTCGTGCGAAGTTTGTTGTGAAATGGGGTGGTTGGTGTGTTGCATAGTTGTAGAGATTGGATTTCACTCAAAACCCACCAACTGACTCGTCCCACCGTATTATGATGATCCCCAAGTTTTGGACTAAATTAGATATCGATTGGTCCATGAAATTGGACAATACAGGTTCGTACGAAGTTCGTTATGAAATGGAGTGGTCGGTGTACTGCATAGTTTTACCCATTGGATTTCACCCAAAAGCCACCAAATGACTCCACCCATCATAGTATGATGTTACCCACGTTTTCGACTCACACTACTACAAAAAGTGAAAAAGAAGACCAGAAAACAACGACGGTCTAAGTGAAAACCGTCGTGGTTTTTAAAAAGACGACGGTTCTAAAAACACCGTCGTGTAATACAACCTTAGACAACTAAAAAATAGTTCAAAAACAACGACGTACATAATTAAACAACCGACGTCTATTTGAAACAGTTTTCCGCAGTGTAAAATCAATGCCAACAAAGAACGGCAGAAGTTATGAATCGAACGACGTAGAAAGTAAAGACGACGATTTCAATAAAAACCGCCGTTTTTACTCATAAAATAAAACGACGAGGTTTTCGTATAAGACGCCGTATAATTACAAACAAATCCACGGCTTTAAAATACAAAATATCGCCGTATTAAATTAATGTACAACGACGGAAAATATAAATATATGGACGTCATTCTCGTATAGTTCTACGACGTTATCTTTAAATCGTACAATAAAATGTAACGTCGTATTTATTCATTTTATACGTCGTACCTTTAATTTTAACCGTCGTCTTAATAAGAATTTTTGTTAACAATTTTTTTCTTTGATTTTCTTATCCTACGTCGGTAGATCTACTTAATGACAAGAATTGAAATAACCACGACGGTTTATATAGAAAACCGCCGACATAATCAGATTTGTCTGAGATCCCAAGGGTTACGAAATCTTACCAGATGGAACTCTGTTCCACATCATAATCTTAACAGATGACACAGATTTGCAATCAGAGAGATAATTTTTTGGAAGTTGATGATGTGTGTGCGTTTGTGTATCTACAAATATTATACCTAACGTCGTTGCAAATTTGCAATCAGAGAGACAATTTTCAACGACGGTTATATTATACCTAACGACGTTTAAAAAACAAATCAACGTCGCTAAACAAATATATTACGTCGTCTTAGTCTTACTTAAGACGACGAAAAACGACGACAGTAATAAAAAAACAGTCGTTGTTTTTATATTGTTATTTTATTTAAATATGTCCTCCAAAAAAGAAACTTTACATATTCCAGAACATTAATTTCCTTCATTTTAAATTTCCTCCGGAAAAAAAAACTCTATTTATAACGCACTGTAATTGAAAAATAAACTGAAAGGTCACGGGAAAAAAAATTCTATTCATAATTTAAAAATTCAAATCCACGTCGGTTATATTAAACATAACGACGTTAAATGAAAAGATTCCACGTCGCAAAACAAATATTGCGTCGTGTTAGTTAAAAACGACGGCATAACAAAAAACCGTCGTTGTTTCAAACTGAATTAATTTAAAATTTATTCGGGAAAGCAAAATCTATTTATAATTTCCTCGGGTTAGTAATATTGCGTCGTGTTAGTTTACAAATTCAAGAACATTAATTTCCCTCATTTTAAATTTTCTCGGGAAAGAAAAATCTATTTATCACGCTTTGTAATTGAAAACTAAAACTGAAAGAATTCGGGAAAAAAAACTCTATTTATAATTTAAAAATAAAATCCACGTCGGTTGTAGTACACTTAACGACGTTTAACAAAATAATCTACGTCGGTAATTATAAATCTACCGCCATCTTACCTTAATATAGACGACGAGAAAAGACGACGGTAGAACAGAAAACCGCCGTTGTTTCAGTTTCTTTAACAGTTTGGTCCTTTATCTTTCTGTAGGACTTGTATAGTTCAAAGCATTGACAATGTCTTCATCATATCTCCCAGCAACTACTGATTCGATTGCTCATGCTTTAGAGGCCATCTGAAGCCATTTCTATTCTTTATCGCATTCTTGAAACCCATCTTCTTCTTCTGAAGCTCTATGGATAAAGGAAGAGGCTATCACAAATCTGACGGATCTTCTTAGCCAAGAAAATCAAGCAGATTTCCCCTGAGAAGCGAACTTTCCTTCGACAGCGAGTGGAGGCCAGGCTTGCATCTCTTTTGATGGAAAGCAAGGAGTATTCAGAAGCACTAAGTGTCCTATCAGGCTTGATCAAGGAAGTGAGAAGGCTAGTTGACAAGCTTCTTCTTGTGGACATATATTTGATGCGAGTAAGCTCAATTTCTCTTTGAGAAAGACATCTGTTGATGCTCAAAATGGCCCGGCCAATATCGAGTCCAACTTAGTGATTAGATGTGCTGAGTCTTCAGCAGAGAAGAGGGCTGAGGCCCTTGGTGAAATGGGTTGGTGAGAAACCTGTAGAAGGTAAAAAGAGGAGAAGCAATCGTTAAGCTTCGGACACCGGTGTGGTGCCGGCCGAAGGCTCTCCGATGCCTAAGTCAGTTACGAGTAGTAATTCTGGCAGAGTAACAGTAAAAATGGGAGAGTAGTCGTCCTTTGTACCTGGGTACTGTTCCCTATTTATAGGGAGGTGAAAGTAGGAGTTTTGCACAAAGTTCCAATGTGGAACTTTGTGCAAGCCATTGTGGTGGCGACACGTGTCCTGGAGATTAGGTTTGGCAGCTGAGAGTTTCGGCAGGTGTCTGGCACCTCAGAAGTGTGTCTTCCTTCGGCATGGGAGAAGGCGTGGCTGCCTTGGTGCTAGTCGCTTTGATGCTGGGTCTGCTCGGTTCATTATGGTGTAAACAGTAGTCCCCCAAGTTCGCGGTCGAGAAGTAACTTCTGGGTTGGGAACTTGTGAGTTTTTGTAATTGTAACCGAGCATTCCAGCTTCATTGGGAGCCGCAGGGCACTCCCTAGTCCCCCAAGTTGGCAAGCTAGGAGTTGCGTCAACACATGGTAGCAGGGTACCTGGGTACTTGGGCATGTTGCAGATAGGATGGGAGCTGGGTCCCTAGGGGAGCCAGACCTTCGAGGGAGCCGGGTACTTTGAAAATTTTGGAGACTCCAATTCTTTCATGGCTCCTGCCGTTCGGCAAGGGTCTAGCTCCCTTTTTTTTTTTTTTTTTTTTTTGGGAATGGCCGGGCCATTTGGGATTTTTGGACCTCCCCACAAAGCCTCCATGGCCCTTGCCGTTCGGCAAGGGTCTAGCCACATTTGTTTTTTGTTATTCCCCGGGAGCTAGGCCATTTTGGTTTGGGCCTTCGGCATGGGGCTGGAGTTGGGCTCAAAGTGGGCTAGGGTTTTGAGAGGGGCTAGGGTTTTAAGAGGGGTATAAAAATGGGATGATGGTGATGCCGTTCGGCAAGGATCCATTCGGCAGGTTGAGGTAGAACAAAATTTTTGAAATCCAATCTTGCCGTTCGGCAAGTTCTTGGAGTCCCGGTCTTGGAGTCACGGCTGTGGAGTTGCTGTCCGAGGGCTCTGGAGGTGCAGATCGGCAGGTGCTGCGGAGGTGGTCCGAGGGCTCTGCAGGTGGCTGAGCTTCGGCAGGGCAGCTGGAGTTCTTGGGGGCTGAGCTTCGGCGGCAGCACGGGGGTTGAGAACCTTCGGCAGGGCAGCTGGAGGAGCTGGGCGTTGAAACTTGCCGATCGGCAGGGTCTGGTCGAGGTGCAGTTGAGGTGCTGCGGAGATCGAAGTAGAGCTGCGACTGATCTTGCCGTTCGGACGAAGGGGCTGGAGTGCTGTTTCGGCAGGCGCAGCGAGGCTGTGCTGTCCGAGGAGTAGCTACTATCCGAGATATAGTGTTGGCTGTGTTCACGCTTCGGCAAGGGTCCGTGGAAGATTGAATTTCCTAGGACCTTGCCGTTCGACAAGGAGCTTGGCGACGTTGGGCAGTTGAGCACGGCTGGTGGTTTCGGCAATCTAGGTGTGCAGCAGCACCGATTGCGATTTGTCTTCGGCAAGGGTGATTGGGCCTAGCTGGACGAGTGGTCTTCACGAGCTGGGCCGAAAAATAGCTGGGTGTGGAGAGTAGTGTGGCCGAAAATAGCCGGGCCAAAAAATAGCTGGGCCGTCCATAAGGCAGGTGAGCCCCTTATTTATTGTTTCGTGGGCCTTGCCGTTCGGCAAGTCCATTTATAATATGTGGTGGAATTGGCTTGGGTGTCTTGATCAATTTGGGCCTGGCCTTGTAATAGGATTGGGCGCATGAAGTAGGCTAGTGAACTTGGAATTCTGAGGGCCTCCACTTTGTTTTTGCACGGGCCTTGCCGTTCGGCAAGGCCTCTAAGTTTCCCTCAATTTTTGTTTTTGGTTTGTGTATTTTGAAAATTGAATTTCAAATTGTGTGTAGGTACAAGGGATTTAGGAGGGAATATGAAAGGGTGCTAGGGTTTGCTCGTGAAACGAGGCGTGGTACCCTTAGGTGGCTATAAAAAGGAACTTGGGTGGTGAAGGCATCACACTTGGCTTGAGTTGAGAAAAATTGTGAGAATTTGAGGAGGAGGAGAAGAGATTTCCGGCGAAGGTTTTGTGGTGGTGCTTGTGGCTGAGGTGATTTCCGGCGACTTGTACGTGGTGGTACGAACAAGGTTAGACCTTATTTCGCTTGAACTTTTGAATTGAAATGTCTTGTTTTGCATGAACATGTTGAAGGTTAGGAAGAACACATTGAACATGAGCATGAACATGATGAACATGTTGAACATATGTATGAACATGTAGAATTCTTGCCTGGCATGAAGATTTGGCAAATTTTTGTTGTTGTGGTTCGATCCTCTCTGCATGTGCATTTAGTTCCTTTTTCTTGTTTTTCCATATTTGTAGATGTCTGAAAGTTCTGATAGGGAAAGTCTTGACCCCCCTGCCTTCGGCGGGGATGATACTGAGAGTCAAGAGCCGAGTCAATATATATGTTCTGAAGAGGAAAGTTCAGAGACAGAGGGTATGGTGGAAGGAACCATAGAAAGTAGGATGATAGGGCCTGGGGGTGAGAGGGCTGAGCCATCGGGAGACTCTGGGTCGGCTGCATATAGGGAGATGCAGAGAAATTATATAGAGTTAGAGGCTATAGCAAATCGGGTTCTAGCCTTACCTCAGACGCAAGAAGTGGGTTCGAGCAACCAGGCATCACCATCAGGGTCTGTGGGTATAGCCGTGGCTTCGGTGTCAGAGGGATTAGACATCCGGGTTGGTGTCCCGTTGCCGAGGCGGAATACACTTACAGAAGCGAAATTGGCCCAGCTACGAACAGATTTTTGTGTGCCAGCCTATGTGGGCTTGAGGTTACCCACGGAGGCTGATGTAGTCAGATATCCTTCGGATGGCTACGTGATGATTTTTACAGATATGTATCGGCATGGCTTCAGACTACCGTTTCATCCGTGGGTTCAGATGATGTTGGCCAAGTTGGGGTATGCACCGGGGCAGTATAATCCCAACTTTTGGATTCTTCTTCATGGGGTGTATATCGCCTGGTGGTTGGCTGGGTTAGGGGAGCCAACGTTTGAGCAGTTCATGTACCTGTACTCCATTTCGAAGCAACAGGGGAATTTTGGCTGGGTACAGGCCAATTGCCGAAAGGCGAAGGAGAGGGGCTATTTTATTGGATACAAGCCCACGACGCAAAAGTCCTGGAGGAACAGGTGGTGCTTGGCCTATGGGGACTGGGAATGTCCTCCAGGGAAGAGCGTTGTCCAGCACATTCCTACCCACTTCCAGTCTATAGGTCCTTGCCCCATCCCTTAAGATTGTCCAATGCCTGATTGTGTTGTTTTGGCTCCTATTTTTGGTTCTGTACTTCCTCTGTGCCAGTGTAAATGGCTAACTAGTTTCTAACTCTTGATGCAGGTTCAGTGAAGTAGGGCCCTATCTCCAAGGAGCAAGAAGACGAAGTTGAGTGGGTGAGGGCGCAGCTATCAGAGACTGAGCGTGAGTGCAGGAACCTAGTCACGCAGAAGAATTTGTTTGAGTCCGGACTGCTGCAAGGAAGTAAGTACCTGGGTTATCTTTTCGTTGTGTGCTGAACCTTTTGTGGTTGTGACTAATGTAGTTGTGTTGTTTGTTTATACAGTGGCTGGCATCATAAGGGGGAGCACGAAGGTGGCCGTAGACATTGATGAGGCCGAGATGCAGAAGCGGCTGAGGGAGTCTCGGGCCAAGAAAGCTGAGAAGAGTGCTGGAAAACGACCCAGGGATGATGATGAAGGTCGGGTCGCGGACGTGCTGGGGAAAAGGAAAGCCTTGGAGGAGGCTCATCAGCGTGTGATGGGGTCAGGGCCGAGACTGCCGCCTTTTGATCTGCAGGCACCGCCGAAGCTACCCTTCGGCATGGAGGACGTGTTCGCTGAAGGGGTAGAGAAGGTAGACTTCGGCAGGCTACGCCAGCAGAAGAAGGAGGTCAACCTGGCTATGCACCGGCAGGAGGTGCCTTTAGTGAACGTCTTCCTGGAAGGCGTGAAGAGCGACCCTGAGGCCCTGGCGAGGACTCCAGCCACCTCCTTCATTGACCGGGCCCAAAAGACGATCCTCACCTCTGCCTATGTAAGTGTTTAGGCCCTTTTTGAATGTATTTGTGTGGATTGACTAACATGGTTTTTGTTTTGCAGGCCTTTGGCGAGATGTACGTCAGCATGGCCAAGGCTGACAAGGAGATCCAGAGGCTGAAGAGGCGGGATGAGCTAGCCAAGAGCAAAATGGCGGAGGCGCAGGAGGCCATCCGAGAGAAGAACGCCTTGCTGGTTCAAAAGGCGGCCCTGGCCAGGGAGGTGGAGGAGCTGAAGAGGTCGAAGGCCGAGGAGGTGGCTGCTGCCGAGTCGAGACGATTGAGTCCTTCCGATCCTCGGAGGAGCTAAAGAGCTATATCATGGACCGACTGGTTGATGAGCAGCTTCGCTGGGAAGATAGGTTGGTTAGGTTCAACCCCTCGGTGGAGATTAACTTTGACACCAGTGGCGAGCCTCCTGCACAGACCCCTCCTGCTGATGCGAGCGCCCCGACACCAGAGGCTGAGCCAGCCACTGAGGATGCCCCTTCGACCGAGTCCTGAAGGCGTTGCCTTCGTGATGTGTTATAGCTATTTTGTACTCTAGTGATTGTGTTGGAACACTCGTTTGTTGTTTATTTTGGTTATGTATGCACATTTGTCCTTGCCAGGAGCAAGGCTGCTTTGATTTATGATATATGACTTAGTTTGATATCAATTGTGTTAAAAATGAGAACAATGTGAGTTCATGAGAATGAGCCTGAGTCAGGCATTTCATTGAAATAGATGCCGAAAGGCAGAAGGTACAAGTGGTCTAGGGTCTAGATACCTTACGTCTAACTTACAGTAAATAATCAAGACCAAAGTATTGTCCTAGGGTCTAGATATGTTTACTTGTAATAGTACTTGAGGTGGTCAGCATTCCACGGGTGAGGCAGCGTCTTGCCTGTGGAATCACGAAGCTGATAAGTGCCGGGGCGGCAGATTTTGATAATCTCGTAAGGACCTTCCCATGTAGGGCCGAGGGTACCTTCGTTAGGATTTTTGGTAGCCAAGGAAACCTTGCGCATGACCCAGTCCCCCATTTGGAAAGCACGGGGCTTGACTCGGGAGTCATAGTATTTGGCGATGCGTTGCTTGTACGCGGCATTGCGCATGCTCGATTGGTCCCGGAGTTCATCAATGAAGTCGAGGTTGAGGGCCAACTGCTCGTCATTGGCCGTGGCATCATAAGTGGAGGTTCGGTATGTGGGCTGGCCAATCTCTACCGGAGCCACGGCCTCGGTTCCAAATGATAGGGAGAACGGCGTTTCACCCGTGGATGTGCGGAAGGTGGTGCGGTAGGACCAGAGTACTTCTGGGAGTAGTTCTGGCCAGCAGCCCTTGGCTTTGTCAAGTTTTGTCTTGAGGGTCTTCTTGATAATTTTGTTCACGGCTTCGACCTGGCCATTGGACTGTGGATGGGCTGGGGAGGCGAAACACAGACGAATCTTGAGGTTGGAACAAAATTGTTTGAATTTGGCGTTGTCAAATTGCCGGCCATTGTCGGTGACGATGGAGTTGGGGATGCCGAAGCGACATACAATGTTTTGCCACACAAAGGATTCAATGCGAGCCGCAGTGATGGTGGCCAAGGCCTCGGCCTCAGCCCACTTGGTGAAGTAGTCCACGGCCACAACTGCATACTTGACTTGGCCCTTGCCCTCTGGCATCGGTCCAATGAGATCCAGTCCCCATTGGGCAAATGGCCAAGGGCTGACCATTGCAGTCAACGGTTCAGCCGGGAGTTGTGGGATGTTGGCAAATCGCTGACACTTGTCGCATTTCTGGGTGAAGGCCTGGGCGTCAGTGTGGAGTGAAGGCCAGAAGTATCCTTGGCGGATTGCCTTATGGGCTAGCGAGCGTGCGCCCGAGTGGTTGCCGTAGATGCCTTCATGGATTTCTCGGAGGACATAGTGACCCTCCTCTGGAGTCAGGCATCGGAGGTATGGAAGACTGAAACCCCGCTTGTATAAGGAGCTGTTAATGATCAGGTAACGGGCAGAGCGATGGCGTACGCGTCGTGCTTCTGCCGGATTAGCCGGTAGTGTTTGGTTCTGTAAGAACTGGAGGATGGGGTCCATCCATGTGGGGCTGTGATCAATAGTGCAGATGAGTGGGGCTTGTGCTGGGCTGGGCCAAAAACTCGATGTGGATGTGGCGACCCAGTCCCTGCTCCAAGGCTGATGCCAACCTGGCTAGTGCATCGGCATGGCTATTCTCGGAGCGCGGCACTTGCTTGAGAGAGTGGGCGTGGAAGGTCGCCAGCAGGTGCCGAGCGTGCTGGAGGTAGGCCGTCATAGAGGGATCCTTAGCCGTGAAGTCCTGGTTGACCTGGTGGACCACGAGTTGTGAATCGCTAAATATCTGAATTTGCCTGGCATCCATCTCTTTGGCTAATCGAAGACCAGCTATGAGTGCTTCGTATTCGGCCTCATTGTTGGAGGCTTGGAATTTGAAGCGAAGGGCGTACTCGAGGGCAACCTTGTCTGGGGAGATGAGAACGAGGCCGGCCCCACAGCCCTGGGCATTAGAAGAGCCGTCTACGAATAAGGTCCACAGGGGCTGGGTTAGGTCGAGATTGCCTTCGGTGGGGGTTTGGTCCTGGCTGGGCGGGGGATTGGGTTCGGGTATGAGCTGGGTAGCTGCGGAAGCTTGGGGCTCCGTGAATTCGGATATGAAGTCAGCAACGGCCTGTCCCCTCATAGCCGGGCGGGGTTTGTAATGAAGATCAAACTCGCCCAGTTCAATGGCCCATTTGACCAGCCTCCCAGAAGTTTCTGGGTTCTGCAACACCTGTCGGAGTGGTTGGTTGGTTAAGACATGGATGGTGTGAGCTTGGAAATATGGTCGGAGGCGTCTTGCCGAGACGACCAGGGCGAACGCCAATTTTTCGATGTCTGGGTACCGAACTTCGGCATCTTGCAATGCTTTACTAACATAATGCACTGGGTGCTCCGCGTGATCTTTTGATCGGATGAGCACAGAGCTAACAGCCGAAGCTGAGATGGAGAGATAAATGACGAGGATGTCTCCGTGCTCAGGGGTTGACAATAAAGGGGCCCGGCCCATATACTCCTTGAGCTCGCTGAAAGCCGTGTCGCATTCAGCAGTCCAAGTGATGTTTCTTTTGGTGCCTTTAAGAGCCTTGAAGAATGGGGCGCAGCGGTCAGTGGCTTTGGAGATAAATCTGGTCAGGGCTGCGACACGCCCTGTAAGGCTTTGGATATCTTTGACCGTCTTAGGTACCGTCATGTCTAAGATGGCCTGGATCTTTTCTGGATTGGCCTCAATGCCCCTCTGGCTGATCATGAAGCCAAGGAATTTTCCAGAAGCCACCCCGAATGCACATTTGGTGGGGTTGAGCCTCATTTTGTACTGCTTCAGGATGGCGAACATGGTAGAGAGGTGAGGGATGTGTTGGTCAGCTGTGCGACTCTTGACTAGCATGTCATCGACATAGACCTCCATGGTATTGCCAATCAGTGGGGCGAAGAGCTGATTCACCAGACGCTGATAAGTAGCCCCGGCGTTTTTGAGGCCAAAGGGCATCACCTTATAGCAGTAGAGGCCGCGGTCCGTAATGAAAGAGGTGTGGGCCTGATCTTCGGGGTGCATGAAGATCTGGTTGTATCCTGAATAAGCATCCATGAAGCTAAGGAGGGCGTGGCCGGCTGTGGCGTCGACTAGCTGGTCAATGCGGGGTAGCGGGAAGCTGTCCTTTGGGCAAGCCCGATTAAGGTTGGTGTAGTCGACACATATGCGCCAGCCCTTTCTTGGCTTGCGGACCATCACGACATTAGCCAGCCATGTAGGATAGTCAACCTCCCTGATGAATCCGATGCTACTCAATCGTTCCACCTCCGCCCTCATGGCCTCATAGCGCTCGGGATCATAAGCGCGACGCTTCTGTCGGACTGGTATGACGGCAGGATTGACGCTAAGCCTATGAGATATGATGTCTGGTGAGATGCCAGGCATGTCATTGTAGGACCAAGCGAAGACTTCGAAGTTGAGGCGGAGGAAGGCGACCAGGTCAGAGCGAAGCTCTGGCGAGATGGAGGTGCCGATCCGGACTTGTCGATCCGGGATATCGTCATGGAGGGGAACCAGCTCCAGGTCCTCCATAGGTTCGGCCTGCGGTGCGATGGACTCCTCCCTTGGGTCTTCAGGTGGGTCTGTGCCAGCTTGAGGAGGGGCGGGAGCCATGGTTACCGAAAGGGCCTCGCTCCTAGGTTGGCGATTGGTGGATTTTACTGCTGAAGCATAGCAGCTTCGGGCCCCGAGTTGGTCGCCGCGCACCGTGCCTGGGCCATTAGGAGTGGGAAACTTCAACAGCAGCATATGCGTGGAAATAAAAGCTCTCATTTGGGCCAGGGCTGGGCGGCCGAGGATGACGTTGTAGGCTGTGGGACAATCGACGATAAGGAAGGGGGTAGTGATCGTCGTCCGCTGGGGTGCGGCCCCAATTGAGATAGGGAGATGAATGCTGCCAATGGGCTGGACCACATCACCCGAGAAGCTCACAAGGGGTGTGATGCTTCGGTCGAGTAGGTGAGGCGGGACCTGGAGTTCATTGAAGCACTCGGCAAACATCACACTGACCGAGCTGCCAATGTCCACCAGGATACGCCCAACGTCGAAGTTAGAAATGTCAGCCCGGATAATGAGTGGATCGTCATGGGGGAGGATAACACCACGCTCCTCCTCCTCGCAGAAGGTAATGGGGGCCCAGCCAGTCCTATGGGTCTTTGGCAATCGTCCCTGCTCGGTGGTGAAGACCTGGTGCGCATAGGTGGAGCGGACATAATGTTTGATGGAATTGTTGGAGGTGCCAGCCAGGGTAGGACCTCCGCTGATGGTGGAGATCATGTTGATTTGTCGTTGGTGAGGGTTAGGCGGGGCTGGTATGTTGCGCACATAGTTGTCCAGCTTACCCTCCCGGATGAGCCCTTCAATTATGTTGCGCAACGCAACACAAGACTCGGTGTCATGGGCGCTGAATTGATGAAAGCGGCAGAAGACCCCCGTGTTTGGCATTGGCTTGTTGGATGGTCTCCGGGGGGGTGGCTTGGGGATGATGGGGGCTTCACGCACCAGGACGTTCTCATAGGTGGTGTTGAGGGTGGTAAATACCTCGAACCTGGGCCTGGGTGTGAATGGAAGTGGGGCCCGATCAGCAGGTCTAGGAGGGTTGCCTCCGCTAGAGTGGTGGTGGTTGCCATGTCTGCCACGTTTGTTATTACCAAAGGGATGCTGGTAGCTATCCTTCCGCTTATGTTGTTGGTTGTCCTGAGTACTCGGGGCAGGGGTAGAATGCTGAGGTGGGGTTGGGGCGGGTGCTGAAGCAGGTGGAGGATCAGCGAAAGCGTTGCGCATCAGGTTAGCTGGGCCACGCTTGGTATTGAAGTATTCGGCCTTAGCATGGATTGCTGCCTGCTTCATCAGCTCTGCATATGTGTTCCAACTGTTGCTATGGACCAGGTAGCGGAAGTTGAACTCGCGGAGGCCGCTCTTAAAAGCGCCGAAGGCGGCGCGATCGTCAGTGTCTGGGCAGCGGGAGTATTCATGACTGAAACGGGCTGCATATTCCCGAAGGGGTTCGTCCTCAGCCTGCCTAAGCATATACAAGTCGTCGGCAGAATATAGGCGATCAGTCTCGATCATAAAATGGTCCAGGAACGTCTGCTTGAGACTATCGAAGGAGTTGATGGTGCAGGGGTGGAGCCTGTAGAACCAATTCAGGGCCGCGCCGCTGAGGGTGGAAGGGAAAAGGAGGCACATGCCTTCATCAGTGAGGCCTTTGCACCCAAGGGCAGACTGGAAGGAGTGGATGTGGGTGAGAGGGTCCTCCGTGCCAGTGTAGAAAGCGATGCGGAGTGGCTGGATATCTTTCTCCTGGTGGTAGTGGAGGATGCATTCGGTAAATGGCCCGGGTCGTGGTTTTGCCCAGAGGGGTTGATGGCTGCGATGTTGTTCGCTTTCCAGGCGCCGGACCTTTTCGAAGAGAAGCCTCATGGCCGGGTCGGCATGAGGAAGAGTTTCAGGCGCCAAAGGCCTAGGGGCGGGGCAGACAGGGACTGGGGATTGTTCCCAATTTTCCAGCGCCCCGGTGTGGTAATTTGGCTGGGTCTCTGAATTATAAAAGTCCCAAGTATCCGAGTCCCCGACACCTTCCTCGTCGGGTATGCGGACGGGGGCTGGCGAGAGGCCCAGGTGTGTCACCCGTGGGACTTCGAGGTTGACAGGGATAGGGATCGGCCTTGGCTGACGGTCCGAGAGGCGATCCCTGCAATCTTGGTAGATCCTGACTGGTTCAGCTGAGCAAGCCCAACGTTCTGGGTGAGGTCTTGCTGGGCATCCTGGGTGTGAGTCCTTTCCCAGTTCCGCTTTAAAACACGGTAGTCATGTTCTAGCTCAATGTTCCTGCAATGAAGGTGCTCGTATTTTTCTGACATTTTAGTGACACTGTCGCGGAGGCGCTCTATTTCTGCCTGGAGAGTGGCATCTTCCGAAGATTTCCTTCTAGAAGTACCATCGCGGGGGGTATGATGCTGGGTATCGCGGCTATCCTCGGTCGGCATAGCAGAATGTGGGGTGAAGAAGAGGCGACGGGGCCTGAGGAGTGAAGGAGCCAGCTGGGCTGATAAAGAAAGAAGGGATTCAAGTGTCGACTTCCCACAGACGGCGCCAAACTGTTGATGCTCAAAATGGCCCGGCCAATATCGAGTCCAACTTAGTGATTAGATGTGCTGAGTCTTCAGCAGAGAAGAGGGCTGAGGCCCTTGGTGAAATGGGTTGGTGAGAAACCTGTAGAAGGTAAAAAGAGGAGAAGCAATCGTTAAGCTTCGGACACCGGTGTGGTGCCGGCCGAAGGCTCTCCGATGCCTAAGTCAGTTACGAGTAGTAATTCTGGCAGAGTAACAGTAAAAATGGGAGAGTAGTCGTCCTTTGTACCTGGGTACTGTTCCCTATTTATAGGGAGGTGAAAGTAGGAGTTTTGCACAAAGTTCCAATGTGGGACTTTGTGCAAGCCATTGTGGTGGCGACACGTGTCCTGGAGATTAGGTTTGGCAGCTGAGAGTTTCGGCAGGTGTCTGGCACCTCGGAAGTGTGTCTTCCTTCGGCATGGGAGAAGGCGTGGCTGCCTTGGTGCTAGTCGCTTTGATGCTGGGTCTGCTCGGTTCATTATAGTGTAAACAACATCCAAATTATTGTCTTTGAGACGTGAGAGACTGAGAGAGGAAGAACTTGGAACCCTAAATGTAAACCGAAAATGAATGAAAGCGACAAATTTATAGAATAAATTTTTAAAACCAACGGCGGTCCTTACAAAAAAACCGCCGTTTAAATTGTAAAATCAACGTCGGTATGATCGACGTATATTACAGAAATCCACGTCAGTACATTAATAAAAACGACGTGTTAAATAATCTACCATGACGAGAGTTATTACTTATGTACTTTAATTTTTGAGTTTACTACGACGGTACCTACAACACTACTGTCGTATTTATTTACCACGTCCGAAATTAAATGTACCGTTGTATTTTGTAATTTATACGTCGTAGTTATATGTAACCGCCGTATTATTTTTTTGAAATGGTTTTATATGTAAGCAACTTTTCGTCTACCTGACATACACATGCGCTGTTTCCAAACCCGATTAAAAATTTCGATCTCCCAGAGAAAACTTTTAGACTTTTTTCCTTGTCAGAGCACTGTCAGAGTATCTCATCGTCTTCCTCTCGTCTTCTTCGTCGTCTCTGAACTTAAACATAATCTTCCTCTTGCTTTCATTGCACGCAAAAGGTAAGCTTTCATTTTCACTATTTTGGTTGCTGTTTTGCATGCTCATACGTTTTTTGTTTGAAAAATATTTTTACCTTTTTTCTGGCCAAAATCATTTTACTTCTTTCCAAGTTCGATAAAATATACAGACAAAGAGGGAAAGTTTCCAACTTTGAAGACAACTACCTCAACTAAATAAGACGACGGTAGCTTCTTATTTACGTGGTTAAATATGTAGACCACGACGGTTCGTCAGTCGTTCTAGCGTCGTCTGAAAATTGACAAAGTTGTTTTTAAAATTATAGTCTTTTTTTTATTTGCTTGTTTAATTGCAGGTTTGATTTCTCTGAACAATGGTTTTTGTTTTTCCCTAATTTGATAAAATATAAAGAAAAAGAAAGTAGGGTTGGTATCTAATATAGATGACAGTATCTTATTGTTTTACGTCGTGTGAATGTTAATACCACGACGTCATATTAAAATACCGTCGTCTATATAAGATTCCAAAACTTTCTTTCTTGGCCTTGTATTTTATCAAATTAGAAAACAAAAACCATGGTTCAGAAAAATCAAATCTGCAATCAAACATTCACAGAGAAAGAAAGAAGGGTTTTGGATCCTTATATAGACGACGGTATATTACTACTGACGTCGTGTGAACATCAATACCACGACGTTATATAAATATTTCGTCGTTTATAGTTAATTATTATATAAATATTTCGTCGTTTATAGTTAATTATCACGTCGTTTATAGTTAATTATTTCGTCATTGTTTAATTACCTTGGTTTTAAACATTTATTACGTCTGAGATTATTTCATTGCGTCGTTTAAAATCATATCATACGTCGTATTTTATTCACTTGCAGTTTTGTCTGTAAAAATGGTTTCTCACCAAGACCAAAGTAAGGATTCTGGCTCCAAGAAAAATGGAGGTAAAGACCAAAGTAAGGATTCTGGCTCCAAGAAAAATGGAGGTAACGAGCTTGGAATGGTACCTCCTCAAGAGAAGTCTTCGAAGAAGATGAAGTTTGCTTCATCATCTGCTGAGACAGAACCAACCAGCACGACAACAATCTCTGATGATTCAAAGTCTGGTCGAGGTATGAGCACAATGCCTCGTGTTGTGAAGAGAAAACTTCAGAAACTGAGGCCAATTGTTGAGTACAATAAAAGGGGGAAAGGAATTGGCCAAGCACATAGTGAGATGCAGTCCTACATTGGTGTGTTGGCACGCTCCAGAGTTCCACTTGTGGACATGAAATGGGCTCAAATCCCCAAGGATATAAAGGAGCAGATTTGGGAAGCAGTTGACATTGCTTTTGTGGTAGGTCAAGGGGGCAAGAGCTCTGTGTTAGCTTCTGCTGCCAAGAAATGGAAGGATTTCAAGTCTACACTAACGAGGCATTATATCCTTCCATACACCAATGACAGGGAGAGATTAAGCCAACCCCCTGAAACATATAAATTCATAGAGAAAGCACAATGGGATGCCTTTGTAGCTTCAAGGTTATCCAAAGATTTTGAGTCTGTGCATTCTCAACATGCACAGATTAGGGAGAAACTTGAGTACAATCATCGATTGTCTCGAAAAGGATATGCTGGTTTGGAGGATCAATTGGAGGAAACCATGCCTGTGGTAGAAATTGATCGATCTACCTTATGGAAGAGAGCTAGACAGGACAAACATGGTAACATCCCGGATCCAAAGGTGGCAGAGAAAGCAAAATTAATTGTAAGCCTACTCACTCTGTTTTAAATTTTTATTAAACTGTGAATAATTCTTATTACGTCTTATGTTATATTTTGAGTCGTGTGAATGATATTACCACGTCGAAATTTTTTAAAAAACGTCGTTAAAGGTCTAAATAGGAATCACTACTCTGTTTTCTGTAATTATAGCATAAGATGTCGGTGGTTCATTTTCGCGTCTTTTGTATTGAATTACTACGTCGAAATGTTTTAAACAAGGTCGTTAAAGGTGTGAATATTGAATCATCCCTCTGTTATCTGTAAATAAAGCATAAGACGTCGGTGGTTTATTCATTTCGTCGTTTTAAAAACTAACCACGTCGGTATAACTACCGTCGTGATAAATTATAATAACGTCGATTTATATGTTATTGCGTCGTGTGAAATTATATAATACGTCGTTTGTATATAAATAACCGTCGTGTGTTTTTGTTCTTACTTTTTTATATATCTTTGTTTTAGGATGAATTGCAAAAACAAGTCTCGGAAGGCAAAGTCACTGTTTCTGGCAGCAATGATGTGCTGACCATGGCTTTGGGCCCCGAGCATCCAGGCAGAGTGAGAGGAGTAGGTGCTGGGATCTCACCAAGGCAATATTTCAATTTACCCAAACCACAGAGAGTGAGCTTTGACGACCGTTTGAAGGACAGTTTAAGAGTTCTCCTTCAAGAAGAGACTAAAAAGATGGAAGCTAAGGCAAGGGAAGAGGCTTTAAGGATGGAGGCTAGAACGAAACAATTGGTAGAGGCTGAGAGGGAGCATTTCCTGAGTCAGCTTTCCCAATTAATTCCCAATTTTGATCCAAGCATGCTTAAACCCAGAATTAGCCAAAGTCCCAAAAATCCAATGTCTGACAAAGCAAGCTCCTCTGGAGGTGATGTGAGATCCCAGCATTTTGAGGATGATACTGCCAAAAATGGGAAACATCAGGAAGAAAAGGTAACATATCTGAACTTTGAATTCTCTGTTTTTTTAAAAACCATTAGACGTCGTTATTATTAATAAAACCGTCGTTTGAAATACATACCACGACGATTTTAAAAATAAACCTTCGTTTGTATTTCAATACCACGTCGTATTTAGTTTACTTGTTTTACACGCCATTAAACGTCGTTATTTTTAAAACTTTGTGGTTTTTAGACGACGGAGTTAGTCATTCCCGACGTAATAGATGAAGAGAAGAAAGAAGAAAAATAAGATGAAAAGGAGAAAGAAGATGACGACCAGGTATGTTCACATAACTTTGCCTTTTTTATTTGTTTTTCAAAATTCCAGACGTCGATATTTTTCTTTAAACCGTCGTTTGTTTACAACTTAGACGGCGGAATTTTTTTCTAAGACGTAATAAATTATTTACCACGACGGTTTCTTCACCGTCGTTTAAATTCTTTTCAGACGACGTTTTATTCCTTAAACCGTCGTTTTTATTGAATTACCACGTCATTTTTTTTATTTCTTTAAACAGGTTATTAAAGTTGTTGATTATTCAAATATGAAGGCGCCATCTTCTTTAAAATCCCTTTGTCGTTATGTGGAAACGACACTCGTGCCTCAGGATAAGACCCTGCACTTTACAATTGATAAGGAGGTGTTTGGTCTAGAGCGCGATACCTTCCTCCTGTTTGAAGATATTACACAATTTGCAGGCATGGAAGAAATAGGAGCCACTGTCATTGCTGTATATATGAGGTTTGTCATTCTAAAATAATACGTCGTTGGTTTATTTATTGCGTCGTCTTAACCAACTAACCACGTCGTTAGTATGTACCGTCGTGATAAATATATTATAACGTCGTTGTCTATTTCAGTACGTCGTGTGAAATTTTATAATACGTCGTTTTGTTATACATAACCGTCGTGTGTTTTTTTGTATATATGAGGTTTGTCATTCTAAAATAATACGTCGTTGGTTTATTTATTGCGTCGTCTTAACTAACTAACCACGTCGTTAGTATGTACCGTCGTGATAAATATATTATAACGTCGTTGTCTATTTCAGTACGTCGTGTGAAATTTTATAATACGTCGTTTTGTTATACATAACCGTCGTGTATTTTTTTGTGCTGACTTGTTTATATTATTTTATATATTTAGGTACTTACACGATGTTTTGAAACGAGCAAATATGTGCAGCATGGTTGGCTTTATCGACCCTGCTACAGTTAGTGCCAGGTCTGGCACAATAGCTGATAGATCACGCCTACTAGCAGCTCGACTTCAGAGGACTGACGGTGAACAGATTTTCCTGATGCCTTACAATCCAGGGTTAGTCTCCTTAATAGGATTTTGTTTTTGTGATTTTCAATAAATGACAGCGTATAAACTAACCACGTCGGTGTTTTATTTTATTGAGTCGTTTGAAACTACTAACCACGTCGGTAGTTATTTATCGTCGTGATAAATGCATAATGTCGTCGATTGCTACTTTATTTCATCGTGTGAAATATTATAATACGTCGTTTTTGTAAATAACCGTCGTTTTTATATTAATTTTGTGCAGCTGTCATTGGATCTTGCTGATTGTAAGAGCAAAGAGAGAAACGGTCTATTTTCTGGATCCTCTGCCAGGAAATCGTGTGGTCGATGAAGAGGCCAAAAACATTGTGAACAGTGCTATAAAAATTTATAATTCTCACATAGCCAGACCAGGCCGTAAGGCAGTCATTTGGAAAACTCTGTCAGGCACACCAAAGCAACCCAGCAGTGTCGAATGCGGGTATTATGTGATGCGCTTCATGAGGGACATCATCATGGATCCTTCCTTGGGGTTTGAGAAGAAGGTAAGAAGAAATTACCTTCATACATTTTACGTCGTTTTTTGTATTATCAACGACGGTCATGTAAAATTACCGTCGTTGAATAGATATAGTACGTCGGTTATGAAAAATATCGTCGTCTGTGATTGAATTTCTTTTTATTTATAAACCCTAATAGTCATTGTTTATGCAGTATGCCAAGGGAAAACAGGAAGCGCCATACCCCCAAGAAGCAATTGATGAAGTCCGGAATGAATGGGCAGAGTTTGTTTGCCTTCACCTGGAATAGGGGAATTATTGAACACTTGATATTTATGTATAATGTACAAATTTTGTCTATAATATATAATGTAAAAATTTGTTGAGGTTTTCTTAAATTAAAAAAAAAACAAACATACAAATTGCGTAACCGACGTGTAATACTTTTCCAACGACGTAATAAAGTCAAAAGCCGTCGTTTTTTGTTGTTTCGTTTTAAACAAATCCGACGTAAAAGGATATTTAGACGACGTTCTTTGAACAATTGAGTCGTTTATGGTTTACAACGTCTTCAATTTCTTAAGGGTTCAGGGTAGTACTTTGTAACGACAGCGGTTAAGTCGTGGAATATATATTTTACGTCGGATAGTTAAATATCCGCCATGGTTTCTCATTTAAATGACGTCATTTTAACAACTTAGTCGTCTATTACAATTTACAACGTCTACAATTTATTAACACCGACGTGGTTTGTTGTTGTGATAAGAATATTTTATTATTTTTATATCAAAATATTCAAAATAAATTTAAAATAAATCAGAAAAATGCAAAGTCAACTCCTATGAAGTCATTGATATATTTTCTTCCCCCTAAACCTTGAAAAAATTCATTTTGAATAACAAAAATTTAAAATGACCATCCAAAACAAAATTGTTTTGATGAGTCATAAAATCACTTCTAGTTTTATGGTTTAGGGTTTAGAGTCTAGGGTTTAGAGATTAGGGTTGTTATTTATTGGGGTTTATTTTTAAAGTATAATTTTTGGGTAGTCTAGGGTATATATTAGGCTGTAAAACCATAAACCCTTTTATAAACTTAATTTTTAAAATTATATAATTTAGTTTTAAGGGTTTAGGGTATTAATTGTTAACGACGGTGGTTGAGTCGTGGAATACATATGTTACGTCGTGCTGTAAAATATCCGACATGGTTTCCACTTTAAACGACGTCATTTTAATATGTAAGTCGTCTATTATAATTTACAACGTTTTCAATTTCTTAACCCCGACGTGGTTTTTCAGTCGTCTTTATATCAAAATATTCAAAATAAATTTAAAATTAATTCGAAAAATGAAGCGTCAAAATAAACGGCGTTACGTTCAGTGTTTCCGTCGTGGAATATTACATTTACGTCGGTTCTTGTAGAACTTTCGCCATGGTTTTTCTTTCGACGTTTTAAAGAGCGCGCGCTCTAAAAATTTTCGCGCGCCCTAAATTTTTTTATATTTGGCTCTTATTCTTATACTTCTAACCCTGAACCCTAAAATTTTCAGATTTCGCGCAACATAACATTCGCTCTCTCACTTCTGCTCTAATTAAAAGTTGCACTCTCCAGGCTCCGTCGAATCTGTGAGCTCGTCCAACCTGTAAGTACAAACCCTATCTTCCCCTTGTAAATTCATTGAATGATATTAGGTTGTTTTGTTAAAGGGTTTTAGGTATATGCTTTGCGATCTGTTAATAATGTGCTTATAGGTATGGGTTCATGGATTTTCTGTTTAATGGGTTCATGGATTTTCTGTTTAATGGGTTTATGGATTACATTATCTGTTATGTTGAATTGGGAATGGATTTAATTTTGTCGGATCTTTTAATCACCCTATGTTATGTTGAATTGGGAATGGATTTATTGTTTTCATGCTTGGTTTCATGTATATGTTGGTTTCTTGCTTGGTTTCATATATATGTTGTGTTCTTAATGGGTTTTGGGTTCTTGAAAATAAACTGAGACACGATGCCTTTTTAGGCATACGACGACGATTACACGACGGTTTATGAAAAAACCGTCGTTGTATTACTTATACACGACGGTTTTTTCATAAACCGTCGTTTGTATTACTTATATTAGACGACGTCTGTTGAAAATCCGTCGTCTATATATGCCAAATACGTCTGTTTTTGTTTAAAACCCGTCGTCTCTGTTGTGTATTACTTGCGATTAGATCATTGTATAATCTGCTATAGTGATGGTCATTGCCTGTATTTTCACTTTATTATAGATAATAGGTTATAGTGTCGGAGATGGATAAGTCATGGATGCACTCGGATAGAAGATCGAAGGCATATGAATTTGGGGTGGAAGCATTTTTGAACTTTGCTGTAGAAAATCTTCTAACTACAACACATATCCGTTGTCCATGTGTTAAATGTGTTAATTTGAAGTTGTTTGGGGTTGGAATTATAAGGGATCACTTATACTTCAATGGAATTGACCAAAGCTATAAGAATTGGACATTTCACGGAGAACCTTGGGAAGCAACTACTAATGCTAGTAGAAATGTTGAAGAAGATGATGGCCATAGTAGGTACAGTTTTGTGTCTGAAGAAATTGATATGGATGATAATGATTTTGGTGATTTTGGTTCCGATCCGTATGAGTTTGCCAATGTGATTGGGGATGGAGATCAACCAGTGTACCCTGGTTGTAGAAAGTACACGAAGTTATCGGCATTAGTGAAGTTGTATAATTTGAAGGCAAAATATGGGATGGGTGATGTCTGTTTTACAGAATTATTGATACTTCAAGGCGATTTGCTTCCAGAAGGAAATACAATACCAACCTCTATGTATGAGGCTAAAAAGACTTTGTGTGCATTGGGGCTGAGTTATGAGAAAATGCACGCATGCCCCAATGATTGCATCTTGTATAAGGAGTATGAGGATTCAACTAATTGTCCTACTTGTGGTATCTCAAGGTGGAAGGAAGGCAAAGATTCAATCTTGAAAGAGGGTGTGCCAGCGAAGGTGGTGTGGTATTTTCCTCCAATTCCAAGGTTTAAAAGGATGTTTCAATCACATGAGACAGCTAAGAGTTTGACTTGGTGGCATGCTGCTAGAAAATCAATTGACGGTCAGATGTCTCATCCGGCGGATTCCTCGTCTTGGAAACTTCTTGATGATAAATGGCCTGAGTTTGGTAATGAGCCGAGAAACTTGAGATTGGCTCTTTTATCTGATGGATTCAATCCCCACAGTTCTCTAAGTAGCAGATATAGTTGTTGGCCGGTTATCTTAGTTACATATAATCTCCCTCCATGGCTGTGCATGAAACGAAAGTTCATGATGTTAACCTTATTGATTTCCGGTCCTAAACAACCCGGAAATGATATAGACGTCTACTTGGAGCCTTTGATTGATGATTTAAAATCTTTGTGGGATGGGATTAGAGGAGTGTATGATGCACATAATGGAGAATACTTTACACTCAGAGCTGCATTAATGTGGACAATTAATGATTTCCCCGCCTATGGAAACTTATCTGGTTGTGTTGTTAAAGGATATAAAGCTTGTCCAATATGCGGCGATGATACACCTAGTCACAGGTTGAAAAATGGCCACAAAATTTGTTACATTGGGCATAGAAAATGGTTACCAATCAATCATCCATATAGGAGGCAACGTGCAGCTTTTAATGGGAAACCTGAATATGGCATACCTCCCGAGCCATTAACCGGAGAAGAAGTGCTGCATATGGTTGAAAATGGTGACAGAGTTTGTTGGAAGAAGAAATCAATATTCTTTGATCTCGAGTATTGAAAATACCTTCCTGTGAGGCATGCCGTAGATGTTATGCACATTGAGAAGAATGTTTGCGATAGTATTATTGGTACATTGCTGGAGATCCCTGGAAAAAATAAAGATGGGATTGCTGCTCGATTAGATTTATTGAACATGGGGGTCAAAACTGATTTGCAACCCGAGTATGGAGAAAGACGTACTCGTTTGCCTCCTGGGCCTTGGAATTTGTCAAGAGCAGAGAAGAGAGAGGTTTGCAATTCTTTCTACGGTATGAAGGTCCCTGAAGGTTATTCTTCAAATATTAAAAATCTTGTATCTTTACAAGATTCAAGACTTCTTGGCCTTAAATCACATGATTGTCATACCTTAATGCAACAATTGCTCCTTGTGGCAATTCGTTCTGTTTTGGAGAAGCCTGCAAGGTATGCAATAACTCGTTTGTGCTTCTTCTTCAATGCTATATGTGCAAAGACTGTTGATGTTTCCAAGCTAGATAAGTTGGAAGAAGATGTAGTAGTTACTCTGTGTTTGCTTGAGAAGTACTTTCCCCCTTCATTCTTTGATATCATGGTTCATCTAGTAGTACATCTTGTCAGAGAAGTTCGTCTATGTGGGCCAGTATATTTTAGGTGGATGTATCCGTTTGAAAGATATATGAAAGTGCTGAAGGGGTATGTTCAGAATCGTACTCGTCCCGAAGGTTGCATTGCTGAGCGGTATATAGCTGAAGAAGCGGTAGAGTTTTGTACTCAGCATTTATCTGATGTTAGTACAGTTGGAGTGCCTTCAAGCCAAAAGATGGGACTTTCAAAGCCATTATCAGGTTGCACAGTGAGCGTAGTTGATCAGGACCTGTTGAATCAAGCACATCTATATGTCTTGGAGAATACGGAGGAAGTCCTACCTTATATCGAGTACGTATGAGTTTTATTCTTTACGTTTCCATTTTAAATTATTTCTTATGTTTATCTTCTATATTTGGGACCGTAATGCTTGAATTTTTCGTGTCATGTAGGCAACATATGATCCACATCAAGACTGCTTATCCAAAATTTAGAAAGAGAACAAAGTGGCTGCAGGATAAGCACAATAGCACTTTCATTCAATGGCTACGCTTCAAGGTATATGTTTTTGAATAACATATTTCTCTTTTAATTTTCTTCTTATTTCTATGTTAGATTGAATTAAGATATATGATTAATTTGCAGGTTCAAAGTGAACTTGAGGAAGACAATCATGGCGTATCAGAAAATTTAAGGTGGCTAGCAGCTGGTCCAAACATGGCAGTGCCATTATATAGGAGCTATCTTATTAAAGGTATTAAATTCAATATCAAGGCACAAGATGATATGCGGACAACTCAAAATAGTGGAGTTTATTTACTTGCACATACCATGCAAGTTGCTAGTGCCAAGGATAAAAACCCAATTCTCTCAAATATGGGTTTCTATGGTGTCATTCAAGAAATTTGGGACCTTGACTACCAAAAGTTTACAATCCCAGTCTTTAGGTGTGATTGGATAGATAGTTCTGGTCTTGTAATCGACGAACTTGGATTTACCCTTGTAGATTTGAGTAAAATTGGACATAGGAATGACCAATTTGTTTTGGCTTCTCAAGTCAAACAAATATTTTTTGTTGACGACCCGATGCATCGTGGTTGGTCGGTAGTGTTATCAATGCCTAATAGAGAATATAATGATGTTATTGGTGATGAAGTCTTAGGTGATGTGATAATTGAGTGTGAGCCATTTACTAGAGGGATGCCAAATGTTGACACATTTGATGAACTGGTGGGTGAGTTAGGCGGTCAAAATATTCGAGATGGGTGTGAAGATATATGGATTGAATGATGCTTATGTAATTGGCAGTGTATGACATTAATTTTGTAATATATTGTAATGTGATTTCTTCACTTTCTACGCTCAAATAAAACACGATGTTATTGTGAACCAGTTATTCAGCATATTTACCGACGTCTTAAAGCAACGTAACAATGAAGAACCACGACGCTATTGTGAAGCAATTATTCAGGATATCACGTCGGGGAAGGATTAAGAACCGCCATGTAATTCAAAATAACACGACTCCAATCCCATAATACCGACGTCTAAAAAACGAGATATATAATCTGAACGTTAAAAAATACGACGTCATCATACATTTTCCACGTCGCAAGTTCTTTTATAAACGAAGAGGAACGAAATGAATTCCGACGGTAATTCATTATAACCGCCGTCTAATATCAATTAAACGACGTTATTTGTAATACGGCTCTCATCATAATCAACGCCGTCTATATGTTCTGTAATATGGCTCTCATTTATTTGGAACCGACGTTGTTTAGAAGTTCAACGTCGTCTATATTAATAAGTGCGTCGTGAGTAATGAATACATATAAATACAACGTCGACTACATAAACGCCACCGACATTGTTTCGCATTCAACGTCAACTATATAAATACATACGTCGTAAATAATGACACTGACAACTATTTCCACGTCATCTTTTTTAGAAAAATCGAAGTGGAAAATTTATTTCACGACGGTTGTTTGTAAATAAGAGACGTAGTAGATTTCAATAACGTCGTCTTCTCATGTATTTAAAGACGTCATATTTTTTCTTGTCGTGAAAATTGTATTTGACGGCGTAGTGTTTTAGTTGTCGTCGTTGTATGTCTATCTTGCGGCCTTGTTCTTTTAATATGTGTCATATTTTTCCTTTTTAACGACGGTGATTTGTTTGAGTTGGTCGTCTATTCTCATCCTCGACTATTTTTTAGAACTTTAGCAGACTAAACACGTCTGTTTTTATTTTTTTTCGACGTTGTTTTATTTAACAACGTCTAATATTTATCGTCGTTGTTTGTTTCTGAAAATAGGACGTATAAATTTTGTAATACGACTCTCATATATTTGTAACTGACGTTGTTTCGTTGTTCAACGTCTACTCTATAAATACATACGTCGTAAATAATGACACTGACAACTATTTCCACGTCATCTTTTATAGAAAAATCGAAGTGGAAAATTTATTTTACGACGGCTCTTTTTATATAGGCGACGTAGTAGGTATCAATAACGTCGTCTTCTAATGTATTTAAAGACGTCATATTTTTTATTGTCGTGAAAATGATATTTAACAGCGTCTTATTTTAATTTTCGTCGTTGTATGTCTATCTTGCGGCCTTGTTCTGTTAATATGTGTCATATTTTTCCTTTTTAACGACGGTTTTTTTAGAGAGTTGGTCGTCTATTCTCATCCTCGACTGCTTTTTTAGATCTTTTTGCAGTACAAAGACGTCGTTTTGTATTTGTTGATGACGTTGTATATTGTAACAACGACGGTGATTTAGCGTCGTGGTTTATGAGGGAAAAGATGACGGTGGATTCCACGACCATTGAAAAACCGAATACACGACGGTGATTTACCGTCGTCTTTTTGCTTTTTTGTAGTAGTGTCAATCCGATATCGATTGGTCCATGAAATTGGACAATTCAGGTTCGAATGAAGTTCGTTATTAAATGGAGTGGTTGGAGTATTGCATAGTTTTAGCCATTGGATTTCACTCAAAAGATACCAAATAACTCCTCCCATCATATGATGATGTTCCCCAAGCATTAGAGTCAATTCGATATCGATTGGTCCATGAAATTGGACAATTCAGGTTCGTACGAAATTCGTTAGGAAATGGAGTGGTTGGTGTATTGCATAGTTGTAGAGATTGAATTTCACTCAAAACCCACCAAATGACTCCTCCCACCGTGTTATGATGGTCCCCTAGTTTTGGACTCAATCCGATATCGATTGGTCCATGAAATTGGACAATTCAGGTTCGTACGAAGTTCGTTATGAAATGGAGTGGTTGGTGTATTGCATAGTTTTAGCCATTGGATTTCACTCAAAAGGCACCAAATGACTCCTCCCATCATATTATGATGTTCCCTAAGTTTTGGACTCAATCCGATATAGATTGGTCCATGAAATTGGACAATTCAGGTTCGTACGAAGTTCGTTATGAAATGGAGTGGTTGGTGTATTGCATAGTTTTAGCCATTGGATTTCACTCAAAAGATACCAAATGACTCCTCCCATCATATTATGATGGTCCCCAAGTTTTAGACTCAATTCGATATCGATTGGTCCATGAAATTGGACAATTCAGGTTCGTACGAAGTTAGTTATGAAATGGAGTGGGTGGTTTATTGCATAGTTGTAGAGATTGGATCTCACTCAAAACCCCCAAATGACTCCCCCCACCATATTATGATGATCGCCAAGTTTGGTACTCAATCCGATATCGATTGGTCCATGAAATTGGACAACTCAGGTTCGTCAGAAGTTCTTTATGAAATGGAGTGGTTGGTGTATTGCATAGTTGTAGAGATTGGATTTCACTCAAAACCCACCAAATGACTCCTCCCACCGTATTATGAAGTTCACTAAGTTTTGGACTCAATCTGATATCGATTGGTCCATGAAATTGGACAATTCAGGCTCGTACGTAGTTCGTTCTGAAATGGAGTGGTTAGTGTATTGCATAGTTTTAGGCATTGGATTTCACTCAAAAGTTTCCAAAGGACTCCTCCCAACATACAATTATGTTCCCCAAGCTCTGGACTCAATCCGATATCGATTGGTCCATGAAATTGGACAATTCAGGTTCGTACGAAGTTCGTTATGAAATATGGTGGTCGGTGTATTGCATAGTTGAAGAGATTGGATTTCACTCAAAACCCACTAAATGACTCACTACTACAAAAAGTGAAAAAGACGATCAGAAAACAACGACGGTCTAAGTGAAAACCGTCGTGGTTTATAAAAAGACGACGGTTCTAAAAACACCGTCGTGTAATACAACCTTAGACAACTAAAAAATGGGGATTCAAATGGCTGTTCAAAAACAACGACGTACATAATTAAACAACCGACGTCTATTTGAAACAGATTTCCGCAGTGTAAAATCAATGCCAACAAAGAACGGCAGAAGTTATGAATCGACCGACGTAGAAAGTAAAGACGACGATTTCAATAAAAACTGCCGTTTTTACTCATAAAATAACACGACGAGGTTTTCGTATAAGACGCCGTATAATTACAAACAAATCCACGGCTTTAAAATACAAAATATCGCCGTATTAAATTAATTTACAACGACGGAAAATATAAATATATCGACGTCATTCTCGTATAGTTCTACGACGTTATCTTTAAATCGTACAATAAAATTTAACGTCGTATTTATTCATTTTATACGTCGTACCTTTAATTTTAACGGTCGTCTTAATAAGAATTTTTGTTAACAATTTTTTTCTTTGATTTTCTTATCCTACGTCGGTAGATCTACTTAATGACAAGAATTGAAATAACCACGACGGTTTATATAGAACACCGCCGACATAATCAGATTTGTCTGAGATCCCAAGGGTTACGAAATCTTACCAGATGGAACTCTGTTCCACATCATAATCTTAACAGATGACACAGATTTGCAAATATTGCGTCGTGTTAGTTTACAAATTCTAGAACATTAATTTCCCTCATTTTAAATTTCCTCGGGAAAGAAAAATCTATTTATCACGCTTTGGAATTGAAAACTAAAACTGAAAGAATACGGGAAAAAAAACTCCATTTATAATTTAAAATTAAAATCCACGTCGGTTGTAGTACACTTAACGACGTTTAACAAAATAATCTACGTCGGTAATTATAAATCTACCGCCATCGTAACTTAATATAGACGACGAGAAAAGACGACGGTAGAACAGAAAACCGCCGTTGTTTCAGTTTCTTTAACATATCTTTCTGCAGGACTTGTGTAGTTCAAAGCATTGACAATGTCTTCATCATATCTCCCAGAAACTACTGATTCAATTGCTCATGCTTTAGAGGCCATCTGAAGCCATTTCTATTCTTTATCGCATTCTTGAAACCCATCTTCTTCTTCTGAAGCTCTACGGATAAAGGAAGAGGCTATCACAATAAATCCGACGGATCTTCTTAGGCAAGAAAATCAAGCAGAGGATCAGGCACATCTGATCTTCATATTTCCCTGAGAAGCGAACTTTCCTTCGACAGCGAGTGGAGGCCAGGCTTGCATCTCTTTTGATGGAAAGCAAGGAGTATTCAGAAGCACTAAGTGTCCTATCAGGCTTGATCAAGGAAGTGAGAAGGCTAGTTGACAAGCTTCTTCTTGTGGACATATATTTGATGCGAGTAAGCTCAATTTCTCTTTGAGAAAACATCCAAATTATTATCTTTGAGACATGAGAGACTGAGAGAGGAAGAACTTGGAACCTTAAATGTAAACCGAAAATGAATGAAAGCGACAAATTTATAGAATAAATTTTTAAAACCAACGGCGGTCCTTACAAAAAAACCGCCGTTTAAATTGTAAAATCAACGTCGGTATGATCGACGTATATTACAGAAATCCACGTCGGTAAATTAATAAAAACGACGTGTTAAATAATCTACCATGACGCGAGTTATTACTTATGTACTTTAATTTTTGAGTTTACTACGACGGTACCTACAAACTACTGTCGTATTTATTTACCACGTCCGAAGTTAAATGTACCGTCGTATTTTGTAATTTATACGTCGTAGTTATATGTAACCGCCGTATTATTTTTTTGAAATGGTTTTATATGTAAGCAACTTTTCGTCTACTTGACTTACACATTTGTTGTTTTTATATTCTTATTTTATTTAAATCTGTCATCCAAAAAAGAAACTTTACATATTGCAGAATATTAATTTCCTTCGTTTTAAATTTCCTCCGGAAAAAAAACTCTATTTATAACGCACTGTAATTGAAAAATAAACTGAAAGGTCACGGGAAAAAAAATTCTATTCATAATTTAAAAATTAAAATCCACGTCGGTTATATTAAACCTAACGACGTTAAATGAAATGATTCCACGTCGAACGAAAAATATTGCGTCGTGTTAGTTAAAAACGACGTAGTTAAATGTAACCGCCGTATTATTTTTTTGAAATGGTTTTATATGTAAGCAACTTTTCGACTTACACATGCACTGTTTCCAAACCCGATTAAAAATTTCAATCTCCCAGAGAAACCTTTTCGTCTTTTTTCCTTGTCAGAGCATTGTCAGAGTTTCTCATCGTCTTCCTCTCGTCTTCTTCTTCGTCTCTGAACTTAAACATCGATCATCTTCCTCTTGCTTTCATTGCACGCAAAAGGTAAGCTTTCATTTTCACTATTTTGGTTACTGTTTTGCATGCTCATACGTTTTTTGTTTGAAAAATCTTTTTACCTTTTTTCTGGCCAAAATCATTTTACTTCTTTCCAAGTTTGATAAAATATACAGACAAAGAGGGAAAGTTTCCAACTTTGAAGACAACTACCTCAACTAAATAAGACGACGGTAGACCACGACGGTTCGTCAGTTGTTCTAGCGTCGTCTGAAAATTGACAAAGTTGTTTTTAAAATAATAGTCTTTTTTTATATGCTTGTTTAATTGCAGGTTTGATTTCTCTGAACAATGGTTTTTGTTTTTCCCTTATTTGATAAAATATAAAGAAAAAGAAACTAGGGTTGGTATCTAATATAGACGAAAAATATCTTATTGTTTTACGTCGTGTGAATGTTCATACCACGACGGTGTATTACTATTGACGTCGTATGAACATAAATACCACGACGTTATATAAATAATAGTTTTACCACGACGGTGTATTACTATTGACGTCGTGTGAACATATTTACCACGACGTTATATAAATACGTCGTATTTTTTTAAAACCGTCGTTTGTGTTCTTAATGTTTTCCTGAAATATTTTCACTTGCAGTTTTGTCTGTTAAAATGGTTTCTCAACAACAAACTAAGGATTCTGGCTCCAAGAAGCTTGGAATGGTAGCTCCTCAAGACAAGTCTTCGAAGGAGATGAAGTCTTCGAAGAAGATGAAGTTTGCTTCATCATCTGCTGAGACAGAACCAACCAGCCAGACAACAATCTCTGATGATTCAAAGACTGGTCGAGGTATGAGCACAATGCCTCGTGTTGTGAAGAGAAAGCTTCAGAAACTGAGGCCAATTGTTGAGTACAATAAAAGGGGGAAAGGTGTTGGCCAAGCACATATTGAGATGCAGTCGTATATTGGTGTGTTGGCACGCTCCAGGATCCCACTTGTGGACAAGAAATGGTCCCAAATCCCCAAGGATATAAAGGAGCAGATTTGGGAAGCAGTTGACATGGCTTTTGTCGTAGGCCAAGGGGGCAAGACCTCTGTTTTAGCTTCTGCTTCCAAGAAATGGAAGGATTTCAAGTCTACACTAACGAGGCATTATATCCTTCCATACACCAATGACAGGGAGAAATTAAGCCAACCCCCTGAAACATATAAATTCATAGAGAAAGCACAATGGGATGCCTTTGTAGCTTCAAGGCTATCCAAAGATTTTGAGTCTGTGCATTCTCAACATGCACAGATTAGGGAGAAACTCGAGTACAATCATCGATTGTCTCGAAAAGGATATGCTGGATTGGAGGATCAATTGGAGGAAACCATGCCTGGGGTAGAAATTGATCGATCTACCTTATGGAAGAGAGCTAGACAGGACAAACATGGTAACATCCCTGATCCAAAGGTGGCAGAGAAAGCAAAATTAATTGTAAGCCTACTATCACTCTGTTTTAAATTTTTATTAAACTGTGAATTATTCTTATTACGTCGTATGTTATATTTTCTGTCGTGTGAATGATATTACCACGTCGAGAAGTTTTTAAAAACGTCGTTAAAGGTCTAAATAGGAATCACTACTATGTTTTCTGTAATTATAACATAAGACGTCGGTGGTTCATTTTGGCGTCGTGTGAATGATATTACCACGTCGAAAATTTTTTAAAAACGTCGTTAACGGTCTAAATAGGAATCACTACTCTGTTATCTTTAATTATAGCATAAGACGTCGGTTGTTTATTCATTTCGTTGTTTTAAATAAATAACCACGTCGGTATAACTACCGTCATGATAAGTTATAATAACGTCGGTTTATACTACCGTCGTGATAAGTTATACGTTATTGCGTCGTGTGAAATTATATAATACGTCGTTTGTACATAAATAACCGTCGTGTGTTTGAATTTCAGAAACAAGTCTCGGAAGGCAAAGTCAGAGTAGATGGCAGCAATGATGTGCTGACCATGGCTTTGGGCCCCGAGCATCCTGGCAGAGTGAGGGGAGTTGGTGCTGGTGTTTCCCCAAGGCAATATTTCAATTTGCCCAAACCACAGAGGGTGAGCTTTGACGACCGTTTGAAGGACAGTTTAAGAGTTCTCCTTCAAGAAGAGACTAAAAAGATGGAGGCTAAGGCAAGGGAAGAGGCCTTAAGGATGGAGGCTAGGACAAAACAATTGGTAGAGGCTGAGAGGGAGCATTTCCTGAGTCAGCTTTCCCAATTAATTCCCAATTTTGATCCAAGCATGCTTAAACCAAGAATTAGCCAAAGCCCCAAAAATCCAATGTCTGACAAAGCTAGCTGCTCTGGAGGTGATGTGAGATCCCTACATTTGGAGGATGATATTGCCAAAATGGGGAAACATCAGCCAGATGAAGAGAAGGAAGAAGAAAAAAGAGATGAAGAGAAGGAAGAAGAAAAGGAGAAAGAAGATGAAGAAAAGCATGACGACAAGGTATGTTCACATAACTTTGCCTTTTTTATTTGTTTTTCAAAATTTCAGACGTCGATATTTTTATTTAATCCGTCGTTTGTTTAAAACTTAGATGGCGGACTTTTTTTAAGACGTAATAAAATATTTAAACGACGGTTTTTGCACCGTCGTTTAAATGGTTTCAGACGACGCTTTATTCATAAAACCGTCGTCTTTATTGAATTACCACGACAGTTTTTTTACCGTCGTTTAAATACTTTTAAGACGACGTTTTATTCCTTAAACCGTCGTCTTTATTGAATTACCACGTCATTTTTTTTATTTCTTTAAACAGGTTATTGAAGTTGGTGCTTATTCAAATATGGAGGCGCCATCTTCTTTAAAAACCCTTTGTCGTTTTGTGGAAACGACACTCCTGCCTGAGGATAAGACACTCCAATTTACAATTGATAAGGAGGTGTTTGGTGGTGAGCGCGATACCTTCCTCCTGCCTGAAGATATTATACAATTTGCAGGCATGGAAGAAATTGGAGCTACTGTATTGGCTGTATATATGAGGTTTGTACTTCTAAAATAATACCTCGTTGGTTTATATATTGCGTCGTCTTAACTAACTAACCACGTCGTCTTAACTAACTACCGTCGTGATAAATATATTATAACGTCCTCATCTATTTCAGTACGTCGTGTGAAATATTATAATACGTCGTTTTTTTATACATAACCGTCGTGTTTGTTTGTGCTGACTTGTTTATATTATTTTATGTATTTAGGTACTTACACGATGTTTTGAAACAAGCCAATATGTGCAGCATGGTTGGCTTTATCGACCCTGCTACAGTTAGTGCCAACTCTGGCATAATAACTGAAAGATCACGACTGGTAGCAGCTCGACTTCAGAAGACAGACGGTGAACAGATTTTCATGATGCCTTACAATCCAGGGTTAGTCTCCTTAGGATTTTGTTTTTATGATTTTCAATAAATGACAGCTTATAAACTAACCACGTCGGTGTTTTATTTTATTTAGTCGTTTGAAACTACTAACCACGTCGGTATTTATTTATCGTCGTGATAAATATATAATGTCGTCGTTATCTACTTTATTTCGTCGTGTGAAATACTATAATACGTCGTTTTTGTAAATAACCGTCGTTTTTATATTAATTTTGTGCAGCCGTCATTGGATCTTGTTGATTGTAAGAGCAAAGAAGGAGACCGTCTATTTTCTGGATCCTCTGCCAGGTCATCGTGTGGTCGACGAAGAGGCGAAAAACATCGTGAACAGTGCTTTAAAAATATATAATACCCACATAGCCCGAGCAGGACGTAAAAATGTAATTTGGAAAACTCTCTCAGGCACACCAAAGCAACCCAGCAATGTCGAATGCGGGTATTATGTGATGCGCTTCATGAGGGACATCATCATGGATCCTTCCTTGGGGTTTGAGAATAAGGTAAGAAGAAATTACCTTCATACATTTCACGTCGTTTTTTGTATTATCAACGACGGTCATGTAAAATTAACGTCGTTGAATGGATATACTACGTCGGTTATGAAAAATATCGTCGTCTGTGATTGAATTTCTTTTTATTTATAAACCCTAATAGTCATTGTTTATGCAGTATGCCAAGGGAAACCAGGAAGCTTCATACCCCCAAGAAGCCATTGATGAAGTCCGGAATGAATGGGCAGAGTTTGTTTTCCAAATTATTAAACAGGGCAATTATTGAACACTTGATATTTATGTATAATGTACAAATTTTCTCTATAATATGTAATGTAAAAATTTGTTGAGGTTTTCTTAAATTAAAAAAAAAACAAACATACAAATTGCTTAACCGACGTGTAATACTTTTCCAACGACCTAATAAAGTCAAAAACCGTCGTATTTTGTTGTTTCGTGTTTTAAACAAATACGACGTAAAAATATAGTTAGACGACGTTCTTTGAACAATTGAGTCGTTTATGGTTTACAACATCTTCAATTTCTTAAGGGTTCAGGGTATCATCGACGTCGTTTATGTAACGACAGCGGTTAAGTCATTGATATATATATTTTACGTCGTATAGTTAAATAGCCGCCATGGTTTCTCATTTTAACGACGTCATTTTAACGACTTAGTAGTCTATTACAATTTACAACGTCTACAATTTATTAACACCGACGTGGTTTGTTGTTGTGGTAAGAATATTTTATTATTTTTATATCAAAATATTCAAAATAAATTTAAAATAAATCAGAAAATTGAAAAGTCAACTCCTATGAAGTCATTGATATATTTTCTTCCACATAAACCTTGAAAAAATTCATTTTGAATAACAAAAATTTAAAATGACCATCCAAAACAAAATTGTTTTGATGAGTCATAAAATCACTTCTAGTTTTATGGTTTAGGGTTTAGAGTCTAGGGTTTAGAGATTAGGGTTGTTATTTATTGGGGTTTATTTTTAAAGTATAATTTTTGGGTAGTCTAGGGTATATGTTAGGCTTTAAAACCATAAAACCTTTTATAAACTTAATTTTTTAAATTGTATAATTTAGTTTTATGGGTTTAGGGTATTAATTTTTAACGACGGTGGTTGCGTCATGGAATACATATTTTACGTCGTACAGAAAAACATACGACATGGTTTACGCTTTAAACGACGTCATTTTAATATGTAAGTCGGTTTATATAATTTACAACGTCTTTAATTTCTTAACACCGACGTGGTTTTTCAGTCGTCGTTATATAAAAAATTCAAAATAAATTTAAAATTAATCCGAAAAATGAAGCTTCAAAATGAACGACCTTACGTTCTTAATTCGAAAAATGAAGTTTCCATCGTGGAATATTAAATTTACGTCGGTATTTGTAGAACTTTCGCCTTGGTTTTTCTTTCGACGTTTTAAAACGCGCGAGCTCTAAAAATTTTCGCGCGACCTAAATTTTTTTAGATTTGGCTCTTATTCTTATACTTCGAACCCTGAAACCTAAAATTTTCAGATTTCGCGCGACATAACATTTCGCTCTCTCACTTCTGCTCTAATTAAAAGTTGCACTCTCCAGTACCTACGAAGGAAGAAACTGATAATGAAGATGGAGATTCGAGTGATGATTCTAGTAACGATTCGAGTTATATTAGGTTGTTTTGTTAAAGGGTTTTATGTGTATGCTTTGCGATCTGTTAATAATGTGCTTATAGGTATGGGTTCATGGATTTTCTGTTTAATGGGTTCATGGATTACATTATCTGTTATGTTGAATTGGGAATGGATTTAATTTTGTCGTATCTTTTAATCACCCTATGTTATGTTGAATTGGGAATGGATTTATTGTTTTCATGCTTGGTTTCATGTATATGTTGGTTTCTTGCTTGGTTTCATATATATGTTGTGTTCTTAATGGGTTTTGTGTTCTTGAAAATAAACTGAGACACGACGAATTTTAAGGCTTACGACGACGATTACACGACGGTTTTTTTAAACTACCGTCGTTGTATTACTTATACACGACGGTTTTTTCATAAACCGTCGTTTGTATTACTTATAATAGACGACGTCTGTTGAAAATCCGTCGTCTATATATGCCAAATACGTCTGTTTTTGTTTAAAACCCGTCGTCTCTGTTGTGTATTACTTGCGATTAGATCATTGTATAATCTGCTATAGTGATGGTCATTGCCTGTATTTTCACTTTATTATAGATAATAGGTTATAGTGTCGGAGATGGATAAGTCATGGATGCACTCGGATAGAAGATCGAAGGCATATGAATTTGGGGTGGAAGCATTTTTGAACTTTGCTATAGAAAATCTTCTAACTACAACACATATCCGTTGTCCATGTGTTAAATGTGTTAATTTGAAGTTGTTTGGGGTTGGAATTATAAGGGATCACTTATACTTTAATGGAATTGACCAAAGCTATAAGAATTGGACATTTCACGGAGAACCTTGGGAAGCAACTACTAATGCTAGTAGAAATGTTGAAGAAGATGATGGCCATAGTAGGTACAGTTTTGTGTCTGAAGAAATTGATATGGATGATAATGATTTTGGTGATTTTGGTTCCGATCCGTATGAGTTTGCCAATGTGATTGGGGATGGAGATCAACCAGTATACCCTGGTTGTAGAAAGTACACGAAGTTATCGGCATTAGTGAAGTTGTATAATTTGAAGGCAAAACATGGGATGAGTGATGTCTGTTTTACAGAATTATTGATACTTCAAGGCGATTTGCTTCCAGAAGGAAATACAATACCAACCTCCATGTATGAGGCTAAAAAGACTTTGTGTGCATTGGGGCTGAGTTATGAGAAAATGCACGCATGCCCCAATGATTGCATCTTGTATAGGAAGGAGTATGAGGATTCAACTAATTGTCCTACTTGTGGTATCTCAAGGTGGAAGGAAGGCAAAGATTCAATCTTGAAAGAGGGTGTGCCAGCGAAGGTGGTGTGGTATTTTCCCCCAATTCCAAGGTTTAAAAGGATGTTTCAATCACATGAGACAGCTAAGAGTTTGACTTGGTGGCATGCTGCTAGAAAATCAATTGACGGTCAGATGTCTCATCCGGCGGATTCCCCGTCTTGGAAACTTCTTGATGATAAATGGCCTGAGTTTGGTAATGAGCCGAGAAACTTGAGATTGGCTCTTTCATCTGATGGATTCAATCCCCACAGTTCTCTAAGTAGCAGATATAGTTGTTGGCCGGTTATCTTAGTTACATATAATCTCCCTCCATGGCTGTGCATGAAACGAAAGTTCATGATGTTAACCTTATTGATTTCCGGTCCTAAACAACCCGGAAATGATATAGACGTCTACTTGGAGCCTTTGATTGATGATTTAAAATCCTTGTGGGTTGGGATTAGAGGAGTGTATGATGCACATAATGGAGAATACTTTACACTCAGAGCTGCATTAATGTGGACAATTAATGATTTCCCCGCCTATGGAAACTTATCTGGTTGTGTTGTTAAAGGATATAAAGCTTGTCCAATATGCGGCGATGATACACCTAGTCACAGGTTGAAAAATGGCCACAAAATTTGTTACATTGGGCATAGAAAATGGTTACCAATCAATCATCCATATAGGAGGCAACGTGCAGCTTTTAATGGGAAACCTGAATATGGCATACCTCCCGAGCCATTAACCGGAGAAGAAGTGCTGCATATGGTTGAAAATGGTGACAGAGTTTGTTGGAAGAAGAAATCAATATTCTTTGATCTCGAGTAGTGGAAATACCTTCCTGTGAGGCATGCCCTAGATGTTATGCACATTGAGAAGAATGTTTGCGATAGTATCATTGGTACATTGCTGGAGATCCCTGGAAAAAATAAAGATGGGATTGCTGCTCGATTAGATTTATTGAACATGGGGGTCAAAACTGATTTGCAACCCGAGTATGGAGAAAGACGTACTCGTTTGCCTCCTGGGCCTTGGAATTTGTCAAGAGCAGAGAAGAGAGAGGTTTGCAATTCTTTCTATGGTATGAAGGTCCCTGAAGGTTATTCTTCAAATATTAAAAATCTTGTATCTTTACAAGATTCAAGACTTCTTGGCCTTAAATCACATGATTGTCATACCTTAATGCAACAATTGCTCCCTGTGGCAATTCGTTCTGTTTTGGAGAAGCCTGCAAGGTATGCAATAACTCGTTTGTGCTTCTTCTTCAATGCTATATGTGCAAAGACTGTTGATGTTTCCAAGCTAGATAAGTTGGAAGAAGATGTAGTAGTTACTCTGTGTTTGCTTGAGAAGTACTTTCCCCCTTCATTCTTTGATATCATGGTTCATCTAGTAGTACATCTTGTCAGAGAAGTTCGTCTATGTGGGCCAGTATATTTTAGGTGGATGTATCCGTTTGAAAGATATATGAAAGTGCTGAAGGGGTATGTTCAGAATCGTACTCGTCCCGAAGGTTGCATTGCTGAGCGGTATATAGCTGAAGAAGCGGTAGAGTTTTGTACTCAGCATTTATCTCATGTTAGTACAGTTGGAGTGCCTTCAAGCCAAAAGATGGGACTTTCAAAGCCATTATCAGGTTGCACAGTGAGCGTAGTTGATCAGGACCTGTTGAATCAAGCACATCTATATGTCTTGGAGAATACGGAGGAAGTCCTACCTTATATCGAGTACGTATGAGCTTTATTCTTTAAGTTTCCATTTTAAATTATTTCTTATGTTTATCTTCTATATTTGGGACCGTAATGCTTGAATTTTTCGTGTCATGTAGGCAACATATGATCCACATCAAGATTGCTTATCCAAAATTTAGAAAGAGAACAAAGTGGCTGCAGGATAAGCACAATAGCACTTTCATTCAATGGCTACGCTTCAAGGTATATGTTGTTGAATAACATATTTCTCTTTTAATTTTCTTCTTATTTATATGTTAGATTGAATTAAGATATGATTAATTTGCAGGTTCAAAGTGAACTTGAGGAAGACAATCATGGCGTATCAGAAAATTTAAGGTGGCTAGCAGCTGGTCCAAACATGTCAGTGCCATTATATAGGAGCTATCTTATTAAAGGTATTAAATTCAATATCAAGGCACAAGATGATGTGCGGACAACTCAAAATAGTGGAGTTTATTTACTTGCACATACCATGCAAGTTGCTAGTGCCAAGGATAAAAACCCAATTCTCTCAAATATGGGTTTCTATGGTGTCATTCAAGAAATTTGGGACCTTGACTACCAAAAGTTTACAATTCCAGTCTTTAGGTGTGATTGGATAGATAGTTCTGGTCTTGTAGTCGACGAACTTGGATTTACCCTTGTAGATTTGAGTAAAATTGGACATAGGAATGACCAATTTGTTTTGGCTTCTCAAGTCAAACAAATATTTTTTGTTGACGACCCGATGCATCGTGGTTGGTCGGTAGTGTTATCAATGCCTAATAGAGAATATAATGATGTTATTGGTGATGAAGTCTTAGGTGATGTGATAATTGAGTGTGAGCCATTTACTAGAGGGATGCCAAATGTTGACACAGTTGATGAACTGGTGGGTGAGTTAGGCGGTCAAAATATTCGAGATGGGTGTGAAGATATATGGATTGAATGATGCTTATGTAATTGGCAGTGTATGACATTAATTTTGTAATATATTGTAATGTGATTTCTTCACTTTCTACGTTCAAATAAAACACGACGTTATTGTGAACCAGTTATTCAGCATATTTACCGACGTCTTAAAGCAACGTAACAATGAAGAACCACGACGCTATTGTGAAGCAATTATTCAGGATATCACGTCGGGGAAGGATTAAGAACCGCCATGTAATTCAAAATAACACGACTCCAATCCCATAATACCGACGTCTAAAAAACGAGATATATAATCTGAACGTTAAAAAATACGACGTCATCATACATTTTCCACGTCGCAAGTTCTTTTATAAACGAAGAGGAACGAAATGAATTCCGACGGAAATTCATTATAACCGCCGTCTAATAACAATTAAACGACGTTATTTGTAATACGGCTCTCATCATAATCAACGCCGTCTATATGTTCTGTAATACGGCTCTCATTTATTTGGAACCGACGTTGTTTAGAAGTTCAACGTCGTCTATATTATTAAGTGCGTCGTGAGTAATGATGATAGATATAAATACAACGTCGACTATATAAATGCCACCGACGTTGTTTCGCATTTCAACGTCAACTGTATAAATACATACGTCGTAAATAATGACACTGACAACTATTTCCACGTCATCTTTTTTAGAAAAATCGAAGTGGAAAATTTATTTCACGACGGTTGTTTGTAAATAAGAGACGTAGTATATTTCAATAACGTCGTCTTCTCATGTATTTAAAGACGTCATATTTTTTCTTGTCGTGTAAATTATATTTAACGGCGTAGTATTTTAGTTTTCATCGTTGTATGTATATCTTGCGGCCTTGTTCTTTTAACATGTGTCATATTTTTCCTTTTTAACGACGGTGATTTGTTTGAGTTGGTCGTCTATTCTCATCCTCGACTATTTTCTAGAACTTTAGCAGACTAAACACGTCTGTTTTTATTGTTTTCCGACGTTGTTTTATTTAACAACGTCTAATATTTATCGTCGTTGTTTGTTTCTGAAAATATGACGTATAAATTTTGTAATACGACTCTCATATATTTGTAACCGACGTTGTTTCGTTTTTCAACGTCTACTCAATAAATACATACGTCGTAAATAATGACACTGACAACTATTTTCACGTCATCTTTTATCGAAAAATCGAAGTGGAAAATTAATTTTACGACGGCTGTTTTTATATATGCGACGTAGTAGGTATCAATAACGTCGTCTTCTAATGTATTTAAAGACGTCAAATTTTTTATTGTCGTGAAAATGATATTTAACGGCGTCGTATTTTTATTTTCGTCGTTGTATGTCTATCTTGCGGCCTTGTTCTCTTAATATGTGTCATATTTTTCCTTTTTAACGATGGTTTTTTTAGAGAGTTGGTCGTCTATTCTCATCCTCGACTGCTTTATTAGATCTTTTTGCAGTACAAAGACGTCGTTTTGTATTTGTTGATGACGTTGTATATTTTAACAACGACGGTGATTTAGCGTCGTGGTTTATGAGGGAAAAGATGACGGTGGATTCCACGACCATTGAAAAACCGAATACACGACGGTGATTTACCGTCGTCTTTTTGCTTTTTTGTAGTAATGACTCCACCCACCGTATTATGATGATCCCCAAGTTTTGGACTCAATCCGATATCGATTGGTCCAAGAAATTGTACAATTCAGGTTCGAACGAAGTTCGTTCTGAAATGGAGTGGTCAGTGTATTGCACAGTTTTAGCCATTGGATTTCAGTCAAAAGTCACCAAATGACTCCTCCCATCATATTATGATGTTCCCCAAGTTTTGGACTGAATCCGATATCGATTGGTCCATGAAATTGGACAAATCAGGTTAGTATGAAGTTCGTTATGAAATGGAGTGGTTGTTGTATTGCATAGTTGTGGAGATTGGATTTCTCTCAAAACCCACCAAATCACTCCTCCCACCGTATTATGATGTTCCCCAAGTTTTGGACTCAATCCGATATAGATTGGTCCAAGAAATTGGACAATTCAGGTGCGTACGAGGTTCGTTCTGAAATGGAGTGGTTGGTGTATTGCATAGTTGTAGAGATTGGATTTCACTCAAAAGCCACCAAATGACTCCTCCCACCGTATTATCATGTCCCCCAAGTTTTGGACTCAATCCGATATCGATTGGTCCATGAAATTGGACAATTCAGGTTCGTACGAAGTTCGTTATGAAATGGAGTGGTTGGTGTATTGCATAGTTGTAGAGATTGGATTTCACTAAAAACCAACCAAATGACTCCTCCCACCGTATTATGACGTTCCCCAAGTTTTGGACTCAATCTGATGTCGATTGGTCCATGAAATTGGACAATTGAGGTTCGTACGAAGTTCGTTATGAAATGGGGTGGTTGGTGTATTGCATAGTTTTAGCCATTGGATTTCACTCAAAAGTCTGCAAATGACTACTCGCATCATATTATGTTGTTTCCCAGGTTTTGGACTCAATCCAGTATCGATTGGTCCATGAAATTGAACAATTCTGGTTCGTATGAAGTTCGTTATGAAATGGAGTGGTTGGTGTATTGCATAGTTGTGGAGATTGGATTTCACTCAAAACCCAACAAATCACTCATCCCACCGTATTATGTCGTTCCTGAAGTTTTGGACTCAATCCGATATCAATTGGTCCATAAAATTGGACAATTCAGGTTCATACGAAGTTCGTTATGAAATGGAGTGGTTGGTGTATTGCGTAGTTGTAGAGATTGGATTTCACTCAAAACCCACCAAATGGCTCCTCCCACCGTATTATGATGTCCCCCAAGTTTTGGACTCAATCCGATATCGATTGGTCCATGAAATTGGACAATTCAGGTTCGTACGAAGTTCGTTATGAAATGGAGTGGTTGGTGTATTGCATAGTTGGAGAGATTGGATTTCACTCAAAACCCACCAAATGACTCCTCCCACCGTATTATGATGAACCCCATGTTTTGGACTGAATCCAATATCGATTGGTCCGTGAAAATGGACAGTTCAGGTTCGTACGAAGTTCGTTCTCGAATGGAGTGGTTAGTGTATTGCATAGTTTTAGCCATTGGATTTAAATCAAAAGTAACCAAATGACTCCTCCCATCATATTATGATGTTCCCCAAGTTTTGGACTCAATCCGATATCGATTGGTCCACGAAATTGGACAATTCAGGTTCGTACGAAGATCGTTTTGAAATGGAGTGGTTAGTGTATTGCATAGTTTTAGCCATTGGATTTCACTCAAAAGTCACCAAATGACTACTCCCACCATATTATGATGTTCCCCAAGTTTTGGACTCAATCCGATATCGATTGGTCCATGAAATTGGACAATTCAGGGTCGTACGAAGTTCGTTATGAAATGGAGTGGTTGGTGTATTGCATAATCGTAGGGATTGGATTTCACTCAAAACCCACCGAATGACTCCTCCCACCGTATTATGATGTTCCCCAAGCTTTGGACTCAATCCGATATCGATTGGTCCATGAAATGTGACAATTCAGGTTCGTACGAAGTACGTTCTGAAATGGAATGGTTGGTGTATTGCATAGTGATAGAGATTGGATTTCACTCAAAAGCCACCAAATGACTCCTCCCACTGTATTATGATGATCCCCAAGTTTTGGACTCAATCCGATATCGATTGGTCCAAGAAATTGGACAATTCAAGTTCGTACGAAGTTCGTTCTGAAATGGAGTGGTCAGTGTATTGCATAGTTTTAGCCATTGCATTTTAGTCAAAAGTCACCAAATGACTCCTCCCATCATATTATGATGTTCCCCAAGTTTTGGACTGAATCCGATATCGATTGGTCCATGAAATTGGACAATTCAGGTTAGTATGAAGTTCGTTATGAAATGGAGTGGTTGGGGTATTGCATAGTTGTGGAGATTGGATTTCTCTCAAATCCCACCAAATCACTCCTCCCACCGTATTATGATGTTCCCCAAGTTTTGGACTCAATCCGATATAGATTGGTCCTAAAAATTGGACAATTCAGGTTCGTACGAGGTTCGCTATGAAATGGAGTAGTTGGTGTACTACATAGTTGTAGATATTGGATTTCACTCAAAACCAACCAAATGACTCCTTCCACCGTATTATGACATTCCCCAAGTTTTAGACTCAATCTGATGTCAATGTCCATGAAATTGGACAATTGAAGTTCGTACGAAGTTCGTTATGAAATGGAGTGGTTGGTGTATTGCATAGTTTTAGCCATTGGATTTCACTCAAAAGTCTGCAAATGACTACTCGCATCATATTATGATGTTCCCCAGGTTTTGGACTCAATCCAGTATCGATTGGTCCATGAAATTGGACAATTCTGCTTCATATGAAGTTCGTTATGAAATGGAGTGGTTGGTGTATTGCATAGTTGTGGAGATTGGATTTCCCTCAAAACCCACCAAATCACTCATCCCACCGTATTATGACGTTCCCGAAGTTTTAGACTCAATCCGATATCAATTGGTCCAGAAAATTGGACAATTCAGGTTCATACGAAGTTCGTTATGAAATGGAGTGGTTGTTGTATTGCATAGTTGTAGAGATTGGATTTCACTCAAAACCCACCAAACGACTCCTCCCACCGTATAATCATGCCCCCAAGTTTTGGACTCAATCCGATATCGATTGGTCCATGAAATTGGACAATTCAGGTTCGTACGAAGTTCATTATGAAGTGGAGTGGTTGGTGTATTGCACAGTTGGAGAGATTGGATTTCACTCAAAACCCACCAAATGACTCCTCCCACCGTATTATGATGATCCCCAAGTTTTGGACAGAATCCAATATCGATTGGTCCGTGAAATTGGACAGTTCAGGTTCGTACGAAGTTCGTTCTGGAATGGAGTGGTTGCTGTATTGCATAGTTTTAGCCATTGGATTTCGCTCAAAAGTCACAAAATGACTCCTCCCACCATATTATGATGTTCCCCAAGTTTTGGACTCAATCCAATATCGATTGGTGCATGAAATTGGACAGTTCAGGTTCGTACTAAGTTCGTTATGAAATAAAGTGGTTGGTGTATTGCATAGTTGTAGAGATTGGATTTCACTCAAAAAACACCAAATGACTCCTCACACCGTATTATGATGATCCCCAAGTTTTGGACTGAATCCGAGATCGATTGGTCCATGAAATTGGACAATTCAGGTTCGTACGAGGTTCGTTCTGGAATGGAGTGGTTAGTGTATTACATAGTTTTAGCCATTGGATTTCACTCAAAAGTCACCAAATGACTCCTCCCATCATATTATGATATTCCAAAAGTTTTGGACTCAATCCGATATCGATTGGTTCATGAAATTGGACAATTCAGGTTCGTACGAAGTTCGTTATGAAATGGAGTGGTTGGTGTATTGCATAGTTGTAGAGATTGGATTTCACTCAAAACCCACCAAATGACTCCTGCTACCGTATGATGTTGATCCCCAAGTTTTGGACTCAATCCGATATCGATTGGTCCATGAAATTGGACAATTCAGGTTCGTACGAGGTTCGTTCTGGAATGGAGTGGTTAGTGTATTGCATAGTTTTAGCCATTGGATTTCACTCAAAAGTCACCAAATGACTCCTCCCATCATATTATGATATTCCCCAAGTTTTGGACTCAATCCGATATCGATTGGTTCATGAAATTGGACAATTCAGGTTCGTACTAAGTCCGCTCTGAAATGGAGTGCTCCGTGTATTGCATAGTTTTAGCAGTTGGATTTTACTCAAAAGTCACCAAATGACTCCTCCCATCATATTATAATGTTCCCCAAGTTTTGGGCTCAATCCGATATCGATTGGTCCAAGAAATTGGACAATTCAGGTTCGTACGAAGTTCGTTATGAAATGGAGTGGTTGGTGTATTGCATAGTTGTAGAGATTGGATTTCACTCAAAAGCCACTAAATGACTCATCCCAACGTATTATGATGTTCCCCACGTTTTGGACTCAATCCGATATCAATTGGTCCATAAAATTGGACAATTCAGGTTCGTACGAAGTTCGTTATGAAATGGAATGGTTGGTGTATTGCATAGTTGTAGAGATTGGATTTCACTCAAAACCCACCAAATGACTCCTCCCACCGTATTATGATGATCCCCAAGTTTTGGACTCAATCCGATATCGACTGGCCCATGAAATGGGACCATTCAGGTTCGTACGAAGTTCTTTATGAAATGGAGTGGTTAGTGTATTGCATAGTTTTAGCCATTGAATTTCACTCAAAAGTCACCAAATGACTCCTCCCATCATATTATGTTGTTCCCAAAGTTTTGGACTCAATCTGATATCAATTGGTCCATGAAATTGGGCAATTCAGGGTTTGTACGAAGTTCGTTTATGAGATGGAGTGGTTGGTGTATTGCATAGTTGTAGAGATTGGATTTTCACTCAAAAGCCACTAAATGACTCCTCCCACCGTATTATCATGTTCCCCAAGTTTTGGACTGAATTCGATATCGATTGGTCCATGAAATTGGACAATTCAAGTTCGTACGAAGTTCGCTCTGAAATGGAGTGCTCCGTGTATTGCATAGTTTTAGCCATTGGATTTCACTCAAAAGTCACCAACTGAGTCCTCCCATAATATTGTGATGTTCCCCAAGTTTTGGACTCAATCCGATATCGATTAGTCTATGAAGTGGGACAATTCAGGTTCGTACGAAGTTCGTTATGAAATGGAGTGGTTAGTGTATTGCATAGTTTTAGCCATTGGATTTCACTCAAAAGTCACCGAATGACTCCTCCCATCATATTATGTTGTTCCCAAAGTTTTGGACTCAATCCGATATCAATTGGTCCATGAAATTGGAGAATTCAGGTTCGTATGAAGTTCGTTCTGAAATGGAGTGGTTGGTGTATCCCACCGTATTATGATGATCCCCAAGTTTTGGACTGAATCCGATATCGATTGGTCCATGAAATTGGACAATTCAGGTTCGTACGAAGTTCGTTCTGGAATGGAGTGGTTAGTGTATTGCATAGTTTTAGCCATTGGATTTCACTCAAAAGTCACCAAATGACTCCTCCCACCGTATTATCATGTTCCCCAAGTTTTGGACTGAATTCGATATCGATTGGTCCATGAAATTGGACAATTCAAGTTCGTACGAAGTTCGCTCTGAAATGGAGTGCTCCGCGTATTGCATAGTTTTAGCCATTGGATTTCACTCAAAAGTCACCAACTGAGTCCTCCCATAATATTGTGATGTTCCCCAAGTTTTGGACTCAATCCGATATCGATTAGTCCATGAAGTGGGACAATTCAGGTTCGTACGAAGTTCGTTATGAAATGGAGTGGTTAGTGTATTGCATCGTTTTAGCCATTGGATTTCACTCAAAAGTCACCAAATGACTCCTCCCATCATATTATGTTGTTCCCAAAGTTTTGGACTCAATCCGATATCAATTGGTCCATGAAATTGGAGAATTCAGGTTCGTATGAAGTTCGTTCTGAAATGGAGTGGTTAGTGTATTGCATAGTTGTAGAGATTGGATTTCACTCAAAAGCCACCAAATGACTCCTCCCACCGTATTATGATGTCCCCCAAGTTTTGGACTCAATCCGATATCGATTGGTCCATGAAATTGGACAATTCAGGTTCGTACGAAGTTCGTTATGAAATGGAGTGGTTGGTGTATTGCATAGTTGTAGAGATTGGATTTCACTCAAAACCTACCAAATGACTCCTCCCACCGTATTATGATGATCCCCACGTTTTGGACTGAATCCGATATCGATTGGTCCATGAAATTGGACAATTCAGGTTCGTACGAAGTTCGTTGTGGAATGGAGTGGTTAGTGTATTGCATAGTTTTAGCCATTGGATTTCACTCAAAAGTCACCAAATGACTCCTCCCATCATATGATGGTGTTCCCCATGTTTTGGACACAATCTGATATCGATTGGTCCATGAAATGGGACAATTCAGGTTCGTACGAAGTTTGTTACGAAATGGAGTGGTTAGTGTATTGCATAGTTTTAGCCATTGGATTTCACTCAAAAGTCACCAAATGTCTCCTCCCATCATATTATGTTGCTCCCAAAGTTTTGGACTCAATCCGATATGGATTGGTCCATGAAATTGGACAATTCAGGTTCGTACGAAGTTTGTTATGAAATGGAGTGGTTGTTGTATTGCATAGTTGTAGAGATTGGATTTCACTCAAAACACACCAAATGACTCCTCCTACCGTATTATGATGATCCCCAAGTTTTGGACTCAATCCGATATCGATTGGTCCCTGAAATTGGACAATTCAGGTTCGTACGAAGTTTGTTATCAAATGGAGTGGTTGGTGTATTGCATAGTTGTAGAGATTGGATTTCACTCAAAACCTACCAAATGACTCCTCCCACCGTATTATGATGATCTCCAAGTTTTCGATTGAATCCGATATCGATTGGTCCATGAAATTGGAAAATTCAGGTTCGTACGAAGTTCGTTATGAAATGGAGTGGTTGGTGTATTTCATAGTTGTAGAGATTGGATTTCACTCAAAACCCACCAAATGACTCCTCCCACCGTATTATGATGATCCCCAGGTTTTGGACTAAATCCGATATCGATTGGTCTGTGAAATTGGACAGTTCAGGTTTGTACGAAGTTCGTTCTGGAATGGAGTGGTTTGTGTATTGCGTAGTTTTAGCCATTGGATTTCACTCAAAAGTCACCAAATGACTCCTCCCATCATATTATGATGTTCCCCAAGTTTTGGACTCAATCCGATATAGATTGGTCCACGAAATTGGACAGTTCAGGTTCGTACGAAGTTCGTTATGAACTAAAGTGGTTGCTGTATTACATAGTTGTAGAGATTGGATTTCAATCAAAACCCACCAAATGACTCCTCCCACCGTATTATGATGATCCCCAAGTTTTGGACTGAATCCGATATCGATTGGTCCATGAAATTGGACAATTCAGGTTCGTACGAAGTTCGTTCTGGAATGGAGTGGTTAGTGTATTGCGTAGTTTTAGCCATTGGATTTCACTCAAAAGTCACCAAATGACTCCTCCCATCATATTATCATATTCCCCAAGTTTTGGAATCAATCCGATATCGACTGGTCCATGAAATGGGACCATTCAGGTTCGTACGAAGTTCTTTATGAAATGGAGTGGTTAGTGTATTGCATAGTTTTAGCCATTGGATTTCACTCAAAAGTCACCAAATGACTCCTCCCATCATATTATGTTGTTCCCAAAGTTTTGGACTCAATCTGATATCAATTGGTCCATGAAATTGGACAATTCAGGTTTGTACGAAGTTCGTTATGAGATGGAGTGGTTGGTCTATTGCATAGTTGTAGAGATTGGATTTCACTCAAAAGCCACTAAATGACTCCTCCCACCGTATTACGATGTTCCCCAAGTTTTGGACTCAATCCGATATCGATTGGTCCATGAAATTGGACAATTCAAGTTCGTACGAAGTTCGCTCTGAAATGGAGTGCTCCGCGTATTGCATAGTTGTAGCCATTGGATTTCACTCAAAAGTCACCAACTGACTCCTCCCATCATATTATGATGTTTCCCCAAGTTTTGGACTCAATCCGATATCGATTGGTCCATGAAA